>NC_029781.3:38955488-38974469 GCF_000817695.3 Arachis duranensis
TCTTTTATTTTTTATTAATTTTTTTTACTATTTAATTTTTTAATCTCTAAAAAATACTTTTCCCACCAAAGAAACTTCAAGAATTGCTTACAAGTAAAATAAAGATTAATCATGTCAACGTTAGATACAAATACCTAAGTCAAACATTTTAATATTTTTCAATTGGAGCCTGTTGATCGAAAAATATTTTTGATATAAATGAGTTGAATCAAAAAAGTAAAGCGCGGATTGGATTTCGATTGTTTTATTGATCGAATAAGTTAAATAGAGTAGAAGACTTGATTCGAGAAATTGAGTAAGGTTTTCGAAAAAGCTGATCGAGTAGTTGTGGAAGTGAGAAAGTTCGTGGTTTCTATCACACGGGAAAAATATGGGGAATATCTATAATCACGCAGCGAAAACGGTTACCAAGAGTGATTGTATTTTAAATTCGTAATTTTTTATTTAATTGTAATTAATTGTAATTTAATTAACCGTTATGTAAGATAGCCTATAAATACTGTGAGGTGTTAGGGAATAATGGTTGGAACTTTTACTCGGAAAAAACACTCTAGCACTCTCACATTCCAACGAATTCCTGAGATTGCAATCGAATTATATTTTCTGTAGGGTTCCTTCCATCTTCTTCATTTTCTTAATTTATCTTTATTGTAACTTTAACATTTCAATTAATCATATTTATCAAGTGTTCTTCACTTTATTTGTCTAATTTATCTTCCTGCATTTCGTTCTTTCTGTTAAAGTTCTTTAATTTATTCTAAGGTATTTTTATTGTTCTCTTTTAATCTTCATGCAAAAATTTTCTCTTTACCATTTATCTAATTTTCAAAACTTTAATTTCTAGGTCTCATTTATCAATTTACAAATTTATTTTGTTTTTTTTTATTTTTAATACATGTCTAATCGGAGACGCTTTGATGCACTTCTAGAAAACTAGTACTCGCATAGAGGAGCAGGTTTCGCTCCTAGACCACTAGATATCGAACCACCATCGATTTGCTAAAAATCGACAAAACAAATTGGCACGCCCGGTGGGACAATTTTTAAATCGAAGTGTGTTAAATAAATTCTTTTCCAGTAATTTTAGTGTATGCGATTACGAAGTGGAAAGATCATTCACATGGCTGATGAATTATCAAATGTGAATGGTGGTTCTTCCACCAATGATAGCATACCAGTATCCATGCAACAAGCCGACGTATCTTCACGTTCAAAAGGTATAATTGGAACTGAAAGTATAGCCGCTACGACTATACAAACTAGGAATGTTGGACATAATACTCGTCCACGTGGTCCTGTGCCACCATATCAACCTCCATTAACCGCTGGTTGGCCTCCTTATAGTCTTCCTCCTGGTTATACCCCACCGGTGGGTGGTTTTATGCCCCCTGTCCGTTTTGGGAATTTAAATGGAGTAAATAATGCTCAAAACTCACAACAACATTCTGAGTATTCTCGTGATTATCATGTGGGCTCCACTTCGAATGCCGCCAATTCGATGGCAGTATATCGATAGCAAGTGGAGAAAAGTCACCATGACTTGGTCAATTTATTGACTCAACAAATGACTACAATATTGAATCCCATGATGGATGATGATGAGTCAAGATTCGAGCGTCTCGCTAGACAAGTTGAGAGGATTGCTCGAATCGTTGATTATGATGAAGGTGAAAGGCAAAATGCCCGGGAAAATAATAAGGGGATGGAAAACATTTTTCAAAATGAAAATAATATTCCAAATCGAGAAAATCCTTGTGTGGTTCTCTGAGGTGAAAATGCTGATGATGTTTTAAATGGATTGCATGGTGATCGTTATCAAGTCACTAGGATTGTAGAAGAAGTACTGAATCGGGTTGGATTGAATGTTGGTTTTATGAATTAACCACATTGTGTCTGCTTTTTTCCCAAGTGGTTCAGATGGCTGAAGTGCCAAGAGGGGTAAAAAATTCAAAAATAACCACAAAATTTGCTGGAGAAGTCGGAGAATCAACTACTGAACATGTTGCTCGTTATTTGGTCGAGATCGGAAATTTAGCCAATGATGTGAATTTCATTCCTTCATCATTGACAAAGAATGCACTTACTTGGTTTTCGAATCTTAGACCAAATATGATTACAACATGGAATCAGTTGGAAACTGCTTTTCACGCTCAGTTTTATCGAGGGGAAATGAATGTAGCAGTTACTGATCTAGTAGCTTTGAAACGTGAAGATGGTGAAACCATCGATGATTATTTAATACGTTTCAAAAATGCTAGAAGTAAGTGCTATGTAACATTACCTGAAAGTGAGATTGTGAAAATAGCGACAATGGGGTTAGAATTTTATATGCGCAGAAAGTTGCTTAATGTGCATACTCCTGATCTGGATCATTTGGCTGAGAAGGTTCGACAGACCGAACTTATGAAAAAGGAGAAAGAAAAATATAGAAATGAGCAAAGGTCGAAGAGTAAACCGAAGTCGATTTAGCTGAATTTAAGAAAGGTCCTCCATATGTTTGCTCTTTACTGAAAAAACTTCCTAATAGTGAAAAGTCGAATGATTCAAAACTTAAGAGTGTGAAAAAATATAGTTTTGGTATCTCGAAATCTGATCAGATTTTCGATGTGTTGCTTAAGGATAAATAATTAGTTTTACCTGAGGGTAGAACTTTACTTTCCATTAAAGATTTAAAGGGAAAGCCTTACTGTAAATTTCATCAAGCAACAAGTCATTCGACTAACAGTTGTGTCCGTTTCAGGGATTGGATTTAAGAAGCAATCATGGAAGGACGGTTGAAATTTGATGATGGCAAGAAGGAGATGAAGGTTGACGTTGATCCCTTCGAGGTTGATGCTAGTTATGTTGAACCCAACTTGCGGGTGAACATGGTTGGCATGTCTTATGATTTCGATGTGGCTCTTGATCATTTCGAGTCATAGGTGAGATCTGTTTATCCCAGAACGGGAGATGGCTTGCTGGATTTCTTAGTTCAGCAGAAGATTAAAGACCGGGACGTATCTCTGTGTCCTCGGTGCAATGCTGTCTTTGATGCTGAGGCGGCAGCAATCTTTGAAAAAGAACGAATGAAGAAGGAATTGGCTCATAGGGAAGAGCAGGCGCGCTAGAGGTAGCCGATTCGACGTATGGAGGGTTCTAGTTCAAAGACTCCTCAGCGTGATGTAACTGCACCTTTGAGTCAATCTCAGGCCAAAGGTGTTTAGTAGATTAGAAATTGTCAAGAATTCCACAGGCGTGATCATTTGTATCGACACAATCCTCAGTGGGGGCATCGAGCACTGTCTCGAAATCAATATGCTTTCTATCGAGGACGTGCCATGGGTTACCCAAGAGGAAGAGGTGGAAGAAGGAGTTTCACTCAAAGTAAGAATCTTCAAATAGAGACAGGTAAGGAAGCAAGCATGGGGGCAACTCCCTCTGTACATTCTCGCATTGTCTTTCCTTCTGATAGAGAGACTTATCCCAAGGAAATTCCATCACCAGCAAAGATAAAAAATGGGAAGGCAGTGGCTCAGTCCTCTGGGATTGATAAACATAAGGATGTTAATGAGGAATACTTTGATGAGGGAGATGATGATATGGTAGGAACATTTTCGATAATTCCTACTGAGTACTTTGGAGAATGAGAAAGTAATCCAGATGAGGATTATGATCAAGAAGATGAAGATGCTTTCTCTTTTATTCGCATAGAAGATAAGCCAGGTATCTTTTCTCATCCTACTAAAAGACAAATGTCTCATCTGTGTCCCCTTTATGTTGTTGCTGTTTTGAATAGGTTCAAAATAAACAAGGTGTTGATTGATGGAAGGGCAGCGATTAGTCTTCTGCCTGAAAAGATGTTAGGAAAAGTAGGGATACATTTTGAAGAGTTAGTCCCTACAAACATTGTTATGACTAATTTTAGTAGGAACTCTACGCCAGCGAGAGGGCTAGTCACATTGACTGTAAAGATGGGGTCTTCGGAGAGACATTCTGTATTTGTGGTAGTGCCATCAAAGGCTAGTTATAATGCCTTGCTAGGGAGAGATTGGATTCATGGCATGGGTGCTGTACCATCTACAGTGCATCAGAGTGTGCTTCTACGGACTAAAGAAGGTAAACCTGAAGTTGTCAAAGCAGATTTGAGTTTATACGTCGAACAAATGCATGTCAATTTTAGGATATATAATCGTAAATTGAAGCCTTTAAATGTTAATCGATCTTTGAATCCTTACAATTGTGAAGGGTGTTATTTGACTTCGGAGGGGTTTTCGGTGAAATTGCGCTATCTGGACTTGGGTTTCGAGCCGAAAGGTTGGGATTGTCTTTCTTGAAGACCTTGAAGGCTGAAGTATGGACCAGGTTGAGAAAGTTTCCGACTACCTGGTAACTTTGCATAATTATTTAAATAATTTTCAATTTTTAGAAAATAAAGATGATTCTTCTGATAAAGTTGAATCAGATAGGATTAGTAGATTTACTAATTGTAGTGTGCTCGATTTGACACTTCTAGTCAAATTTAGTTATGATTTCCCTAATACTTGTAATGAAACTAATTATGTGAGTCGGACTACCAATTTAATAGCAGAGGCTCACTGTGTAGAAAATAAAAGTAATAATTTAGTTAAAGATCAGGTTTCTTCTATTTCTGATGATTCTATTGATTTTACCTTTGATTGTATATATGATTTGGAACCTCTGGGATTCAAAAAAGACTCAATCAAAGAGGATGATCATTATAAAGGGTTCAAATCTCAGGATCGCTTAGAAGAAATTAATTTAGGGACTCCTGATGATGTTCAAAATATGTATATTTGTAAAGATCTTGCCGATCCTTTTCGAACTGAACTCTTCAATTTGTTACATGAATTTAAAGATTATTTTGCATGGGATTATCATCAGATGCCTGGTCTCGATCGTTCATTAGTAGAACATCGATTAGCATTGAAACCCAATGCTCGACCAGTGAAGCAAACTCCGAGACGATTTGCTCCTGAAATTAATATAAAGATTAAGGAAGAAATAGAACGCTTGATCAAAGCAAAGTTTATTCGAACTGCTCGATATGTGGAGTCAGTATCGAATATCATCCTAGTAATGAAGAAAAATGGGAAATTAAGTGTATGTATCGATTTTTTCAATTTAAATAATGCTACCCCAAAGGATGAATATTTTATGCCAATTGCCGATATGTTAATCAATTCTGCAGCAGGAAATGAAATTCTTAGTTTCATGGACGGTTATTCTGGATATAACCAAATTTTCATTGCAGAAGATGATGTGGCTAAAATTGCCTTCCATTGTCCTGGGGCATTAGGTACATATCAGTGGGTGGTTATGCCTTTTGGTTTGAAAAATGCTGGAGCAACATATCAGTGAGCAATGAATGCCTTTTTTCATGAGTTTATCGGTAAATTTATGGATGTGTATATCGATGTGTGATGGTCAAATCGATTTCTGTAAGTCAGCATATTGACCATTTAAGAAAGGTGTTCCTTACTATGAGGAAGAAAGGATTAAAAATGAATCCCTTGAAGTGTGCTTTTGGGGTATCGGCTGGAAATTTCTTAGGTTTTGTTGTTCATAAAAAAGGGATAGCTATTGATAAAAATAAAGTTGATGCCATATTAGCATCATCTGCACCCAAATCGAAGAAAGAAGTACAATTGTTTTTGGGGAAAGTGAATTATCTTCAAAGGTTCATTTCGAATCTTTTAGATCAAATTAGAGTGTTTGCACCTTTAGTAAAATTAAAAAATGATTCACATTTTGAGTGGACCACAGCCCATCAATCGACGTTTGATTTGATTAAAACTTATTTGTCTCAAGCCCCAATTATGGCAAATGTTCGACCATCTGAACCTTTGAAATTATACATTGCAGCAATTGAAACTACTATAGGTTGTATGTTGGCCCAAGATGATGAAAATGGGGATGAACAAGCGGTTTATTATCTTAGTCGAGTTTTAACCGACATTGAAATGAAATACTCCCCGATTGAGAAATTGTGCTTATCTTTATATCATGCATGTATGAAATTAAAGTGTTACATGGTGGCTAAAACAGTGAAAGTTATAGCACAAACCGATTTCATAAAATATATGTTGAGTTTCCCTATGTTAAGAGGACGGTTGGGGAAATAGATGTTAGCATTAACAGAATTTGATTTACAATATGTTTCGGCCAAGGCTGTGAAAGGATAGGTCATTGCAGATTTTCTTGTGGATAATTTGAAAGTTCTAAATGGCCAGTGGCAGATATAGTTGATGTGGAAATCAACTATTGGAAATTGTATTTTGATGGATTTAAGCATAAAGATGGTGCATGGGTTGGAATCCTCATTATTTCAACAGAGGGTATTCCATCAGAATTTTTGTTCGAAATTAAGTACCCTTGTTTTAATAATGTGGCTGAATATGAGGCTCTGATTTCGGGACTTGAAATTTTAATCGACAAAGGAGCTTTAGAGGTTCAGATCTTAGGGGATTCACAGTTAGTTTTAAAGTAATTGTCGAAAGAGTATAAGTGTAATAATGAGACATTACAGAAATATTTAGTAACTGCTTGGGAGTTATTAACATCTTTTCAGAAGGTTTCTCTGGTACATATCCCTAGAATTCATAATGAAATTGCTAACAAGTTAGCCCATTTTGCTTCGAGATATCGGGTTGGTCCAGAAACTCTGAAGAAATGATCTGGTATCCATCAAATTTTAGTGCCAGTAAATGAAAGAGAAGTTTTGTGTGTGGATGAATAGGAGGATTCTGATTGGAGAAAACCTATTGCTCATTATTTGAGAGATCCCAGTATTACAATTGATAGAAAGGTAAAGTTACAAGCAATAAACTTTGTCTTAATGGCTGATAGTTGTACAAAAAATGGATTGATGGAAGTTTATCAAGATGCTTAAGTCGAGAAGAACAAAATATTGCTTTGGGTGAAGTTCATAATGGAATATGTGGTGTTCATCAGGCAGGAAAGAAAATAGGATGGGTGCTATATCGCAATCATGTATATTGGCCATCTATGATAAAAGATTGTATAGATTATGCAAAAGCATGTCAAGAGTGTCAGAAACATGGTTCGATACAATAGATTCCAGCGGCTGAGTTACATTCGATAATAAAGCCATGGCTATTAGAGGTTGGACTTTAGATTTAATTGGGTTAATTCACCCTCCTTCTTCTAAACAGCACAAATTATTTTAGTAGCTATTGGTTATTTCACAAAATAGGATGAAGTAGTTCCTTTAATAGAAGTTGGCCAAAGTGAAATAATAGACTTTGTTGAGGAACATATTATTCATCAATTTGGTATTCCTCAAACATTAAGTACTGACCAAGGGACCATGTTTACTAGTCAGAGAATTAAGAATTATGCTGCTTCAATGAGTATTACTATGGTTACTTCGACTCCTTATTATGCACAGGCTAACGGGCAAGTAGAGGCAGCAAATAAAATTCTGATAAGTCTGATTAAAAAGCATATCGAAAATAAGCCTCAAACTTGGCATGAAACTTTAAGCCAAGTACTATGGGCTTATCAAAATTTGCCAAGAGGATCAACACGAACTTCACCTTATAAATTGATGTATGGTCATGATGCAGTATTACCATTAGAAATTAATTTGAATACTTTAAGGGTATCAAAATAGAATGATTTGCCAGTTGATGATTATTGGAATGCAACGTTCGATAAGTTAAATGAATTGGATTCGGAACGAATCCTGGCACTCGATAATGTGATTCGACTAAAAGAAAGCGTTGTTCGAAGTTACAATCATCGAATTAAGGTAAAGTCTTTCAAAATAGGAGAATTAGTTTTAAAAGTTATTTTACCGATGGAAAAGAAATCGAGATTTTTGGGCAAGTGGTCCCATAGTTTGGAAGGTTCCTTTCAAATAACAGGGACGTATTCTGGAAATGCCTATCAAATTAAAGATATCGAGTTAGGAAAAGTTATTAACTCGATTAATGGAAAGTACTTGAAACTTTTCTATTGTTGGCAAGCAAAGAAGATTAACATATATTAAAGTTTAGAAAATAGAAAGTTACTACCAAATAAAATAAAAAAAGGGGGTTCAAGATGCCAATAGTTTTTGCCAAATCAGAGCGCAGCTTTGTCCTTTTTTTTTTCTAGAGTTGAAAGTACTTCAATCTGCTTAAACTTGTTGGCTTGAATTCTTTTAAGTTGTTTTTCATATTCTCCCCGCTCGGTGTCAATTGAGACGAGTTTCTGAATAAGGAGATCTTGCTCTTGTTGGGCTGTAGCCAGAGGTTTAGTAGAGTGGCTCGATTTTGGCGTATAGTGGCAAGTTGTTCCTAAATCTGAACTAATTCTGCCTCAAGTCTTGCTTCTTCATGATCATGAAAATCTTGGACGGAAATAGCATGAGAGATCTTTAGATAGAAATCTTCACGAGAAAGTTGGATTGGCTGAGCAATTGCAAGACAATTTTCTATTTTAGATTTGGCTGTAACTTCCTCATTTTCAGTTTCTTGGAGTTAGAACTGAGATGCAACACTATCATTGAGAAGTTGTTTGAATTCTTGGACTGAAGCAGAATATGGTATGTTAGTTGGCAATTCAAAAGAGGAATTCAAGTAATCTTCCAAAAGTTTGTTGAGAATTGGGTCATTAACCCATGTAGTAGGTGGATGATCCAAGAGCTTGATGAGTGATTGAAGTTGTTCCCAAATGTCAGGATCTAATTTAATTGGAGGCCTTGATGTAGTAGGTCTTGTGATTACTAGTACAGGCACTGGTACTTTGTTTTCATGGATAATTTTATTCAAAACAGAAGTAGTCAAGTCCTCCAAGGTAGCACTGGTTGGAGTGGTGGGAACATTCGATGTCACTGGTCTTAATCCTGGAGTAGTTTGAAGTGAAGGATCAGGTTGCAAATCTGGAGGGTCTCTAAAACCTTGGATCGAGAAGAAACTGAGTTGGTGGTGTCAGCAGCTTTAGAAGCAAAATCAGAATCTGGAACTGCTTGGTTCTCTTCAGTAAAGGCAGCTTGATCGTTCGGTGAAGTTGATTCAAGTCTATGGGTTTTTTCTGGAGAGTGTTGCAAAGAATTTATTGTTGAATCAATCACCTGTGTTGTATGAGATATAGGTGGAAAAGCGGCTGGAATTGTTTGAGTGGGTCCTGTGAATTGAATAGAGTCATGTGATGTGGACTGTTCTTGACCTTGTTATTATGGAAGGATTGATTGGTCAAGAATCCTAGTAGTTAAAGTTAAATGAGCAACATTGACAGGCTAGTATAGAAGGTACACAGTTACAAGTTTGAAATTTATTTTAAATAAAGTATGATGTGTGTAGAGATAATGGTATTACCTGAGAGAGCCTGGATCCTAATACCAGCCGAGAACCAGGATCAGAATTGGCTGCGTCTTCCGATGTAGAGGAGACAGTAATAGCATCTTTATTAGTTAGTTCACTCTCACCAGTGCTCTCACTCGATGTCAGTAGCACTAACTGATTAGAGATTCAGAGCTGAGTATAGATAAGAATATATAACTTGTAGTGTTTTTAAGTTAAAATGAAAAATTCAAAATTATTACCTTTCGAGAAGTCCTGGTAGGAGTTCTTCTACTTTTGGATGGTGGTGGTCGAGCAGTTTTGGCTTTCTTTTGTTTAGTTCTTTTTGGAGACCTCTTAGTGACAAGGACAGTTCGAATAACAGCTTGTTGAATTTCTTCCAAGGTACGAGTGTACTTGGAATAATAAGCAGTCCACCATTCAAAACAAGATTTGGTGATATAGAAGCTGCGATCATACACCACGAAATTGAAACGGTCCCTGCGTTGTTGATTCTTTAAGAGGCAAGAATTAAAATCATCTTGAGTAGTCAAAACAATGTGGCAGAAAGGATCATCATTTCGAAGTTGTGGCATTGGAATGGCTTGAGAAAATCCTAATTGCCTGGCTGTCAAATGTAGGGCATATAAGGTAATTTTGAATCTTTCTTTTTTATGCAAAGGTAGCCCTATTGGTATTACTTGTAAAACCAACATATTTTCCCAACTTCGATTTGCAAGTTTGTTCTCTTTATTAGTATCAAGGAAGAGTAAACGCTCGAGCCAAGCAGGGCCACGATTGCGACGCAAAAAAGGGGTAAAATTGTTTCGGTGTCTGGAAAATTGGGCTTAAAGTCAGACAATCAAAAAACATCAATGTATTGCTTATCAGTATTGCCACTTTCAGATTTTGTCATGAAATTTTCAAAAACGGCATTAAGCCATAGTTGAAGAAGCCATAGGGGACCCCTGATGAGCGGATAATTTATACGCTTTTTGGCATTATTTTTAGGTAGTTTCTAGTAGGATCTAGCTACTTTTAGGGATTTTTTCATTAGTTTTTATGCAAAATTCACATTTCTGGACTTTACTATAAGTTTGTGTTTTTTTCTGTAATTTCAGGTATTTTCTGGCTGAAATTGAGGGACCTGAGCAAAACTTTGATAGAAGGCTAACAAAGGACTGCTGATGCTGTTGGATTCTGACCTCCCTGCACTCGAAATAGATTTTCTGGAGCTGCAAAACTCCAATTGGCGCGAGCTCAACGGCTTTGGAAAGTAAACATCCAGAGCTTTCCAGCAATATATAATAGTTTATACTTTATTCGAGCATATATGATGTAAACTGGCGTTCAACGCCAGTTCCATGCTGCATTCTGGAGTCAAATGCCAAAAACACGTCATAAGCCAGAGTTAAACGCCAAAAACACGTTACAACTTGGTGTTTAAGTCCATGAGAAGCCTCTGCACGTGTAAAGCTCAAGCTCAGCCCAACCACACACCAAGTGGGCGCCAGAAGTGGATTTCTGCATTAATTACTTATTTTTGTAAACCCTAGTAGCTAGTCTAGTATAAATAGGACATTTTACTATTGTATTAGCCATCTTGGTTTCGTCTTTTATCTTAGCATCCATCTTTGGATGTTTAGTTCTTAGATTTTGGGGGCTAGCCATTCGGCCATGCCTGAACCTTGATCACTTATGTATTTTCAACGGTGGAGTTTCTACACACAATAGATTAAGGTGTGGAGCTCTGCTGTACCTCGAGTTTTAATGAAAAGTACTACTATCTTTTATTCAATTCGGTTTATTCTTATTCTAAGATATTTGTTGCACTTCAACATGATGGATGTGATGATCCATGACACTCATCATCATTCTTACCTATGAACGCGTGATTGACAACCACTTCCGTTCTACCTTAGAACGAGTGAGTATCTCTTAGATTTCCTAACCAGAATCTTTGTGGTATAAGCTCGAACCCTTTGGCGGCCACTCTTGAGGATCCGGAAAGTCTAAACCTTGTCTGTGGTATTCCTAGTAGGATTTAGGGATAGAATGGCTGTGACAAGCTTCAAACTCGCGATTGTTGGGCGTGATGACAAACACAAAAGAATCAATATATTCTATTCCGACATGATCGAGAACCGACAGATGATTAGCCGTGCTGTGACAGAGCATTTGGACCATTTTCACTGATAGGATGAGATGTAGCCATTAACAACGGTGATGCCCTACATACAGCTTGCCATGAAAAGGAGTATGAAGGATTGAAAGTAAGAAAGCAGTATGTTGTAGAGATTCAACAGGGACAAAGCATCTCCATACACTTATCTGAAATTCCCGCCAATGATTTACATAAGTATTTCTATATTTATTTTATGCTTTATTTATTATTAATTTCGAAAACCATTATAACCATTTGAATCCGCCTAACTGAGATTTACAAGATGACCATAGCTTGCTTCATACCAACAATCTCCATGGGATCGACCCTTACTCACGTAAGGTATTACTTGGATGACCTAGTGCACTTGCTGGTTAGTTGTGCAGAGTTGTGACAAAGTGTGATTTATGTTTGAGAGCACCAAGTCATTGGAGCCATTGTTGATGATCACAATTTCGTGCACCAACTCCCTGTGTTGATGATCTTGTTGTCTCGAAGGTCACAAACAAATTGACCAAGTTCTTTGAAAATATGTCCTAGAAGAAGCTTGGCCAAATTGAGGGTTTTTCCTTCGTGGAGAAGAGTAGCTAGAGGAAGGTAAAATTTTAACATTTGAACACTTTGAGAACAGAATAAGACGGCGTTTAACCAATAAAACAGAAAGGCAACATGTTCATTGTCAGTGATTTTCGTACCTTCTGCGCCCATGTTGTGGGCGATAAAGTCACTGTAAGAATTGGTTAAAACCATATTGTAGTGACGCTTTGATTGCATGTCAGGAGTACAGTCTGGAAAATTGATTGGGAGCCCAGTAATAGGAGCCACGTCTAGAAGACACAATCTGATCATTCCACATGGAAGGTGGAAGTTGTTGGTTGTTCTAATCCATAAACAGGTTATAGCCCTAATCATCCAAGGGTATGTGGTAAGAGAGAAGTAGGAGAGCCTTAGTAATTCATGAATTCCTAAAGCTTTCCAGTCGGCGCTTTTAGTAGGTTAAGACGTTGATACCAAGCAGTAAAATCGTATCCCCGAGGGTTAATCTTTGGATTGTTCCTGAAGGACTTTTGATTGATGAAATGGAAGATGTTAAAGGCTTGGTTTATTAGTAAGTCTTCTCCTCTAGCGCTTGGAAAGAAAGAGAGTTTCTTATTTGCTTTCTCCAGAGAGTCAATCGGGCCGAGAAAGTAATGCGTATCAGTACCATTTGTAAAGGAGATTAGGATTCTGGTATCATTAGGTTGCAAGTGGGGATCGTCAATGACTTTATCATGGACTTGATTGAGAATGTGAAGAGCTAGCGGTGATGGCGGTCCTATCTCATGACCTTTACCCTTGTCTTGGGTGGTAGTTTGGGAAGAAGATCCAGCCATTATCAGAAAGAGAAAGAGAGAATAAAGTTGGAGACTTTGTAAAGAGTTTCTCACTGTAAGGAAAACTTAGAGAATGGTGAGGTTCAAGAGATTTTGACAAAGAAGAGAGTGAGAAATTTAAAGTATCACTGTAGCCATTACTGTTGAAGTGAATGGAGGTAACTTCACGAGGAAGATGAAGTGATAGAGAGAGAAGGCGTAAGTCTCGGGGGACGTGTCGAGTGAATCAGTGGTAATGGGGTTTAAATGACAATTATTACTGATTTGAAAAAACTGACATCTTTTGGATTAAGTGCTTTATTTATCGATAATATTATCGAAAGCAACCATTTTAATCCAAGGGGGCAATTTGTTGATCAGAAAATATTTTCGATATAAATAAGTTGAATCAAAAAAGTAAAGTGCGATTCATCGAGAAGGCACGCGCATGAATATGAGGTTGAAAGTATTCAGCACTGATTGGATTTCGATTGTTTTATTGATCGAATAAGTTAAATTGAGTAGAAGACTTGATTTGAGAAATTGAGTAAGGTTTTCAAAAAAGTTGATCGAGTAGTTGTTGAAACGGGAAAGTTCGTGGCTTCTATCACACGGGGAAAACATGAGGAATATCTACAATCACGCAGCGGGAACGGTTACCAAGAGTGATTGTATTTCAAATTTGTAATTTTTTATTTAATTGTAATTAATTGTAATTTAATTAACTGTTATGTAAGATAGCCTATAAATACTCTGAAGTGTTAGGAAATAACGGTTGGAACTTTTACTCAGAAAAAATACTCTAGCACTCTCACATCCCAGCGAATTCCTGAGTTTGCAATCGAGTTGCATTTTCTGTATGGTTCCTTCCATCTTCTTGATTTTCTTAATTTATCTTTATTGTAACTTTAACATTTCAATTAATCATATTTATCAAGTGTTCTTCACTTTATTTGTCTAATTTATCTTCCTGCATTTCGTATGTTCTGTTAAATTTCTTTGATTTATTCTAAGGTATTTTTATTGTTCTCTTTTAATCTTCATGCAAAATTTTCTCTTTACCATTTATCAAATTTTCAAAATTTTAATTTCTAGGTCTCATTTATCAATTTCCAAATTTATTTTGGTTCCTTTATTTTTAATACTTGTCTAATCGGAGACACTTTGATGCACTTCTAAAAAACCGGTACTCACATAGAGGAGTAGGTTTCGCTCCCAGACCACTAGATATCGAACCACCATCGATTTGCTAAAAATCGACAAAACAAGTCCAAATGGAATGAGCCTAGCCCAGAGTCGATTAGGCTAAAAATAATGTTAGAATCAATATAAAATTAGTAACAAAAAATGAATTGAATAAGGTCTGAAAGAAGAAAAGAATAATGATTTATTATTAATTTTATAATATTTTTACTGCAAATGAAGTGAACTACTACTGCAACCAGGGCAAAGGCAAGGCAGGGGCAGGGACAGTGGTAAGTGGCGGCTACGACCACCAAACATTAAGGTGTTAGGATTTCAGGTATTATAATAGGATTTTGAATATAATGTATGAACACTGACATGGACACGGGATAAAATATGGGATATGTCAACACAAATTTTAAAATTTATAAGACGTGGGGATAAGCATATGTATATAAAATATAAAGTATTTTTTAATTAAATTGTGGTAAAATTTTGATATTTTATTGATATTAAAATATGAATTAATTTTTTAATTATTTTTAATAACTTAGTTAATTATATAAAGTATTTAAAGTATTTTTTATTTTAATAAATAATAATATATACTATTTTTTAATTTATTTCAAGAATATACCTTAAGAATAAGGTTGAACATGCTGACATGTGTTGATATTTTGATGTGTCCAAGAGTGTCTGGTGAATAATTTTTTTACTTTTTATTAAGACATGGATGGACACTGCAGGCACGCTTGTCGAACGAATGTCGATGAATGTCGTGTCTGTAATGTGTCCGACATTTAGACACGACAACCAAGCAAAGTATCCAGGCATCATAGAATTTTGACAATATGGTTTTTGTCATTTGAAACAAGTGTCCGTTTTACATTTCAACGAGTGGATTGGAACAACAACAAGAACAACAACAACAATAATAATAATAAATAGGAAATGGAAAGATACAAAAATGGAAAAAGTTAAATTCGATGTGGCAGATTTCAATTATGAGTGTTCGTCCATCGTCACCATACATGACCCCAGTGTATTATTCTTCTACCTCTAGAATCAAGATCCATAACTATTCAGGTCTGACCTGACTCGATGGGACCCGTAACCTGGTGATGGGCGAGTGATTGCGATGGCTCTTTGGGATGGTGGGTGAGAGATGGGAGGGGATTGACATGTAAATACACTCTGATGCCAATGTCAGAAACGTGTCTATGAGGTTGAGAATTAGGGTTATTGTGCTTACCTCTGAGGGGGTCTTGGCTCCTCATATATAATACTCATATACTCCTGAAATCGAAAAGATATGATATGTATTTGCAATACTAAATGCCAAAGATGGCACAAGTGGACTTCTTGGGCTGAGCCAGGTTTGAGTTTTGGACCCTGGTGGATTGGGTCTGAGGTCTACCCGTTGATGGGCCGTTGAATTCAAAACTCGGGTCTGGAACAGTGCCCCTTAAACATGACGTGCTTACAGCATCGTTCGGTTTCCATGTTCTCGAGGTGGTATCGATCATGGAAGGTCAGGCAGAAATGAATGGTTTCCAAAAGTTTCTGATCGTGGGGATCGTGCCCACAACTTTTGAGACGTCGTGCCAACTTAATGGGAGGGGCATTTATTGTTGTTGGGCCAAATTCACCATATTACGCCTTCGATCCTTTCAGTTCGTGCTCTTTGGGATGTCTTCATTTAAAACATTGTTTCAATATTTTGGTTTCCCTTATTTTTTAGTTTTGATCTTTCTTACTTGCCATTATTCATCATTTTCTTTGCTATTTTCTATATTTTGAGCCTTGCTCTGGCCGCTGCTAGGATTGGTTTGGGTAGTGACAATGAAGAATTTCTTGTATAGTTTAGAATCAAGAATTAATTCGTTAGTAGCATAGTCCAAACCAACAATGAATCCTCATAATCAAATGTTAAATTCAAATTAAAGTAACCGAGATCAAGAGTAATTCAACCTCGGGTTGTTCTCCTTAGGAGTTGCAATTTAGTGTCAATTATTGGCTATGGAAGGAATTGAGGGTTGGGAATGCAAGAAGCAAGAAAGAGCAAGTAATGTAAATAGCAAGAAATCAAATAAGCATGCAAGGAATTAAAAAGAAAAGCAATTAAAAGCAATGAAAATAGAAATTAAGTGCTAAAAAGGACTCTTGGTGATAATTGGGGAATTAAGGATTCCTATCCTAATTGTGGACCACAAAGATGGAAATTGTGTGGAATTAATACCAATTAGTCAATCCTACTTGAGAAATAGTCAAAAGGGCATAATTGATTCCAATTCCTAAGTCCTAAGTCAACACTAGTGGGTCACTTAGAGTTAAGGGAAACCAAACCAATTAACAATCCTCACTCAATGCGGAATGGACATCCACAACTCAATTCCACCCAAACACCCAATTTCTCAACCAAGAGTATGAAAACTAAACATGCAAGGAATTAAACATCCAAGCAATTAAATGCAGGGAAAGGAAACTTCAAATGCAAGGAATCTCTTGGCAAGTAATTGAGAGCTAAGGTTACCTATCCTAGACATTGACCACAAACACATGATGATTATGAAGAGTTAATCCTACTTAGTTAACCCTAACATCGAGGATAAGTCAAATAGGCATAGTTGATTCCAATCTCTAAGTCCTATGTCAATACTAAGGGGGTCATATAGAGTCAATGGAGACCAAATCAACTAACTACTTTAATGTATCAAACAAGAATGGACATCAATGTCTCAAGGATCACTAAAGTCAACAATTTCAAGCCAAGAGTGTATAAAAACTAAGAGAAAACTAAGCCAAGTATTTTATTAAACACTTGGTGTGAATGAAAATAAAATAACATTAAATTACTTTAAAAATAAAGTCTAAAATACCAAAGCAAGAAAATGGAAATAACAACTAAAGAAAGCAATAAATGACATGGAAACATAAATTTGCATTAATTAAATTAAATTCAACAAAAGTATCCATAAACATAAAAGTGACAAAATAAGGAAATAACAAGAGAAATGAAGAAGAACAAGATAGAAGAACACGGAAACATAAATGAAACTACACTAGAACAAGAATTAAAAGCTGAAATTAAAAGGAAATTAACAAATAAAACCCTAATTCTAGAGAGAGGGGGGAGCTTCTCTCTCAAGAAACTAAGAGAAAACATTATAAAAGCTAAACCTAATTGTCCCCCTTCATTCCTCTTCACTTTGGCCTTTGGTGCACGAAATTGCAATCACACTTTTGCAATCCGCACAACAAACCAGCAAGTGCACTGGGTCATCCAAGTAATACCTTACGTGAGTAAGGGTCGATCCCACGGAGATTATTGGTTTGAAGCAAGCTTTTTTTATTTTATTATTCCTAGTCAGGATTTCAATTAAAATTAACAGTTTGAATTATTAGAAAAATAAAAGAGCGTGAATTAATTACTTGTTGTGCAGTAATGGAGAATATGTTGGATTTTTGGAGATGCTTTGTCTTCTGAATTCCTGTAATGTAATATTCCATCCATGAAAAAGTGCAAAGTTCACTCCATGGAAAGCTGTATGTAGGGTATCACCATTGTCAGTGGCTACCTCCCATCCTCTCAGTGAAAACGGTCCAGATGCTCTGTCACAGCACGGCTAATCGGCTGTTGGTTCTCGATCATGTTGGAATAGGATCCATTGATCCTTTTGCGTTTGTCATCACGCCCAGCAATCACGAGTTTAAAGCTCGTCACAGCCATTCAATCCTTGAATCCTACTCGGAATACCACAGACAAGGTTTAGACTTTCCGGATCCT
This sequence comes from Arachis duranensis, assembly GCF_000817695.3. NCBI lineage: Eukaryota > Viridiplantae > Streptophyta > Magnoliopsida > Fabales > Fabaceae > Arachis > Arachis duranensis. The sequence goes on from NC_029781.3 coordinate 38,973,261, forward strand.
CAAGAGTGGCCGCCATCAATTCTAGCTTATACCACGAAGATTCTGATTAAGGAATCTGAGAGAAGCTCATTCAATCTGATGTAGAACGGAGGTGGTTGTCAGGCACACGTTCATGGATTGAGGAAGGTGATAAGTGTCACGGATCATCACCCTCTTCATAATTAAGCGCGAATGAACATCTTAGATAGGAACACACACGTTTGAATGGAGAAATAGAAACGATTGCATTAATTCATCGAGACGCTGCAGAGCTCCTCACCCCCAACAATGGAGTTTAGAGACTCATGCCGTCAAAGTGTATAAAATTCAGATTTGAAAATGTCATGAGGTACAAAATAAATCTCTAAAAGTTGTTTAAATACTCAACTAGTAACCTAGGTTTATATAATATGAGTAAACTAAGATAATTGGTGCAGAAATCCACTTCTGGGACCCACTTGGTGTGTTTTGGGGCTGAGACTTAAGCCTCTCACGTGCTTGGGCTGTTTCTGGAGTTGAACGCCAGGTTGTAATGTGTTTTGGGCATTGAACTCCAACTTGTAACTTGTTTCTGGCGCTGGACGCCAGACTGCAACATGAAACTGGCGTTGAACGCCAGTTTATGTCATCTATATTCGCGCAAAGTATGGACTATTATATATTGCTGGAAAGCCCTGGATGTTTACTTTCCAACCCAATTTAGAGCGCGTCAATTGAACTCCTGTAGCTCCAAAAAATCTATTTTGAGTGCAAGGAGGTCAGGATCCAACAGCATCAGCAGTTCTTTTTCAGCCTAACTCAGATTTTTGCTCAGCTCCCTCAATTTCAGCCAGAAAATACATGAAATCACAGAAAAACACACAAACTCATAGTAAAGTCCAGAAATATGATTTTTGCCTAAAAACTAATAATATTTTACTAAAAACTAATTAAAACATACTAAAATCTACATGAAATTACCCCCAAAAAGCGTATAAAATATCAGCTCATCACAACACCAAACTTAAAATGTTGCCTGTCCCCAAGCAACTAGATGAATAAAAGAGGATAAAAAGAAATCAAGAAGCAATAATATCTCAGAGTTTTAAGTGAAGCTCAGATTCTAATTAGATGAGCGGGGCTTGTAGCTTTTTGCTTCCAAACAGTTTTGGCATCTCACTTTATCCTTTGAAATTCAGAATGATTGGCATCCATAGGAACTCAGAATTCAGATAGTATTATTGATTCTCC
>NC_029781.3:38974576-39012331 GCF_000817695.3 Arachis duranensis
GGATTGTGACTCAGTTTGCTAGAGTCCCCAGTTAGAGGTGTCCAGAGCTCTTAAGCATACTCTTTTTGCTTTGGATTACGACTTTAACCACTCAGTCTCAAGCTTTTCACTTGGACCTTCATGACACAAGCACATGGTTAGGGACAGCTTGATTTAGCCGCTTAGGCCTGGATTTTATTTCCTTGGGCCCTCCTATCCATTGATGCTCAAAGCCTTGGATCTTTTTTTACCCTTGCCTTTTGGGTTTAAGTGCTATTGGCTTTTTCTGCTTGCTTTTTCTTTTTCTTTCTATTTTTTTTTCCACTTTTCTTCTTTCTTTTTTTCGCAAGCTTGTTTTTTTCACTGCTTTTTCTTGCTTCAAGAATCACTTTCATGATTTTTCAGATCATCAATAACATTTCTCTTGTTCATCATTCTTTCAGGAGCTAACAATTTTAACATTCATAAAATTCAATATCAAAAATATACACTGTTCAGGCATTCATTCAGAAGACAAAAAGTATTGCCACCACATATAAATAATTAGAATTTTCCTTATTAAGAACTCGAAAAAATATTGCCTCTTTATTCTAAAAATCTACTATTTTATTCATGTTTGATGATGATGAGAAAAATAAATTATAGCTTAATTGGAGATAAAATCAAAATAGAGATACTAATTACTACTACTAATATATAACTTCTAAGATAAATTCGTAATAAGAACAGTTATCACAGAGTTAAGGTAAAGATTAGGACTCAACAACCTTTATTTTGGGAAGTGGGGGTTCCTCTAGTCTGTGGGATGCTTGATCCTTCAAGAGACAATTTCTGATGCTTCAGTTCCTTCAAGTCACATCCTTGCTCTTCAGTGATCATGGCAAATCACACTAAACTTAGAGGTTTGCTTGTCCTCAAGCAAAAGAAAGGATAGGAGAAGAATAGAGGGAGAGGCAATTTCGAAATCCAAAAGATATGATGAGTTGAAAAAGATTTGAAAAAGATTTGGATTGGAAAAAGATTTGTGTTTATGAATTAAGATACATTTGATATTTTTGAAAAAGGGATTTTAGAAATTAGGGTCTTTAGAAATTAGGATTAAAATTTTTGGAATTGAAGGATGATATTTTGAAACATGTTTTATGCAAGAAATCATGAATTGAAACATAAAAATTAGAAAATTTGTGAAGAAAAATGAATTTTACCTTCTCCCCATCATTCTGGCGTTAAATGCCCAATTGCTGCCTCTTCTGGGCGTTCAACGCCCAGCTGTTGCTTCTTTTTGGCGTTGAACGCCAGGAAGTCCTTTGTCACTGGGCCTTTTTCTGAACGCCTAGGACGCTGTCAATCTGGCGTTAAACACCCAGAAGGTGCTTCTTTTTGGCGTTCAACGCCCAGAAGATGCTCCTTTCTGGTGTTTAACGCCCAGATGGCTACCCTCACTGGCGTTGAACGCACAGTTGGTGCTTCTTTTGGGCGTTCAACGCCCAAAATGTTTCTTACTGGCTTTTTCACGCCAGTGAGCTTCCAGATTCCCTTGTAACTTTGTGAATTCAAGTAATTTGCTATTTTACCTTGAAGATACTTGACATATACCTGTAAAAATCAATTTGATTGACAAATAAACTTTGTAAATGGCTGGGTTGCCTCCCAGCAAGCGTTTCTTTATTGTCTTTAGCTGGACTATTACTGAGCTTTAATCAAGTCTTAGTTTTGAGCATTCTTGCTCAAAATTGCTTTCAAGATAATGTTTGACTCTTTGTCCATTAACAATGAACTTTTTATTAGAATCATTATCCTGAAGCTCTACGTATCCATATGGTGACACGCTTGTAATCACATATGGACCTCTCCACCGGGACTTCAATTTCCCGGGGAATAATCTGAGCCTATAATTAAATAGCAGAACTTTCTGCCCTGGCTCAAAGACTCTGGATGACAATTTCTTATCATGCCATCTTTTTGCTTTCTCTTTGTATATTTTTGCATTCTCGAAAGCATTGAGTCTAAATTCCTCTAGCTCATTTAACTGAAGCAATCGTTTTTCTCCAGCTAACTTGGCATCAAGGTTCAGGAATCCGGTTGCCCAGTAGGCCTTATGTTCCAGTTCCACTGGCAAGTGACATGCCTTTCCATACACAAGCTGGTATGGAGAGGTCCTTATAGGGGTCTTGAATGCTGTTCTGTATGCCCACAGAGCATCATCCAAGCTTCTTGCCTAATCCCTTCTACGGTTAATTACAGTCCGTTCCAGGATTATTTTGAGTTCTCTATTTGAGACTTCAGCTTGCCCATTAGTCTGTGGGTGATTTGGAGTGGCCACCTTGTGGCTAACTCCATAACGAACCAAAGCAGAATAGAGCTGTTTATTGCAGAAATGAGTGCCCCCATCACTGATTAGTACTCTAGGGGTGCCAAATCTGCTGAAGATGTGTTTCTGGAGGAATTTTAACACTGTCTTAGTGTCATTAGTGGGTGTAGCAATAGCTTCCACCCATTTGGATACATAATTCACTGCCACCAGAATATAAGTGTTTGAGTATGATGGTGGGAAAGGTCCCATGAAGTCAATACCCCATACATCAAATAACTCAATCTCTAAGATCCCTTGTTGAGGCATGGCATAACTGTGAGGCAAATTACCAGATCTTTGGCAACTATCACAATTAAGTACAAATGCTCGGGAATCTTTATAGAGGGTAGGCCAGTAGAAGTCACATTGGAGGACTCTTATGGTTGTTCGCTCACTTCCAAAATGTCCTCCATACTGTGATCCATGGCAGTGCCATAGGATCTTCTACGCTTCTTCTTTAGGCACACATCTACGAATTACTCCATCTCCACATCTCTTAAAGAGATACGGCTCATCCAAAAGATAATACTTTGCATCCGTGATCAGCTTCTTTGATTGCTGCCTACTGCATTCTTTGGGTATGAATCTCACTGCCTTGTAGTTTGCAATGTCTGCAAACCATGGCACTTCATGGATGGCAAAGAGTTGTTCATCCGGAAAGGTTTCAGAGATCTCAATAAGAAGGGGGGACGCCCCTTCTACTGGTTCTATTCGGGACAGGTGATCTGCTACTTGGTTCTCTGTCCCTTTTCTGTCTTTTATTTCTATATCAAACTCTTGCAGAAGCAACACCCATCTGATGAGTATGGGTTTTGAATCCTGCTTTGTGAGTAGATATTTAAGAGCAGTATGATCAGTGTACACAATCACTTTTGATCCTACTAAATAGGATCTGAATTTGTCAATGGCGTAAACCACTACAAGTAGCTCTTTTTCTGTGGTTGTATAGTTCTTTTGTGCATCATTTAAAACTCGACTGGCATAGTAAATGACGTGCAGAAGCTAGTCATGCCTTTGTCCCAACACTGCACCAATGGCATGGTCACTGGCATCACACATTAGTTCAAATGGCAATGACTAGTTTGGTGCAGAGATGATTGGTGCTGTGACCAATTTAGCTTTCAGAGTCTCAAATGCCTGCAGACACTCCTTATCAAAGATAAATGGCGTGTCAGCAGCTAGCAGGTTGCTCAGAGGTTTAGCGATTTTTGAAAAATCCTTTATAAACCTCCTATAGAATCCTGCATGCCCCAGAAAGCTTCTGATTGCCTTAACATTGGCAGGTGGTGGTAATTTTTCAATTACCTCTACCTTAGCTTGATCCACCTCTATTCCCTTATTTGAAATTTTGTGCCCAAGGACAATTCCTTCAGTCACCATAAAGTGACACTTCTCCCAGTTTAAAACCAGGTTAGTCTCTTGGCATCTCTTTAGAACAAGTGCTAGATGGTTAAGACAAGAGCTGAATGAGTCTCCAAATACTAAAAAGTCATCCATGAAGACTTCCTGAAATTTGTCCACCATATCAGAGAAAATTGAGAGCATGCACCTCTGAAAGGTTGCATGTGCATTGCACAGGCCAAATGGCATCCTTCTGTATGCAAATACTCCAGATGGACATGTGAATGCCGTTTTCTCTTGATCTTGGGGATCTACTGCAATTTGATTATAACCTGAATATCCATCTAGGAAGTAGTAGTATTCATGACCTGCTAGTCTTTCTAGCATCTGGTCTATGAATGGTAAAGGAAAATGATCCTTTCTGGTGGCTGTATTGAGCCTTCTATAATCAATACACATACGCCACCCTGTAACTGTTCTTGTAGTAACCAGTTCATTTTTTTCATTATGAACCACTATCATGCCTCCCTTCTTAGGGACGACTTGGACAGGACTTACCCAGGGGCTGTCAGAAATAGGATAAATAATCCCAGCCTCTAGTAATTTAGTGACCTCCTTCTGCACCACTTCCTTCATGGCTGGATTCAGCCGCCTTTGTGGTTGGACCACTGGCTTGGCGTCACCCTCCAATAGGATCTTGTGCATGCATCTGGCTGGGCTAATGCCCTTAAGATCGCTGATGGACCACCCAAGAGCTGTCTTGTGTGTCCTTAGCACTTGAATTAGTGCTTCCTCTTCCTGTGGCTCTAAGGTAGAGCTTATGATTACAGGAAAGGTATCACCTTCTGCCATAAATGCATATTTCAGGGATGGTGGTAATGGTTTGAGCTCGGGTTTGGGGTGTTTCTCCTCTTCCTGAGGGATTTTCAGAGGTTCTATTATTCTATCTGATTCCTCCAAATCAGGCTGAACATCTTTAAAGATGTCCTCTAGCTCTCATTCGAGACTCTCAGCCATATTGACCTCTCTTACCAGAGAGTCAATGATATCAACACTCATGCAGTCATTTGGGGTGTCTGGATGTTGCATGGTTTTGACAACATTCAACTTGAACTCTTCCTCATTGACTCTCAGGGTTACTTCCCCTTTTTGGACGTCAATGAGGGTTCGGCCAGTTGCTAGGAAAGGTCTTCTTAGAATGAGAGTTGCACTCTTGTGCTCCTCTATTTCCAGCACCACAAAGTCAGTAGGAAAGGCAAATGGCCCAACCTTGACAATCATGTCTTCAATCACGCCTGATGGGTATTTAATGGAGCCATCAGCAAGTTGAAGACATATCCGGGTCGGTTTGACTTATTCAGTCAAACCAAGCTTTGTGACAATAGATGTAGGTATTAAGTTGATACTTGCCCCAAGATCACATAGAGCTTGCTTGGTACAAGTACCCTCTAATGTGCATGGTATCATAAAGCTCCCAGGATCTTTAAGCTTCTCAGGTAAGCTTTTCAGAATGACTGCACTGCATTCTTCAGTGAGGTAAACTTTTTCAGTCTCCCTCCAATCCTTCTTATGACTTAAGATCTCTTTCATGAACTTAGCATAAGAGGGTATTTGCTCAAATGCCTCTGCAAACGGAATCTTTATTTCAAGAGTCCTGAGGTAGTCTACAAAGTGGGCAAATTGCTTATCCTGTTCTGCTTGGCGGAGTTTTTGAGGATAAGGCATTTTGGCTTTATATTCCTCAACCTTAGTTGCTGCAGGTTTATTGCCTATAGATGTGGATTGGGAAGCCTTTTTAGAAGGGTTGTTATCAGCACTTGTGTGTGTCTGATCCCCCACTGGCATTTGAATACCAGGGGTGGAAGCTGGAGTGGTGTTAGACGCCAGCTCCTTATCTGTTTCTGGCATCTGAATGCCAGAACTGTGCTCCCTTTGGGCGTTCAACGCCAAATCCTTGCTTGTTTCTGGCGTTCAACGCCAGGAATGAGCATGGTTTGGGCGTTCAGTGCTAGCATTATTCCTCTCTGGGCTCTGATTGTCCTCAGAGGGATTTTGAGTCGCCATTTGTTCATTTCTTGGCTTCCTGCTGCTTTGAAGTGAGGTATTTAATGTTTTTCCACTTCTTAATTGAACTGCTTGGCATTCTTCTATTATTTATTTTGACAATTACTTTTCTGTTTGTTTTAACTGTACTTCCATAGTCCTGTTAGCCATTCTTGTTTTTTGTAGTATTTCCTTGAATTAGGCTAGCTGCTGAGTTAGAAAATCCAATTGCTGATTGAATTCATTAGCCTGATCTACAGGACTAAGTTCAGCAGTTACTGTTTTAGCTTCTTCTTTCATGGAAGATTCACTACTTAGGTACAGATGCTGATTTCTGGCAACTGTATCAATAAGCTCTTGAGCTTCTTCAATTGTTTTTCTCATATGTATAGATCCACCGCTGAGTGATCTAGAGAAATCTGAGCTTTTTCTGTAAGCCCATAGTAGAAGATGTCTAATTGCACCCACTCTGAAAACATTTCAGAGGGGCATTTTCTCAGCATCTCTCTGTATCTCTCCCAAGCATCATAAAGAGATTCATTATCTCCTTGTTTGAAGCCTTGGATGCTCAGCCTTAGCTGTGTCATCCGTTTTGGAGGAAAATAGTGATTCGGGAATTTTTCTGACAGCTGTTTCCATGTCCTTATACTGTTCTTAGGTTGGTTATTTAACCACCTCTTAGCTTGATCTTTTACAGCAAATGGAAACAGTAATAATCTGTAGACATCCTGATCTACTTCCTTATCATGTAATGTGTCAGCAATTTGTAAAAATTATACCAGAAACTCTGTAGGTTCTTCATGTGGAAGACTGGAATACTGGTAGCTTTGCTGCACCATGATAATGAGCTGAGGATTCAACTCAAAGCTACTAACTCCAATGGAGGGTATACAGATACTACTCCCATATGAAGCAGTAGTGGGGTTAACATATGACCCCAGAGTCCTCTGGACTGTTCATTTCCACTTAGTTCCATGATGGAGCAAGGGAGATGGTATGGATGTTGATATTGTCTATTTTATTATAAGAATTTGAGGAGAGAGAAAGTGGTTAGGATATTTTTGAAAAAGGTAATAAAATATATATTAAAAATATCTTTTTTTTTAAACTTAAAAAGATAAGAATTGAAAAATCTTGAAATTGAAATCTGAATTTTTAGATAAAAATTTTGAAAATATAGTTTAAAATTAGTTAGAAAAAGATATTTTTTTGAATTTTGAATTTTATGATGAAAGAGAAAAACACATAAAAGACACAAGACTTAAAATTTTTAGATCTAATACTCCTTATTTTCGAAAATTTTGGAGGGAAAACACCAAGGAACACCAAACTTAAAAATTTTAAGATCAAAACACAAGAAAGACTCAAGAACACCTTGAAGATTCACAAGAACACCAAGAATAAAAGAAAGAACACCAAACTTAAAATTTTTAGAAGACCAAGCTAAATTTTCGAAAATTAAAGAAAGATCAACAAGAAAACACCAAACTTAAAGTTTGGCACAAGATTAAATCAAGAAAAATTATTTTTTAAAAAAAGATTTTAAAAAAGAAGATACCCAATTGCCAAGAACATAGACCAACGCTCTAACCAACTGAGCTAAAAATGTAACGTGTTTTAAAGATGTATTATCTTTATAGATAAGAATAAATTTTTTGAAAACTAATGTTTTGAAAAAGGACAAGAAAAACAAGAAAAGACACAGAATAAGACAAACCAAAGATCAAACAAGAAAATTGACAAGAACAATTTGAAGATCAAGGAAGAACAAAGAACACAAATACAAAAATTTTAAAGAAAAATATAAAATATGCAATTGACACGAAACTTAGAACAAGATACTACACTCACGAAAAATTGAAAATTAATAAAAAAATATTTTTGAAAAAAAAAATTTTTTGAAAAGGGAATAAAGGATTAAGATTTAATAACTCTATAGCATCAATACTATATTCCTAATCTAAGCAACAAAATAAACCTTTAGTTGTTCAAACTCAAACAATCCCCGGCAACGGCGCCAAAAACTTGGTACATGAAATTGCAATCACACTTTTGCAATCCGCACAACTAACCAGCAAGTGCACTAGGTCATCCAAGTAATACCTTACGTGAGTAAGGGTCGATCCCACGGAGATTATTTGTTTGAAGCAAGCTATGTTTATTTTATTATTCCTAGTCAGGATTTCAATTAAAATTATCAGTTTGAATTATTAGAAAAATAAAAGAGCGTGAATTAATTACTTGTTGTGCAGTAATGGAGAATATGTTGGATTTTTGGAGATGCTTTGTCTTCTGAATTCCTGTAATGTAATATTCCATTCATGGAAAAGTGCAAAGTTCCCTCCATGGCAAGCTGTATGTAGGGTATCACCATTGTCAGTGGCTACCTCTCATCCTCTCAGTGAAAACGGTCCAATGCTCTGTCACAGCATGGCTAATCAGCTGTTGGTTCTCGATCATGTTGGAATAGGATCCATTGATCCTTCTGCGTTTGTCATCACGCCCAGCAATCACGAGTTTGAAGCTCGTCACAGCCATTCAATCCTTGAATCCTACTCAAAATACCACAGACAAGGTTTAGACTTTCTGGATCCTCAAGAGTGGCCGCATTTTATCAAACACTTGGTGTGCATGAAAATAAAATAACATTAAATTGCATTAAAAATAAAATCTAAAATACCAAAAGCAAGAAAATGGAAATAACAACTAAAGAAAGCAATAAATGACATGGAAACATAAATTTGCATGAATTAAAATTAAATTCAACAAAAGTATCCATAAACATAAAAGTGACAAAATAAGGAAATAACAAGAGAAATGAAGAAGAACAAGATAGAAGAACACGGAAACATAAATGAAACTACACTAGAACAAGAATTAAAAAGAAATTAACAAATAAAACCCTAATTCTAGAGAGAGGGGGGAGCTTCTCTCTCTAGAAACTAAGAGAAAACATCATAAAAGCTAAACCTAATTGTCCCCCTTCATTTCTCTTCACTTTGGCCTTAAATAGCTTCAAAAATGAGTTAGACTAGGTTTTGGAGGCCTAGAATTCACCCCTAGCGATTTGCATTAATGATCTCACGTGCTTGCAGTCGTGCGTACGCACGGCCTACGGTGCGTACGCATAATTGTGCAAAATTCCCATCGTGCGTACGCATGATACTTGGTGCGTACGCGTACTTGCACGAAGTCACCGTTGTGCGTACGCATGCATCACTGTGCGTACGCATCTTTGCAGCAGCTTCCAAACTCCACCTTCTTAATGATTTCTCCTCTTTTAGATGCTCTTTCTTCACTTCTTCAACCTAAACTTGTCTTGAAAACCTTAAATCACTTAACAAATACATCAAGACACTAAATGGGATTAAAGTGAATAAAAATTGACTAAATTAAGCACAAAAGAGCATGATTTCACTTTCTAGGACAATTTAGGAAGAAATCTCAAAAGCATGTTATTTAGATGAATAAATATGGGTTTATATGATGAAATTCACTCAAATCAAACCAAAATATATCGTAAAATATTGATTGTTCAAGTAAGTCTTGCACTATCTACTCCATCATTTACTTTACTATAGTGGATGATGGCACGATTTTGCTATCGCAGTGGCGTTTGGTAGTTTTAGCGGGAGTGTCATTGCCCTCTTAGCCTAGCATTTAGGCCAACTTCCTTTTATTTACTTTCCTTATGTTTTTGCCTTCGCATTTTGGTCATAGTTTGTAAGCTCACAGTAGTAGTGGTGCGCCCATTTGTAGGTACGGCACGGACGAGGGCCGAGCCTCAGCAAGGACTTGTCTTTCTGGAAGGAGGTGTACCCTGGATATATTTTTGGTGTAATACAGAGGTGGTGGGGAACCCCTAACGTCTCACTGAAGGGTTCCTCCAGGTACTTTAAGATTCCAATGCCATCTGCGGTATAGGTGCCGTATAGAAGCATTATGAGCTTTCCCTTCTCGATCCTGAGGAGTGGGTCTATTATTTTAACCCAGATAATCTCCAAGTTTGCTACTGGATATGGGTCTACAAACCCATGTTTGACGTTGTTGGGATTCACTTTCTTTTCTCTGACTTCATTATTGGGCTCCCGAATCGGTGCAGCATTGCCTCATCGCAGCTCCAACCTAATAGTTGGGCCACTATTAGATGCTTTGAACTTGTATGAGAGTACCTGAAGACCCCTGCTATGGTAGAGGTCTTCTTGTATTTCTTCCTCTTGACCATGCCTTATCGGGAGAATAAATTAAAAAATGGGTCCATGTCCTTCCGGACTATGTAGGGTCGGAAGATCATTGACCTTTTTGAGGACTCCTTTCATAGGTTCAAGGAGGAGTACTTTAAAGGCATGGCTGGCTAGGGGTCATCACCCTTTTTGGCAAACCTTGGAGGGAGAGCGTAGGTTCCCTACCTATTGGAAATATGAGGCAGCGGCCGACTACCTCGTAAATATAACTTATGAAGGTTTGAGTTGGGAAAACAATAATATTGTTCAGATGTTCATGGCCAACTTCGGGAATAGTCCGTTGAATGCTCGTCACATGATGAGTGACCGGGATGCCAGTCGTTATTATGTGGGTAGGTGCTTCGCCTTCTTTTTTTTTCTTTTTTTACTACCTTTTTTTCCTTGGATTACGAGTTTTTCTTTTTCCAATTAATATGGTAGGTGGTCTTACTACTATGGAAAATTTGATGGTTGTCTTCCATATCGAGGATGAGGATGAGGAGGAAGAGCAACCCCAAGTCGAGGGGGCCATTGATTTGGGTATTATTCTGGGTGCTAATGCTGGGGAGCATGGCGAGGTTGCAAAGGAGGCTTGACCCAGAGATGATATTCATGAGATCGTGCCCCCCTCTCCTAGGAAGAAAAGGAAATTGGCGCTTAGCGAGAAGGGAAAAGGGGCCGTCGTCCCTTCTGTGATGGAGAAATCCTTTGATGCTCTTGCCTTTATTGATGAGCAGTTCCTCCCTAGGACAGAAGAATACTTTACTGACTGTAACCTAGCTACTCAGACAAAATGGGTTTATCACTCCCTACTGCATTCAGCTGCTGTAATGTACAAGTCGTAAACAGGTCCTGGGGCAATCTCGTGACTTGGATGGAAAGCTTTGCCAGGTGCCTTAGTGAAAGAATCAATTGAAGAGGACAAAGTTAACGTGGAGAAGTCAGCTCAAGAGGTTGGTAGTCAAGTTTAGCGCCTTAGTGATCTGGAGACGCTACTAAGGGTGGAGATCGTAAAGGCGGAGAGTTGAGTGGAGGAGGTCGAGCAGAAGATGTAAGCCACTGAGGTTTTGACGAATACCTTAAGGAAAAGAAATAAAGAAATTGTGCAGAATGCGAACAAGGCTATCTCTGCTACTGAAGAGTCCCTGAAATTGCAGGTAACTCTTCTTACTCCTGACTTCGACGTTTCCCATATCAGTACTTTCAAGACAATTCAGGACGGCCAGATTGTGGACTTTAACGTCAAAAAGAGGGCATAGCTATTTCTTCCTCTTTTTATTTTAATATTTACTATGTCCCTTGAATTTCGCTCTGTATTTTGGATTCATGCCTGATGGGCTGACTTTTTGTGAGACCGTGTTGGTAGGTCCTCTGTTTATAAATGTTGCCTTAACTTTGGATATCCATGTTGAAGGTTTGTTTGGACCATGGCTCCCGGGTTGATCAGGCTTGGGGCACCCTATTTATTTTTAATTTCAAAGCATGGAAATGAGCAAGTATTCTTACGAGTTTAAGTGCTTAAAAAATAAAAAGTGATAACTTAAAAATGTGTTTTATTTTTTGGGCCTTGTCAAAACCTTCCTTTTGGCTCCTGGTGGGCCGAAAGGTGAGGAAAGATTACCCGTGGCACAACGAATGAATGATGAAAAAGGCAAAGTTTCATAGAGAGGCTTAACCTTTTACAAGTTAGACTCCTTACGAGTATAATTTCTTCAGTTGATGACATTCCAAGTTTTGGGGATGACGGAACCATAAAGTCACTCCAGCTGGTATGCCCCTTTGCTGTAAGCTCCCCGAATATGGTAGGGTCCTTCCCAATTCGCCGCTTACTTCCCTTCTTTGGTCTTTTGGGTTTTATTATGTCGCATGACCAAGTCACAAACCTAGAAGGCCCTCTTCTTAACACCTCTGTTGTATCTAAGGGTCAGCCACTACTTAATGGCTATTTCCCTTAGGTGAGTGACGTAAGGTTATCATCGGTTTAGAAACTTATTCTCAATAAAAGAAATAAATCGTTGCAAGTATAGATCTAAACCAACAAACAACCCTCAATCAAAGTTTTAATTTTGGTTGGTTCAACCTAATAAAAATAACCAAAAGTATTGCTCCCTGATCGTTCTCCCTAGGAATTGCAATCAAATACTTAATTATTGGTTATGAGATTCACAGGGTGGGTTGAAAAAAAGACAAGAAATTAAATGGCAATAAAAGTAAATTAAACAACTAAAGATAACAAATACTAAATAGGCATTTATGGCAAGGATTGAGAATCAAGGTTTTCTGTCATAATCATTATTCATAACACAATAATTATCACGAGCTAAAGCCTATTATGTTATCTCTACATTGGAAGAAAGTCTAATATGCCTAGTTAATCCCAATCCATAAGTAATGTCAATGGAAATAAGATTAACTAACAACTCTAGATCACTAACATAAATTGGGTAATAATGACTCAAGATTGTCCAATTTCTCTTTCTAAGCCAAGAATGCTAAAAAATCTACTATGAACCTAAGCCAAGCATTTTATCAAACACTTGGTGTGCATAAAAATAAAAGCACAATAAATTGCACGAATAATAAAATCTACTACTACCAAAGACAAGAAAATAACAACAATATCTCAAACAAACAACAAGAAACATAAAAAGACATCAATTGTATTAAAGGAAATAAAAATCAACAAGAGTGTTCATGAGACTAAAGTAGCATAAAAGAGAAATTAACAAAGGAAACAAAGTGAATTAAACTACTAAAACATGAAAATGTTAAGAGAACTACATTAAAACAAGAACTGAAAAGTGAAATTAAAGAGAAACTTAAACTAAGAACCCTATCTCTCTCTAGAAAACAACCATAAAACATGATTCCTAAGCTACCTAATTGCTCCCCCCTTGTTCCCTCTTGAATTTTGCATCAAATAGCTTCAGAAATGAGTTGGATTTGGGCCTGAATGAGCTCAGAAATAGCCCCCAGTGTGTTCCTTTAATGAGGTCACATGACAAGCGTCATGCGTATGCGTGTGTCACGCGTGCGTGTCACTATGATTTTCACAAATCCTAATTTTCTCCACTTTGCATGCTTTTTCTTCACTTCTTCAATCCAATCATTGCCTCCTAAGCCTAAAATCATTAAACAAATACATCAAGACATCGAGTGGAATCAAAGTGAATTAAATATAGCAATTTAATGGTCTAAAAAGCAATTTTTTACTCTTAAGTGCCAATTAGAAGAAATTCACAAAACCATGCTATTTCATTAAATAAATGTGGGATAAGTTGATAAAATTCACTAAATTTGATACAAGATAAACCACAAAATTTGGATTTATCAGTAAGCCAGCTCCCAAACTTCATCCCATAAGTCTAGTTCCACTTTTCAGTTTAGGGCTCCAATGAGGAACCAAGGGCTTGGTTCTCCAATCTCTACCGAAATTACGGCCTCCATGCCAAAGGTTAACTGGAAAGATGTTTTTCGCATTACTGACTGTGGAGTGGTGTGGTAGGACCAGAGGACCAAACTGAGTTCTTCCGCCAATCGCCTTTTGTTTGCTCCAGCCTTTTCTTGATGTTTAACCCAAGGGTGGCATTCAACGCCCCTAAAGGGTACTAGCTCGTGGATTTCACTCAAGCTCAGTCCAAACACTCACCAAGTGGGCCCCAAAAGTGGAGTTTCGCACTATCAACTTAGTTGATCTTATTTCTGTAACTCTTAGTTAGCATATTAGTATACATAAGAGAAGATCACCCTAACTTAGGATTTTCTTCTTTCCCCATTTTTGTATTTTCGAACATTATGTACAGTGTGAGTCACTAACCTCCTAAGGTTAAGGTTAGGAGCTCTGCTGAGTTTCAGGGATCAATAATAATACTATTCTAGTTCAATATGTCTGATTTTATTCTCTTATGCATTCTCATTCTTCATCTTATGAATTGAGGGTGACCCGTGACAATCACCCTTGTTCTACATGGGTTCCGTGCGAGTCTTGACATGGATAGTGTTGAACCAAAGCTAGAGATTACATTACGGAATCCAATAGAGTACCTGGGCAACTTTGGATACGTGACATTAAATTCCGTTGACCGTGGGTAAGTGATGTCTCTGTGGTGCCAAGGCTAGAGTTTGAAAAGCAGCGTTCCCTGATACGGATGATCTGCCTTGTCTGTGGCACCTTGATCAGGGCTATGAAGGGGAGTGGATTGCTTAAAGCTTCATCTTCTGCTATAGTGAGAAACCTAGAGGTGGCTTGATGAGAGGACATGAGTCACTTACAACATGGTGGATTGCTGCAGTGGAGGAGGTTAACTTGATGAGAAGACATGAGTTAATCACATACGGCTGCCATTGAATGAATCAGAAGGTTATTGAAGTAGATAGTAAGAAAAGTTAATCCGGAAAGTCAAAGCATCTCCGAAGCCTCAACCATTCTCACCTATCTAGTAACTTTTTATTTATTTATTTTGTTTTATGTGTTTTCCGTTACAAACTAAAATTTCTATCCGCCTAACTATGATCTGTAAGATAACCACTTCTTGCTCAAACCAACAATCTCCGTGGGATCGACCCTCACTCACTTGAGGTGTTACTTGGACGACTCGATATACTTGCCGGGTCTATCTGTGCGAAACGTGCGGAGCTAATTTCGTGCTCCAAGTTTTTGGCACAGTTGCCACGAATTGTTCGGATTTGACAAACTATCAGATTATCTTGTTGCTTAGATTAGGTACTTTTTATTATTTTGTTTGTGTCTTTTGTTTTCTTTTAATAAAAATTTTCAAAATCTTTTCTTTTTTTATTAATCTTTGTCTTTTGTTTGATACTTTTGTTCTTGTTCTTGTTAAAGTTTTGAATTTCTTGTTTCCTTTTAAATTTTTTTCAAAAATAGTGTCTTTTGTTTGAGTCTAGTGTCAATTCTTAAGTTTGGTGTCCTTTGTGTGTTCTTTATTTTCCTTAAATTTTCAAGTTGTCCTTAAGTGTTCTTCTTGGTGTTCAAGTTGTTCTTGTTTTGATCTTAAAATTTTAAAAAATTTGGTGTCTTTTGGTTGTTTTTATTTTTTTCATTAATTAAAAATAAATAAAAAATATCTTTTCTATCTTTAATCAAATTTTTGAAAATCTTGTTTCCTTTTTTATTTTGATTTTAAAAATTTTTAAGATTGATATTTTCTTGTTAGTAAAGTCAAATTTCAAATTTTAAATCTTATATTTTCATATCTTTTTCAAATCTTCATCTTATCTTTTTATCTTTCTTTAAAATTCAAAAAACTCTTATCTTATCTTATTTCAAATTCAAATTTTAAAACTCAATTTCAAAATTTAAAATTTAAAATTTCAAAATTCAAATTTGAAATTTAAATCTTTTTCAAAAATCAAATTTCAAATCTTATCTTTTTCAAATCTTCACCATATCTTATCTTCTCAAACTTATTTTCAAATATTTATCTTATCTTGTTTAAATTTCAAAATTCGAAATCAAATCCTTTTTAAATCCTTTAAATTTTTATCTTATCTTTTCTAATTTTAAATTTCAAAATCAAATCCTTTTTTTTCTTCTATCTTATCTTATTTTTAAATCTTTCTTAATTAGTTACTTGTTTTCTCTTTCTTCTCTTTTCAAAACTTCCTAACTAATTTCCCCATCTTCTATTTTTGAAAACTTCTTACTTCTTTCTATCTCTTTTTTTCGAAAACTAACTCCTAATTAACAAATTTTTTTAGTTAATTAGCTTTTAATTTTCTATTCAATTAATAAATAAAATGAAAACATAAATATTTTAATTCTAGTTTCTCCTATTACTTCTTAATTCTCGAATTCTTTAACCCCTTTATTCAAACTCTTCTTCTCATTCCTTTACCATCATTCTTCTTTCTTTACATCTCCCTTGTTCTCTATTCTTTGACATAGAGCTCTCATTATTTTTCTTTCTTGCTTTCTTTTTCTTATTTATGAGCAGAAACAGAGATAAAGAATCTCTCTTTGATCCTGTTCCTGAACCTGAGGGGACACTAAGGAAGTGTTTACAACAAGTTAAAGCACAACACTCTGGACGAGATCTTACAGGACTTTTTGAATAAGAAATAGAAAATACAAGCATGGCATCCGAACAGAACAATGGAAAAGATGCAAGGAAGGTTCTTAGTGACTTTACTGTACCCACTTCTGACTTCTATAGAAGAAGTATTTCCATACCTGCCATTAGAGCAAATAACTTTGAGCTAAAGCCTTAGTTAGTCTCTCTAATGCAACAGAATTGCAAGTTCCATGGACTTTCCCTGGAAGATCCACATCAGTTCTTATCTGAATTCTTACAAATCTGTGACACTATTAAGATAAATGGAGTAGATCTTGAGGTCTACAGCTAATGCTTTTCCCTTTTGCTGTTAGAGACAGAGCTAGGATAACCCAAGAAAAGCCTAGACTCTTGGGAAAAGTTAGTTAATACTTTCTTAGCCAAGTTCTTTCCACCTCAAAAGATAAGCAAGCTCATGGTGGAAGTTCACACTTTTAGACAAAAAGAGGGTGAATCCCTCTATGAAGCTTGGGAAAGATACAAGCAACTTACAGGAGATGTCCTCTTGACATGCTCTCAGAATGGACTATCTTTGGTATCTTCTATGATGGTCTATTTGAGATGTCCAAGATGTCATTGGACCATTCTGTAGGTGGATCACTCCACTTGAAGATAATGCCTACAGAAGCGGAGGAACTCATTAAAATGGTTGCAAACAACAAATTCATGTACACTTATTAGAGAAACCCTGTGAACAATGGGGTAGCTAAGAAAAAAGGAGTCCTGGAAGTTGACATTATGAATGACATATTGGCTTAGAATGAGATCTTGATCCAATAGGTCAATATGATCTCTCAGTATTTGACTGGAGTGCAAGCTTCAGCTAGCAGCACTCAAGACACCTCCTATGATAGAGATGCCTGTGATCCAGATCAACACATGCTGGAAGAGGTAAATTACATGGGAGAACTCTATGGAAACAATTACAACTCCTCTTGGAGGAATTATCCTAACCTTTCATGGAAGGATCAACAAAAGCCTTAGCAATGCTTCACAATAATCAAGGTGGAAGTACCCAAAATAGGTTCATCAATAGACCACCAGTCCCATCTTCTCAGCAACAAATGGAGACTTCTAAGCAGAGCCTTTCTGACTTAGCATCCATAGCTCTGAACTCTCTAAGACCACTCACATTTTCACAACAGAAACTAGGTCCTCCATCAGAAATCTAGAGGTACAAGTTGGTCAACTGATGAAGAGAATCCTTAAAACCCCTCCTAACACTCTTCCTAGTAACACTGAAGTAAACACAAGAAAAGAATGCAAGACCATCACAGTGGACATTGAGGCCGAATCTCAAGGGGATTCTCTGGCGTTGAACGCTAGTAAGGAAGTCTTTGCTGGGCATTCAACGCTCATGGATGAGCCATTTCTGGCATTGAACGCTAGTAAGGAAGTCCTTATTGGGCATTCAATGCCCATAAAGGTACCATCACTGGTGTTGAATGCCAGTAAAGGGATATAAGCAGGGTGTTCAACGCCCAAAGAAACACAAGTCCTGGCAATGAATGCCACAACAGGAGTAGTTGGGTGCCCCAAGCACACTGAGAACTCTTCTATTGAAGAATCAATGGAACCAAAGGGGAGTAGCTGGCATTAAAATGCCCAAAAGGGAGCCTAAGGGTGGCGTTCAACGCCACTAAAGGGTACTAGCTCATGGATTTCACTCAAGCTCAGCTTAAACACTCATGAAGTGGGCCCCAAAAGTGGATTTTCACACTATCAACTTAGTTTATCTTATTTCGGTAATTCTTAGTTAGCAGATTAGTGTATATAGGAGGAGATCACCCTAACTTAGGATCTTCTTCTTCCCCTATTTTTGTATTTTCGAACATTATGTATAGTATGAGTCACAAACCTCTTAAGGTTAAGGTTAGGAGCTATGCTGAGTTTCATGGATCAATAATATTACTGTTCTAGTTCAATATGTCTGATTCTATTCTTTTATGTATTCTCGTTCTTCATCTTATGAATTGAGGGTGACGCATGACAATTACCGTTGTTCTACATGGGTTCTGTGTGAGTCCTGACTCGTATAGTATTGAACCAAAGCTAGAGATTGCATTTCGGATTCTAATAGAGTACTTGGGAAACTTTGGATACGTGACATAAAATCCCGTTGACCATGGGTAAGTGAGGTCTCTGTGGCGCGAAGGCTAGAGTCTGAGAAGCAACATTCCCTGATCTGGAAGATTTGCCCTGTCTGTGGCACCCTGAGCAGGGTCATGAAGGGGAATGGACTACTTAGAGCTTCATCTTCTGCTATAGTGAGAAACTTAGAGGTGGCTTGATGAGAGGACATAAGTCACTTAAAACATGGTGGATTACTGTAGTGAAGGAGGTTAACTTGATAAGAGGACATGAGTTAATCACATACAGCTGCCATTGAATGAATCAGAAGGTTATTGAAGTAGACTGTAAGAAAAGTTAATCTGGAAAGACAAAGCTTCTCCAAAGCCTCAACCATTCTCACCTATCTAGTAACGTTTTATTTATTCATTCTATTTTATGCGTTTTTTGTGACAAGCTATAATTTCTATCTGCCTAACTAAGATCTGCAAGGTAATTGATGATTGGATTTTTTGATGGTTTAGAATTTTACAAATGAAATCTCGTTGCAAGTATAGTTTCTAAACCAACAAATAATCCTTTCATACAAAAGATTGTTTGTCACTAGAACAAAACCCTAAAAGTTATAAAACGAAGTATTTAAACCTCGGGTCGTTCTCCCTAGGAATTACAATAAAGTGTCTTGTTATTGGTTATGAGTTATTTTGGGGTTTTTGAGATTTTAGACAAGAAATATAAATGGCAAAGAAAATAAACTAACTAACAAAGCTCTTGGCAAGATATGAGAACTAGAAGTCCTATCCTAGTTATCCTCCTCAATTGTGACAACAAATTGTCCATTGCTCTCACTTAGTTAACCTCTAATCATGGAGGAAAGTCAAGTGGATGAATCAATTTGATTCCTCAAGTCCAAATAAAATTCTAAAGGAAAGACTAGCTTTAGAGGCATTCAAATCATTTAGCAACTTCTAATTATCAATCAACAAAGGAATTAGATAACTCAAGAGTCACTAATTACTCTACCTAGGCCAAGAGGGACAAAATTTACACTAAAACCAAAAGAAGCATTTTATCAAACACATAAGAGCCATAGAAGGAAATGGAAGGAACAATAGTAGATTTACAACAAAGTATAGAAGCAACATAAAGGATATTACAACAAAAGAATAGAAGAATGATTTATGTAACAACAAAGAATTGAAAGGTAGAAGTAGATGAGAGCAAAGATTAAAATCTAGATCTAAGAAATTCTAACCTAATCCTAATCCTAATTATAGAGAGAGAAGAGAGAGCTTCTCTCTCTAGAAACTAACTCTAACTACTTCTAAAACTAAACTATGACTAATGATTAAAAGTATGTTGATTCCCCTTCAATCCTTGGCTTAAATAGCATCAGAAATGAGTTGGATTGGGCCCACAAGGCTTGTGAATTCGCTAGCCACGAGTTTGCATGAAGTGAATCACGTGCACCAATGGCGTGTACGCGCCCCTATACATGATGCAACTTTGGAAAATCTTATATCGTTTCGAAGCTCCGGATGTTAGCTTTCCAACGCAACTAAAACCGCATCATTTGGACGTCTATAGCTCAAGTTATGGTCGATTAAGTGCGAAGAGGTCGGCTTGACAGCTTTTGCGATTCCTTCATTTCTTCACGAGTTCTCCATTTCTACATGCTCTTTCTCCATTTCCTCAATCCAATCTTTGCCTCCTAAACCTGAAATCACTTAACAAACATATCAAGGCATCTAATGGAATCAAGGTGAATTAAATTTAGCTATTTTAAGTCCCTAAAAGCATGTTTTCACTCTTAAGCACAATTAAAGGAGAATGTACAAAACCATGCTATTTCATTGAATAAATGTGGGTAAAAGGTTATAAAATCCCCTAAATCAAGCACAAGATAAACCCTACATATGGTGTTTATCAACCTTCCCACACTTAAACCAAGTATGTCCTCATGCTTAAACCAAGAGAAAGCAAAGGGCATCAACACTTATTCAATGTGAGCTAATCTAAATGCAACCTAAACTATATGCATCTATCTATATGAATGCAACTAAATACAAAATAATTCTACCTACTTGGTTAAAAATAAATCAATCCTCCAAGGGCATGTATAAACGAAAAGGGCTAAGGTCACATGACGATTCATGAAGCCTACCAATTCAAGTATAAAAATGAAGTTCAAGTAGACTTGCAAGAAGAATGCTCATGAAAGCCGGGAATCAAAGAATTGGGCATCGAACTCTCACCAAAAGTGTTTGCACTCTAGTCGCTCAAGTGTGTAGGGTCGATTCTCTCAATTCTCCCCTAATCATACTTTCTAAGATTTGTTTTTCTTCTAACAATCAACATATATTTCATGCATGCATACAAGTATCATGAGATCTTTTCTTTAGGTTGTAATGGGGCTAGGGTCAAGGTAAGGATGCATATTTGGTCAAGTGAGCTTGAAATTTGAATCTTTGATAAGCTTAAACTTCCCACCTAACCTATGACATCCTATACAATTTCAAAGCTAACCTATCTACCCATTTTTCACTTTTTCTTCTCATACTCATGCATTTTTTTCCTTGATCACAACACATATGCATTGATTTTATTGAGCTTCACTTTGGGTTGAGGTGAGTGTGTCATTTAGGCGTGGAAGAATTTTGGGAGACATTGGTAGAAGAAATGAAAAAGTTTGTTTTAGCACTTCATTGAAAAAAATGTAAAATGGTTGCATATTCATGTGTAAGATTGCTTTAACCATATGCATTTGTCAAAGAAAAGAAAAAAAGTTAATTAAAAAAATTAACAAAAATGGGACAAAGATTACCCCAAAGAAAAGGAAAATGAATAAGAAATGCATATGAGATTTGTATGAAGAAAGATGCATGAATATGTGTAAAAAGAAAGGAATACGGAGTTAGGTTTCATTTTTGTGATTAGGATGATATAGGTTAGGTGGGGATACTTGAGCTAATCAAAGATTCAATTTATTAGTCCACTTGACCATATTCATCCTGCCTTAACCCTAACTCCACTACAACCATCTAAAGACCTCATGATATTTGCATATATGCATTAAATACTTGTTGATTGTTAGATGACTAACAAATCCTAAAAAGCATGATTAGAGGATACTTGAGTGATTATACCCTAAACAGTGATCAGTTAGAGTGTATACACATCCGGTGAAGGGTTCGATTGCTCAATTCTATGCCTCCACACCTCTTATTTTGTGTTTTCTTGCAAGTTGCTTATTTACTTTTGAAAATCTCGAATCAATTCTTTGGATAAAGATTGCATTGAAATATTTCTTGGTTTAGCACTACATTTTTATATGCTTTCTTGGAAATTTGTTTGTTTGTTTTGCCAAAGTCAATAGGAAACTATAGTATAGATACAGATAGATAGCATTTAGTATACTTTCATGCATATAGATAGTTTAATTAAATAAGTTGCTTGCCCTTTTACCCTTCTCCTTTGATTGTGATTAGCATGAGGACATCCTGTTTTTTAAGTGTGAGGGAATTGATGAATCCATATTTCATCACATAAACCCACATTTATTCACTTAAATAGCACGCTTTTGTGTTTTCTCTCTAAATTGCACCTAAATGTGAAAACATACTTTTTAGTAACTAAATTGAGCAATTTTATTTCACTTTTATTCCATTCGATGCCGTGATGTTTTTTGTTGAGTGTTTTTAGGTCAATTAGGCAAGAACGACTTGGGAGAAGCAGAAAGAAAGCATGCAAATTGGGATAATACAAGAAGAAACAAAGGAGAAGACATTCCAATGTGTGCGTATGCACAACATTTTGTGTGTAAGCACAAGTGAAGAATTCAGCAAATATGTGTACGCACAAGTCCTGACATGTTACTTCACTAAAAAGTCACGTGGCTTACGATTTTGGGAGCCTCTTGGCACAATTTTGGAAGTTCTGAAGCTGAATTGGAGGCTGGTGCACGAAACTGGCTCCATAGAATTCGCACAGATAGACCGGCAAGTATATCGGGTCGTCTAAGTAATACCTCAGGTGAGTGAGGGTTGATCCCATGGAGATTGTTTGTTTGAGCAAGCAGTGGACACTTTACCGATCTTAGTTAGACGGATAGAAAATATAGTTTGTCGTGAAAAACGTATAAAACAGATAAATAACTAAACGTTATTGGATAGATGAGAAATCAATGGTGATAGAACGGTTAAGGCTTCGGAGATTCTTTGCCTTTCTGGATTAACTTTTCTTACTGTCTTCTTTAAGAACTCTCCGATTCCTTCAATGGCAACCGTAAGAAATTAATTCATGTCCTCTCATCAAGTTAACCTCCTCCACTGCAATAATCCACCATGTTGAGATGACTCATGTCCTTTCATCAAGCCACCTCTAGGTTTTTCCCTGTAGCAGAAGATGAAGCTCTAAGCAATCCACTCCCCTTCGCGATCCTACTCAAGGTGCCACAGACAAGGCAGATCTTCTGGATCAGAAAGTGCTGCTTCTCTGACTCTCTCCTTAGCGCCACCGAGACCTCACGCACCCATAGTCAACGGGATTTCATGTCACATATCCAAAGTTGCTCAGATGCTCTATTGGAATCCGCAATGCAATCTCTAGCTTTAGTTCAATGCTAACCACGTCAGGAATCACACGGAACCCATGTAGAACAAGGGTGATTATCACGGATCACCCTCAATTCATGAGATGAAGAACGAGGATGCTTAAGAGAATAGATTCAGACATATTGAATTAGAAGGGTAATATTATTGATCCATGAAATTCAACAGAGCTCCTAACCTTAACCTTAACCTTCGAATGGGCAAAGATCTCTAACAAGGGTGATATTTTTTTCTATATATACTAGTCTAGTAACTAAGAGTTACGTAAAATAAGATAAACTAGTCTTGTAGTGCGAAAATCCACTTCTAGGGCCCACTTGGTCAGTGTTTGGGCTAAGCTTGAGTGCCTCCCACGAGCTAGTACCCCTTAGGCTCCCTTTTGGGCATTAGACGCCAGCTACTCCCCTGTCGGCACTGGATGCCAGGAATAGGGCTGGTGGCTGGCGTTGAACACCAGTTTTGGGCCTTCATTTCCAAAGCAAAGTATAGACTATTATATATTTCTAGAAAGCCTAAGATTGTAGCTTTCCATAGCCATTGAGAGCGTGTCAGTTGGACCTTTGTAGCTCCAAAAAATCTCCTTCGAGTGTACAGAGGTCATATCCTGACAACATCTGTAGTCCTTTCTTTGCTTCTGAATTAGACTTTTGCTCAAGCTCCTCAATTTTCGGCAGAAAATACCTGAAATCACCATAAAACACACAAACTCATAGTAGAATCCAATAATGTAAGTTTTGCACTAAAACCTATGAAAACTCAATAAAACTTAAGCAAAATATAATGAAAACTATATGAAAATTGAACTATTCATACCTTCTGAAAATTGAAGCAATACGACCACATCAAATAATTGAACTATTCTAAAAAAATCAAAATTTTATTCAAGTTCAATGAGATGGTAAGAGAAACATTTTATACTCATGCACTTCCTAAATTAAAAGACAGAAATTTAAATAAACATAAAAACTTAAAGACTATTAGTGATCATGTAAATTTAAACATAAGAAACAGGAATTAGATAGCCATAGAAATAGGGAGGTGGAACTTAACCACCTTAATCATAGGAGGCGTTAGGCTCTTTAGGGGATAATTTTTGACACTTCAATTCTTCTAGCTCATGACCCTGCTTTTCTTGTTCCTTGACCAGTTTGCAAAGCATGCTAGTATGATCTTTTTGCTCCTCTCTTAACTGATCCAATGTGGTTTGCAATTATGCAACAGATGCTTCCAGTTGTGTCCAATATTCAATTGGAGGGATCTCTTGTACCTGAAGAGGCTCAGGCGCTTTCCTTTTGGGTTAATCAGCTGGTACTTGGGTGCTTTCCATCACTTGCTTGGTGATTGTGCTTTCTACTGGGATAAATAAGTTTTTGTTAATCATGACTCTAACTTCTTTACATAAGCGAAGGATAAGGTTTGGATAGGCCAATCTAGCTTGAGTTGCATCCTGTTTGCAACCTTGTACAGTTCAAAGGGAATCAGTTGGTGGACTCCCACCTCATTCCCTATCATGATGCAGTGAATCATCACAGCACTTCTGATGGTAACTTCAGAACAGATGCTAGTAGGGAATATGGAATGCTCAATGAAGTCCAACCAGCCCCTAGCAACTAGTTTGAGATCTACTCTTCTCAGTTGGTTTGGATTACCTTTTGTGTTATTGATCCATTTAGTTCTAGGAAGATATATGTCTTCTAAAATATGATCCAACTTTGGATTAGCCACCACCCTCCTATTAAAGGATTCTGGATTATTCTTTTGTGGAGGTAAGTTGAAGATCTCTCTCACCTTGTTAAGATGAAAATAAAGAGTCTTCCCTCGCACCATGGTGCAAAAGCTATGGAATCCTTGCCCATATTTCTTTTACATATCTGTCATCCACAGATTTGCATAGAATTCATGCATCATTATTATTCCAACATTGATCTCAGAATCAGCCAGAATATCCCAACCTCTCTTTCGAATTTGCTCTTCGATCTTTGGGTACTCATTTTCTTTTAATTTGAATTTGGCTTTCGGGATCACTGTCCTCTTGCACATTATTTTGTAATAATTTTCTTCATGCTACTTTTTGTAGAATCTAAAAGGTTTGGAAACAACTACTTGGTTATCGTCTTTCTTACTTCATGAAGTGGGATTTCCACTTTTTGGAGCCATGAAATTCGAATGGAGTGAGAAGGAAAGGCTCTTTCCACACCAAACTTAAAAGGTTTGCTCGTCCTCGAGCAAAAGAAAGGAAAAGAGATAAAGAAGAGGGAAAGGATTCGAATGGGAGGTGATGAGTGAGGGTGTGGGGCAAATGATATATATAGAGAAAGGGGAGGGTAGGTTTTCGAAATTAATTAAATAAAAGATAAAGAAAATATGATTCAAACTTTAATAAAAGATAAAAGAAAGATAAGTTTTAAAATCAAAAGATATGAAAAAGATAAAAGGATAAGATAGAAAGTATGAAAATGATTTTAAAGTTAAATAAAAGATTTGAAAAGGAGTTGCAAAAGATATGAGATTTTGAAAAAGATTTTAAAATATTTTAAATTTGAAAGGAATTTGAAGTTGAAAGATGATAGTTTGAAGAATCTTGTTTAAAAGGTATGGTTAAAAAGATAAAATACAGAAAAAAATGTGTTTTGAAAAAGTCAACATGCCCCTTACCCTGTTATAGGCGTTGAATGCCCAAAATGGCATCCATTCTGGTGTTCAGCGCCAGGCTGCTCCTCCCTTATGTGCGTTGAATACCCGGAATAGCATTCCTTCTGGCGTTCAACGCAAGGTTGCTCTTCCTCTCTGGCCGTTGAACGCCCTGCTAGGGAGCACTGGCTGGCATTCAACGCCAGTCTTACCTCCCCTTTAAGGGCATTGAACACCCAACCAGTGCCTCATGGGTGGTGTTCGACGCCAGGTTGAGGCCTTTTGAGGGTGTTCAATGCCCAACCAGTACTTCCTGGCTGGCATTGAATGCTAGTCTTGCTGTCTCTGGGGGGCATTCAACGCCCCTCTCTCCCTCTTGCCTAGCATTCAATGCTAGTGATGAGTCCATATTTTATGAGATATTTTGACTTGATTTGAGTGGATTTCATCACATAAACCTACACTTAAGCATCAAAATAGCATACTTTTGTAATTTCTCCCTAATTTGAACCTAAATGTGAAAACATGCATTTTTGAGCTTAAATTGAGCAAATTAATCCCACTTTTATTCCATTCGATGTCGTGATGTGTTTTGTGAGTGATTTTAGGTCAATTAGGCAAGATTGGCTAGGAAAAAGTGGAAGAAAGCATGTACAAGGGAGAATACATGAAGAAAATAAGGAAAAGCACACACAGTCAAGTGTGCATGCACACAAGCAAGCGTGCGTCCGCACAAGAAGGAATTAGTATGTGTGCGTGCGCACTACCCTCTGTACGTACGCACAGTTGAAAATTCAGCGAAGTGTGCGTACGCACACATTGGGGCTTTCTTGGCCCAATTTTGTGTGTGCTGAAGCCAAATTGAAGCGCTATATCAAAGGGGATAATTTTACATTGGGTTTTCATTAGGTAGTAGTAGAAATAGGAAGCTTCCATAGGAGTAGGAGTAGTGCATAATTTCTCTCTTAGGGTTTTACTTCAATTTTCATTGTAGCATTTTATAGTAAGCTTTGATTTTGGATTTTGCTTCTTTAATTAAAAGTACTCTCAATTTCTCATTGATTATATTGTCTTTACTCTCATTTTCTTTTGGTTCAAGTTACTTTGTTCATATTTGAAATTTTGGGTTTCTTGAAGTTTTGAATGATGAAGTTAGTCTTTTATGATTTATATATGCTTGTTTGATTGTCCATTGTTGGAATTGTGAATAGTTTGGTTATAGTTTTCATTTTCCTTTGCAATTTCTGATGTTTTGGTTTTATTCCCATAAGGCGTTTGTGAAAATGGCCACTTTAGATTTTGAGTATATTTTCATACGTTGGCTTGGGATTTGAGTTCCAAGGATACTAGAGTCATAATGTCCGACATTTAGTGGTAATTCATGGGTAGTTAATTGATTCTTCCATTGACACTAGCTTTTTACCAACTAGTTTGGTAAGTTAGCTAGGACTTATAGATTAAGGTCAATTATGCTTGCATGACTTACTCCTCGATGTTTGGGCTTAACTAAGCGAGATTGACTCATCATAGTTGCCATAGTTGTGGTTATGACAATGATAGGATTCCTTGGACTCTCATTCCCAAGTCAAGGCTCCTTTATGCATTTATAGCATTTTCACTAGATTTGATCTTGTTTCCTATTTAACTGCATTGATCCCCACTTTTGATCATTTCTCAGTTCTTTAATTTCATAAGTTCTTTTAGTCTTTCATTCTTTGATTTTGTAGAACCCCACTTTGTTCCCAACAACTGAAAGCGTAACACATCAATTACATCTCAAGGGAAAGACGACCCGAGGTTGAATTACTCTCGATTTATTTTAATTAGAATTTAAACTTTGATGTGAGAGGATAGATTGTCGGTTTGGACTATAATCATAACAGAAGTTATTTTATCTAATTTCTGGATCGACATAATCCTCTTCATTAAGTTTTTGGCACCATTATCGGGGATGCGATGTTATTATATTTTTGGTTGTTGTAAATATGTTGATAGTGTAAATAGCACTTTTTGGTTGTTTATTTGCTTTTGTTAGTAAGTTTTTTTATATTTTCTTTATGACTTATTCACACTATTACCACAATGCACCCCAATAGAACCCAAACACTCACATTTCTAGTCACCAATCCTATACACCATCATCTCATTACATACAAAACCAAGACCCTCATCCTCCTGAGTTTGGTTGTCAACCTTCATCACCTCACATTCCATCTTCATATATGGATCAAGCCACACAAGAAGCACTTTATGTGCTTATTCAAGAGCAACAAGAGTTCCGGAAGAAGCAAGAGCAAGTCATGTCTACCTTAGCAGAAACCGTGGATCGGCTAGCTTCATTGCGTTAATGCCACAACCAAAAAATTCTAGTGGATGAATGTGAGGAGCCAAGCTCAAGTGAAGAGTGTGGAATAGAAGAAAAATTGAAAAATCAAGAAGAAGATGAGGAGTTACAATATAAAGCATAAGAGGAGATTAATGAAAAGTTGGTGGAAATTGATCAAAAGGATTCCATCATTCAAGATTTTTTGTCAAACTTGGTCAATCTCTTTAATGACCTTCATGAGCCTCTCTTGATTGAATTTCAAGGAGATGTTAATGTGGACTTAACACAACCTCCAATTTTTGACTTGAGTGATGATGAGGAAGATTTAAAGGAGGTTGAGGAAGATTTTAGCTACCAAGAAGTGAACGTATTTGTGCAAGAGCGAATTGAGTGGGTGAAGATTTCACCGACAAGCTTTCTAGGCCCACATCAATATGCTGTCTTGGAGACAGATTATCAACTTCAAACCTTTCTTGGAGTAGTGAATGGTGGTGAGAAGAATGTTAATTAGCAAGGAGATATAATGTTCATCACGAAAGCCAAATTCAACATTTGGAACTCAACTATGCTGCAAAAGTCAATTGAGTGGATTTCGGGGAGTGTACAAGTGTTCTAATGGTGATTCAAGACAATGTTCATCCAAGTGAAAAATGAAGATCAACAAGAAGATGATCGAGAGACCAAAGTATGGGATACAGGCATACACCTCTTCAACCAACAGTTTTGGGTCCTAAGTTTTTGCTTGTGGTTTCTTGAGAGCTTAATGTACTTCATGTGGGATCCCGGAGGATTTTGGAAGAGCAAGCATGGTTGGAAACTCAAGGATAGATGGAAGCACAAGCCTCCTTGATGTGAGCTCCAACCAAATATCCAACTTAAGGACTCTAAACCAAAGTGATAGGTGGGAGACACCCCACCATGGTAATATCTTTCTAACTTTCTCTACTTTAGCTTTTAATTCTTAAATAATTGGTTACGTTGATTGGTTAGTTAGTTGCATTTTCATGTTTATTAGGTAATTTTAGTGGAATATTGTGTTTTTGGAGTTTTGACTTGTTTTGGGGCTTGAAAACCTGTTTTGGATGTCATGTTTGGTGCTTTAGAGGCATAAATTTTGTTGCAAAAACAGAATCCTGTGCGTACGCACAGCATCGTGCGTATGCACACTTCCCTTGCTTTTTGTTTCCTGTACGTACACACAGCTCTATGCATACACACAGTCCTTAACACACAGTCTGTCCAAGGCACTCGCATGTCTTGTGCGTGTGAACCCTGCTGATGACAAGTCATCTTATGCTAGTTCCACAAGCATTTTTCACTTGTTTCATTAGGTTTTATGCACTTTCTTGCACAATAAGTAAGGGATTGGAGTGGAATTTCATGTTTATCTTGATTCAATAAAACATTTTTTATACAAAATCATGAGATTTATGCAGGAATTATGTGATTATTATGAAAGACGCAAAACCTTATGATTTTGGTGAGACTTTGATTGCATGTTTGGTTGATTTCAGGTAAAAAAATGAAGAGGAAGAGAGGCAGTCCAGAATAACGCAGCGCTCAAATGAAGAGCGCACGCGTACAGGACGCTTACGTGTAGGGCAAGCAAAATGGAAGACCCACGCGTACGCGTGCATGATGCGTACGCGTGGATGTGATCAACGCTCGTTTGCAAAGTGAGCGCTACATTTTTTGAATGAGCGCCTGTGACAATTTTGAAATTTAAGATTGAGGATTTTGTATCAATGCGCATGCGTACATGACACGCACGCGTCGATGGAGTATCTGGGATGAAACACGCAAATGTGTGGATGGCGCTGAAGTTGGAATTGGAAATTTTGACATCCACGCGCACGCACAGAGGACGCGCACGCATGGGGAGCTAATAGTGAGTTAGTGTCAATAGGTATCAACTTGACCACAAGGGTTCTCCAATCATCAATCCAATGAGACCCAATGACTCAAGGTCACCCAATTCTCATAGCTTAGGTCAAGAGTAAAGAGAACTACTCCATAGTCAAATGAAACATTTCATCAAACACATGCGTGCATTAACAAAAGACATATTCAAATTGCAATTTGGAAATTAAAGATACCCACTAACAATTATCACTAAAGATCAACTCGAACAACATCATTAATAATGGAAAACAACATAGCATTAATAGAGATTCAAGATCCACAAGATTCATAAAATGAGAAGAAAATGGGAAATAACAAGTAAACATAAACCAACACATGATCTAAGTAAAAGTATACCAGAGAATTCAAATTAAATGATCAAAATTAGAAATTAACAAAACCCAATTCAAAATTTCAACAATGGAAGATTAAATCAAACTAGATCTAGAGAGGAATGAGGGTTTCTCTCTCTAGAAGAACAAGAACAAAAAAAACTCAAAATGTGTCTAAGTGTGTAATGAATGATCTCCCCCTTCCCCGCTGGTTCCTTGGAGCTTTTGCATGTAGTAGCAGCTTGAAATTGGGCCTGAAGAGCTTCAGAAATCGCTATCCATGATTTCATTAATGAGGTCACGTGCTACAGGTCACGCGTATGCGTCCATCACGTGTGCGCGCCGATAAATTTTCTTCAATGTACGCGAATGCGCCGATTTAAACGCGCCAAGCTGAACAATGCTCCCACGCATAAGCGTGCTGTGCATGTGCGCGTCGGTGGCACTTCTCCAAAGCTACAATTTTTATGCTCCTTCCACTTGTGCATGATTCCTTTCCATCTTCTAGACCAATCTTGCCATGTAAACTCTGAAATCACTTAACAAACGTATCACGACATCGAATAGTAATAGAAGAGATTAAAATATAGCATTTTAGTTTCAAATAAGCATGTTTTCAACCATAAGACAAAATAAGGAAGGAAACACAAAACCATACATTTTATGTGGATAAGTGCGGAAAGTATTGACATAATCTCCTAAAATCAACACAAGATAAACCACAAAATTGGGGTTTATCAAGAGCACTCAAGACGTGAATATAGCGCTCGTTTAAAGAATGCTACAAAAGTCGCGTACATGCGGATGTTATGCGCAAGCATGATTAAGGGTGAAGATAGTGATGACGCACATGCGTACATGACGTGCACGCGTCGATGTGCAAAATCGACAAGGGACGCGCACGCACACGAGACGCGAACGCGTCAGTGAATGAACACTCCACTCACTTTCAGAACGCTACGTTATCCTGGAGCTACAACTAAGTACCAATCCTGACCCACTTCATCAGAGGCCAAAAGCCCACTCCAAGTACTTGATGAATGAATTGGAAAGTGTATAAATAGAAGAAAATTTGATTTCATTAGGGATGGACTTTTACTTTGGATTTTTTTTCCTTTTCTTTTAGCTCTTCTTTTAGGAGCTCTTTGAGAATTTAAGATTTGAGGTTATTTTCCTTTCTGTTCTTCATCTCCTTCTGCATTTTCTTTTCTGTTTTGGTACTAGAGCAATGATGAACTAAACCCCAATTTCATTAGGGAGAGGAGCTCTATTGTAATTCCAATAAATCAATGAAATTCTTCTTCTTCTCAATTCATTTTTGCACAAAAGGGTCTCACACCAAAACTCAAAGACCCTGGAAGCTTCTTTTCGCCTTGCACTATTGGCAACATGTCCATTGATAAGGCACTATGTGATCTAGGATCAAGTATCAATCTGATGCCTTTATCTATGACGAGAAGGTTTTCTATAGAATAAGTAAAGCCTACAAGGATGTCCCTACAACTTGCTGATAGATAATGGTAATCCCTAATGGAGGGATTGAGAATCTCTTAGTCAAGGTGGGTTAATTCATATTTCCAGCAGATTTTGTGATCCTGGATCTAGATGAAGAAGGAGGCGATTCTATCATATTAGGAAGGCCTTTCCTAGCCACAGCAAGGGCCATCATTGATGTGGAGAAAGGAGAGATGACCTTGAGAGCACATAATGAGCAGATCACTCTAAATTTCTTTAAGGAGATGCACTGTTATGCCTCCCTTCTTTGAAACAACTTTGATAAGGCTCACCCAAGGGCTTCCAGAGATGGGATATATAATCCCAGCCTCCTAAAATTTTGTGACTTCTTTTTGCACTACTTCCTTCATGGCTGGATTCAGTCGCCTTTGTGGTTGTACCACTGGTTAGCGTCATCCTCCTGTAGGATCTTGTGCATGCGTCGGGTTGGCTAATGCCCTTGAGGTCACTTATTGTCCCCCACGAGCTGTCTTGTATGTCCTTAGCACTTGAATTAGTGATTTTTCTTCCTGTGGTTCCAAGGTAGAGCTTAAAATCACAGGATAAGTATCTCTATCTCCTTGAAATACATATTTCAAGGCGAATGTTATGGCATGAGCTCGAGTTTAGGAGGCTTGTCCTCCTCCTTAGGAGTTTTAAGAGGTTCCGTTATTTCCTCTGGCTCCTCTAAATCAGGCTGAGCCTCAGCCATATTCACTTCATCCACTGGGGAATCAATGATATCAACACTCATACATTCCTCTGGATGTCTGGATGCTGCATGACTTTGACAACATTTAGTACGAACTTATCCTCATTGACTCTCAGGGTTACTTCCCCTTTCTGAATGTCAATGAGGGTCCGTCCTGTAGCTAGGAAGGTCTTCCTAGAATGAGGGTTGCACTCTTGTGCTCATCCATTTTTAGCACCACAAAGTCTGTGGGGAAAGCAAAGGGTCCAACCTTAACAATAATATCCTCAATCACACCTGATGGAAGCTTAACAGAGCCATCAGCAAGTTGAAGACATATGCAGGTAGGTTTAACTTCATGAGTTAAACAGAGTTTCTTTTTTAGTAATGCAGGTATTAAGTGAATACTTGCTCCTAGATCACATAGGGCTGTCTTTGTGCAAGCATCCCCTAAGATGCAGGGTATCATGAAGCTCCCAAGATCTTTGAGTTTCTCTGGTAAGCTCTTTTGAATTACTGCATTGCATTCTTCAGTGAGAAAGACTGTTTCTGCCTCTCTCCAATCCTTCTTATGACTTAAGATGTCTTTCATGAACTTTACATAAGAAGGTACCTGTTTAAGAACCTCTGCAAAAGGGATCTTGATCTCAAGTGTCTTGAGATAATCCGCAAAGCGGGTAAACTATTTATCCTTTTCCGCTTGGTGGAGCTTTTGAGGATATAGCATCTTGGCCCTGTATTCATCAACTTTAGTTGATGTTGGTTGGATGCCTTCAGAATTGGAAGGGGGTTTAGTAGCTCGCTTAGGAAGGGTCTTGTAACACCCTTACTATCAAAACTCACACTTTCGGCTGCGCCACTCTGATATCTCGGGTATTACAACGACTCTTAAAATATTTACTACTAAAATATTAGCCTGTTTAAAACTGAAACTAAATATTCAAAACATACATCCATATGTTACAATACAGATTAAAATACTTACAAATACTACACACACACACACACACACACACACACACACACACACACACACACACACACACACACACACATATATATATATATATCATACTAATATAAAAACTTCACATATCAAAACTCCTATCCCTCTTGCAAAAATTGCTAAAACTAAAGGCGAGGGAACAATAATACCTAAGATAATACAAAATAATATCGAATAAATAGAAAATGAATATAACTCTTCCGAAGCTTCGTCGCCCGTATCCTGAAAAGGGAAAACCCTGTAGGGGAGTGAGAACATCGTTCTCGAAAGTGTTCTCACTATAGGGTCACAGAATTGCTATAATAAGATACGAAAATAAGATCATTTTTAAAGTATAGTGATTAATAACTACCTTATGCACCTTTTCAAAACCAAAGATTTAATATTCAAAATCCGAAATCCTTACTGAAAGGGAAAACTGTTAGTTTCTCATAAATCCAAAAGTGTTTTTAAAAGTTTTTCCTAGACAGCATGAATGACCAAACTGTTCCAAGCATAGGTTCATTACGTCTATGCTAAACCAGTTTAGTTTTTCATACTTTTCTAAACCAAAAACTCAAATCAAACACGGCATTTGGCTCATCTCATAATCAACTACGGCCTTAGAGCCAAACAAATCAATCCACAGATAATTCACCACAGATTCAATGAATTTCAGTCATAAACACATGTAGAAGGTTCAAGCACAATCAAGAAGTTACATCAAGTTGAGCAATTAACAATTAAGCATAATTATTCTCATAGGCAAACCACATATAAAAATAAACACACCAAATCAATGTCACATATATGCAATTGATGCATGTCTGTCCTACTGGCCATGAGCACATGCGTCGGTTATGTCGCCTGACCCGACTCGGATAAGCAAGATTAAACGACCATCCTTTTCCATAGGTTCCATAAACAAGCGGGATTAAACCACCATCCTTGCTTGGAACACGCAGGCGAGATTAAACCACGTCCTTGGAACATATATGCAATTGATGCATGCCTGTCCTACTGGCCATGAGCTCATGCGTCGGTTATGTTGCCTGACCCGACTCAGATAAGCAGGATTAAACCACCATCCTTTTCCGTAGGTTCCATAAACATGCGGGATTAAACCACCATCCTTGTTTGGAACACATATATGCAAGCAGGATCACACCGGCGTCCTTGCTAAATAATTTATCAATATGTGTGATGCCAGGGCATCTTAGGCTAGTTTTACTAGCCTTTTTCTTTGCTTTTAATGGGTTTTATGCACTTTCTTGAGTTGTAAGTAAGACATTTGGGTAGAAATTCATGCATACCTAGATTCATCCAATTATGATTAATTTGATGCAATTTCATGAGAATTAGGCTATAAATACTTATGTGCTAAGAATGATTAGAATTCTCATGAATTTAGCAAGTCTTTGATGCATGTATTGGTTGATGATAGGTGAAGGAAAGCATGGAGGAAGGTTGAAGACTGAGCACATAAAGATGGAGAAGAAGCAACGTTGGTGACCAAGTTGGACCACCAACGTTGAATCAAACTTGGAAGAGAAACAGAGCACTCCTTTGTAAACAATGCTGATGCTCATGTTTGAGGTAGAATTGGACATTCAACGTTACCCCCAATGTGGTGATGAAAAATTCAGTTATGGAGATAAGCAAATTTTGAGTGACGCGCGTACGAGTGAAAAAAGCAAAATTTGTTATCTGTGCGCAAGCGTGCGTCACGCACACACGTGGAATGGCAAAAATGACCATCCACGCATACGCTTCAAAAATAGAATGTTGG
Source organism: Arachis duranensis (assembly GCF_000817695.3). Taxonomy (NCBI): domain Eukaryota; kingdom Viridiplantae; phylum Streptophyta; class Magnoliopsida; order Fabales; family Fabaceae; genus Arachis; species Arachis duranensis. Next base: position 39,009,417 of record NC_029781.3, read on the forward strand.
AGGTCCAACGTTAACTCAAACATAGCCTCCAACGTCCGCAATGCTCAGCCCAAAATTGAGATTTTAAAAATATTCATCGACGCGTACGTGTCAGTGATGCGTACGCGTGAAAACGCCAACGTTGGAGGGAACGTTTGTGGTCCAACGCTGAGGCCAACATCTTTAAAGCTGAAAAATGATTTTTTTCATCCACGCGCACGCGTGAAGCACGCGTACGCGTGGATAAGATTTTCTACCCATTTTGCACGGACGCGCAAGAAATGCGCACGCGTGGGATAATTAACGTTGGCCCTCCAACGTTGAATTAAACACCAATGACAGCAAGCTTCCTGGTTTTGCTGGTTTATTCTACATGCCATTTGAGTCAACGTTGACCCTCAAACGTTGGCACAAACTTGAAGCATCAGTATTCAAATGTTGCACAGATCTTTTCTCAACAAAAGGGCAACCAATTGAAACAATCCTCAACCCAACTCCATCAAGGCCAAAAGCCCAATTCAAGGCTTGAAGATCAAAAATAGAAAGTGTATAAATAGGAGTTAGTTTGATTTGTAGAGGGCTTCCAATTTTTTAGCCTAATTTTTCATTTTGAATTTCATTGAGAGCTCTGTACCTGAGATTGGATCTGAGTCTTGCTCTCTATTTTTCATTTTACTTTCTTCTGCAATCTTTACCTTTTGTTTGGAATTTTGGATTGAGATTGAAGGAATTCTGTTTTAATTCTTGATCTGAAATTCATCTTTGTTCTTCTTCTGCATAAGTCTGTGAATTGAGGAATCGGATCTAAATATCATTTGCTGCGTCATTTACATTCACTTTGTACTTTACTTTTTGTTTGATCAAGAGCAATTGAGATCTAGATCTGCTTTCTAACCTCATTGCTCCTCTCGAATCTTCATCTTCTATTTTGGGATTTCACAATTGAACCAAGTTTTCTTTTTGTTTTGCAGATTTATTTCATCTTCTACTTCTTTGATTTACTGCACGTTAGATTTTCTTATTCAATTCTAAATCCCAGCTCCCAAATCCCTTTACTCTTCAGCCATTTACATTTCTTGCACTTTAAGCTTCAGTCATTTATATTTCTTGCAATCTAAGTTTTAGCCATTTACATTTCTTGCAATCTAAGTTTCAGCCATTTACATTACTTGCACTCTAAGTTTCAGCTCAATTTACATTTTCTGCACTTTACTTTTCTGTCAATTTCCCTTCTCCCTTTAAATTTTCATGCAATTTAGTTTCTGTTGATCACAATTCACGCAAATCATCAACTATTTGCTTAACTAAATTTGTCACCTAACTAAAATTGCTCAGTCCATCAATCCCTGTGGGATTGACCTCACTCATGTGAGTAATTACTACTTGATGCTACACGGTACACTTGCTGGTGAGTTTGTGCGGAATCGTTTTTCCCTCCATCAAGTTTTTGGCGCCGTTGCCAGGGATTGATTAGATTGACAATGATTAAGTAAGGTGGTGGTCTAGATTAAGCAGTTTTTCTTTGTTTCTATTCATTTTCTTTGTTTTTAACAAGCACACTAACTGTTTGAATTTTTGTTTAAGCTAACTTTAACCTCACTCTAGCATTAGAGTGAATTGTTCTTGTTTTCTGGTTTTGTGTGTTTTTTGTTGTTTTGTATGACAGACGCAAGAGGAGAGACCTATACCTTCTGTGATCAAGATGAAAGGCCTCTCCGAAGGTTAAGAAGAGAAGCAAGAGGAAAAAGTGTTGTTGGAGAGGAAGGATCAGAAGAAGAATACCAAGAAATGGAGGAGAATCCAACAAATCCACCAGTGGGAGTGGCCAATAATAATGGTCAACCTCAGAGGAGAGTTTTGGCTTCCTATAAATTTGCTAATCCAGGGCATTGTGGGAGTCGCATCCTTACCCCAAATGTCAATGCAAATAACTTTGAATTAAAGCCACAACTCATTACCTTGGTACAAAATAATTGTTCCTATGGAGGAGGCCCACTTGAAGATCCAAACCAACACTTATCCACTTTTCTAATGATTTGTGACACTGTCAAAACCAATGGAGTGCATCCTGACATTTACAAGCTGTTGTTATTTTCATTTTCCCTGAGAGACAAAGCTACTCAATGGTTGGAGTCATTTCTAAGAGATAGCATCAACAATTGGGAAAATCTAGTGAACAAGTTCTTAGCCAAGTTTTATCACCCTCAAAGGATCGTTAGACTCAAAACAGAGGTCCAAACACTCACTCAGATGGATGGAGAGTCATTCTATGAGACTTGGGAGAGATACGAGACCTTGATCAGAAAGTGTCCCCCTGAAATGTTCAATGAATGGGATATACTTTAGAATTTCTATGAAGGCTTGACCTTGAAAGCTCAAGAAGCACTAGCTCACGCGGCAGGAGGTTCTTTGCATTTGATGAAGACAGCAGAGGAGGCCCAAAACCTCATTGATATGGTGGCAAACAATCAATATTTCTTTGCTCATCAAAGGCAACGTTAACCAGCCCAAAGGAAAGGAGTCATGGAATTGGAAGGTGTGGACACTTAATCACACTTTTGCAACCCCGCACAACTAACCAGCAAGTGCACTGGGTCGTCCAAGTAATACCTTACGTGAGTAAGGGTCGATCCCACGGAGATTGTCGGCTTGAAGCAAGCTATGGTTATCTTGTAAATCTTAGTTAGGATATCAGAAATTATCAGGATTGATTGTGAAAAGCGAAAGAACAAGAAATAAGTACTTGTTTTGCAGTAATGGAGAACAGGTTGAGGTTTTGGAGATGCTCCATCTTCTGAATCTCTGCTTTCCTACTGTCTTCTTCTTCAAGCACGCAAGGCTCCTTCCATGGCAAGCTGTATGCAAGGGTTTCACCGTTGTCAGTGGCTACCTCCCATCCTCTCAGTGGAAATGTTCAACGCACCCTGTCACGGCAC
>NC_029781.3:39013148-39014633 GCF_000817695.3 Arachis duranensis
TATACTAAAAACAATGCCAAAAAGCGTATAAATTATCCGCTCATCACAACACCAAACTTAAATTGTTGCTTGTCCCCAAGCAACTGAAAATCAAAACAGGATAAAAAGAAGGGAATATACTATAGATTCCAAAATATCAAGGAAACTTAGCTCCAATTAGATGAGTTGGACTAGTAGCTTTTTGCCTCCGAACAGTTTTGGCATCTCACTCTATCCTTTGAAGTTCAGAATGATTAGCATCTATAGGAACTCAGAATTCAGATAGTGTTATTGATTCTCCTAGTTTAGTATGTTGATTCTTGAACACAGCTACTTTGTGAGTCCTGGCCGTGACCCTTAGCATTTTGTTTTCCAGTATTACCACAAGATACATAAATGCCACAGACACATAACTGGGTGAACCTTTTCAGATTGTGACTCAGCTTTGCTAAAGTCCCCAATTAGAGGTGTCCAGGGTTCTTAAGCACACTCTTTTTGCCTTGGATCATAACTTTATTTCTTTCTTTTTCTCTTCTCTTTCTCTCTTTTTTTTCGAAATTTTTTTTATTTATATCTACTGCTTTTTCTTGCTTCAAGAATCAATTATATGATTTTTCAGATCCTCAATAACAGTTCTCTTTTTCCTCATTCTTTCAAGAGCCAACAATTTCTAACATTCTCAAAACAACAAATTCAAGAGACATATGCACTGTTCAAGCATTCATTCAGAAAACAAAAAGTATTGTCACCACATCAAACTAATTCAACTGGTTTCAGAGATAAATTCGAAATCGTGTACTTCTTGTTCTTTTGTGATTAAAGCATTTTTCATTTAAGAGAGGTGATGGATTCATAGGACATTCATAGCTTTAAGACATGAATTTTAAATTTTATTAATTATGAATTAAGAACAAGACTCAAAAATGGATATAAGATGAGACTAGAAAATAAAAATAAAAACAAAAAATTTAAATAGGCTCCTAATAATAGAGATTTTCACAGAGTTAGGACTCAACAACCTTGATTTTGAGAAGTGGATGCTCCCTCAACTTGAGATGAAAGCTTTTGGCGTTTCAACTCTTGGAGTTCACGCCCCTGCTTCTCTTGTTCCTTCAGTAATTTGCAGAGCATGCAGTTCTGATTCTGCTGTTCTTCCTTCAGTTGCTCCATAGTTTCTTGCAATTTGGTGATAGATGCTTCTAGACTGGTCCAGTAGTCAATTTTAGGGAATTCAGGGAGGAACTCCTGCACCCTCCTTTTGATAGAGTTGTCTTACATTTGTCCTTCCATTGACTTCTTGGTGATTGGATGTTCAATGGGTATGAATTCATCTACTCCCATCTTTACCCCAGCCTCTTTACAGAGCAAGGAGATCAAGCTTGGGTAAGCCAATTTGGCTTTAGTGGAATTTTTATTTGCAATTGTGTAGATCTCACAGGCAATTACATGATGAACCTCCACTTCTTTTCCAAGCATAATGCAATGAATCATCACTGCTCTCTTGAT
>NC_029781.3:39015641-39016029 GCF_000817695.3 Arachis duranensis
TTGAAGAATGATTTTAGATTTTTGAAAATTTGAAAGTGAATGATGAGAGATTGAAATATGTTTTTGTAGAAAAGTATGGGTAAGAAAAGGAAAGTTTGAAAAAAAATTGATTTGAAAACAAAATTGTGGTCGCCCCACCTTTCTGGCGTTAAACACCCAGAATGGCACCCATTATGGCGTTTAACGCCCATTTGTTGCCCCTTTTGGGAGTTTAACGCCCAGCCAGGTGCCCTGGCTGGTGTTAAATGCCAGAATTCCTTTATCACTGGGCGTTTTTCTAAACGCCCAGGATGCTGCACACCTGGCGTTAAATGCCCAGAATGGTGCCCATTCTGGCGTTTAACGCCCAAAATGGTACCTTTACTGGCGTTAAACGCCCAGAATGGTG
>NC_029781.3:39017657-39018347 GCF_000817695.3 Arachis duranensis
ACTTTGGATCCCACTAGATAGGATCTAAACTTGTCAATGGCATAGACCACTGCAAGTAACTATTTTTCTGTGGTTGTGTAATTCTTCTGTGAGTCATTTAGAACACGGCTGGCATAATAAATGACGTGCAGAAGCTTGTTATGCCTCTGTCCCAACACTGCACCAATGGCATGGTCACTGGCATCACACATTAGTTCAAATGGCAATGTCCAATCTGGTGCAGAGATGACTGGTGCTGTGACCAGCTTAGCTTTCAGGGTATCAAATGCCTGCAGACACTGTGTGTCAAACACAAATGGAGTGTCAGCAGCTAGCAGGTTACTCAGAGGTTTTGCAATTTTCGAAAAATCCTTTATAAACCTTCTGTAGAATCCTGCATGCCCCAGAAAGCTTTCGATTGCCTTAACATTGGCAGGTGGTGGTAATTTTTCAATTACCTCTACCTTTGCCTTATCCACCTCTATTCCCTTGCTTGAAATTTTGTGCCCAAGGACAATTCCTTGAGTCACCATAAAGTGACATTTCTCCCAGTTTAAAACCAGGTTAGTCTCTTGGCACCTTTTCAGGACAAGTGCTAGGTGATTAAGGCAGGAGCTGAATGAGTCTCCATATACTGAGAAGTCATCCATGAAGACTTCCAGGAATTTCTCCACCATATCAGAGAAGATGGATAACATGCATCTCTGAAAG
>NC_029781.3:39018454-39020260 GCF_000817695.3 Arachis duranensis
TTGTTTTCTCCTGGTCCTGAGGATCTACTACAATTTGGTTGTAGCCTGAATAGCCATCCAAAAAGCAGTAATAATCATGACCAGCAAGTCTTTCTAGCATTTGGTCTATGAATGGTAAAGGAAAATGATCCTTTCTGGTGGCTGTATTGAGCCTTCTGTAGTCAATACACATACGCCATCCTGTGACTGTTCTTGTAGGAACCAGTTCATTTTTTTCATTATGAACCACTGTCATGCCTCCTTTTTTGGGGACAACTTGGACAGGGCTCACCCAGGGGCTATCAGAAATAGGATAAATAATCCCAGCCTCTAGTAATTTAGTGACCTCTTTCTGCACCACCTCCTTCATGGCTGGATTTAGCCTCCTTTGTGGTTGAACCACTGGTTTAGCATTATCCTCCAACAGGATCTTGTGCATGCAGTTAGCTGGGCTAATGCCCTTAAGATCACTTATGGACCACCCAAGAGCTGTCTTGTGTGTCCTTAGCACTTGAATCAGTGCTTCCTCTTCCTCATGCAGTCATTTTGGGTGTCTGGATGCTGCATGGCTTTGACAACACTCAACTTGAACTCATCTTCATTGACTCTCAGGGTTACTTCCCCTCTCTGTACATCAATGAGAGTTCGTCCAGTTGCTAGGAAAGGTCTTCCTAGAATGAGAGTTGCACTCTTGTGCTCCTCCATTTCCAGCACCACAAAGTCAGTTGGAAAGGCGAATGGCCCAACCTTGACAATCATGTCCTCAATTATGCCTGATGGATGTTTAATAGAGCCATCAGCAAGTTGGAGGCATATCCGAGTTGGTTTGACTTCTTCAGTTAACCCAAGTTTTCTGATAGTAGATGCATGTATTAGATTGATGCTTGCTCCAAGGTCACACAGGGCTGTCTTGGTGCAAGCACCTTCTAATGTGCATGGTATCATAAAGCTTCCTGGATCTTGAAGCTTTCTGGTAAGCTTTTTAGAATGACTGCACTGCATTCTTCAGTGAGAAACACTTTTTCAGTTTCTCTCCAATCCTTCTTATGACTTAAGATTCCTTTCAAGAACTTATCATAAGAAGGTATTTGCTCAAGTGCCTCTGCAAACGGAATCTTTATTTCAAGAGTCCTTAGATAGTCTGCAAAGCGGGCAAATTGCTTATCCTGCTCCGCTTGGCGGAGTTTCTGAGGATAAGGCATCTTGGCTTTATATTCTTCAACCATGGTTGCTGCAAGTTTATTCCTTACAGAAGTGGTTGGAGAAGCCTTTTTAGAGCAGGTTTATTCCTTACAGAAGTGGTTGAAGAAGCCTTTTTGGAGGGATTACTGTCAGCACTCTCAGGTGTCTGATCCTCTCTTGGCGTCTGAACGCCAGGATTGGGTGGAAAATGGGCGTTTAACGCCAACTTTTCCCCCTTTTCTGGCGTTTGAACGCCAGAACTGGCAAGGAATGGGCGTTTAACGCCAGCTTTCCTTCCCTCTCTGGCGTTTGAACGCCAATAACATTCCTCTCTGGGCTCTTACTGTCCTCAAAGGGATTTTGAATAGTGGTTTGGTTATCCCCTGTCAATTGTTCATTGTTTGGCTTTTTGCTACTTTGAGCAGTGTTATTCAGTGTCTTCCAACTCCTCAGTTGAACTGCTTGACATTCCTCTGTTATCTGTTTAGATATTTGCTGTTTTGCTTGATTCAACTGCAGTTCCATGTTCTTGTTAGCAACTTTAGTTTCAATGAGCATCTCTTTAAATTCTGCTAACTGTTCTGTCATCAGGAGCAATTGTTGATTAAGCTCAATCATCTGTTCTTGAGGATTAGGATCAGTGAC
>NC_029781.3:39020358-39020883 GCF_000817695.3 Arachis duranensis
TCTATAAGCTCTTGAGCCTCTTCAATCGTCTTCCTCATATGTATAGATCTACCAGCTGAGTGGTCTAAAGACATCTGAGCTTTTTCTATAAGCCCATAGTAGAAGATGTCTAACTGTACCCACTCTGAAAACATTTCAGAGGGGCACTTTCCTAGCATACCTCTATACCTCTCCCAGGCATTATAAAGGGATTCATTATCCTCTTATTTAAAGCCTTGGATGTCCAGCCTTAACTGTGTCATCCTCTTTGGAGGGTAAAAGTGATTCAGGAATTTGTCTGATAACTGTTTCCATGTTTTTATGCTTGCTGTAGGTTGGTTATTCAACCACCTCTTAGCTTGATCTTTTACAGCAAATAGAAACAGTAATAGTCTGTAGACATCCTGATCCACCTCTTTATCATGTACTGTGTCATTTGTAAGAACTGTGTCAGAAACTCAGTAGGTTCTTCTTGTGGAAGACCAGAATACTGGCATGCTGCACCATGAGAATGAGTTGAGGGTTTAGCTCAAAGCTGCTTGCTTT
>NC_029781.3:39021026-39022090 GCF_000817695.3 Arachis duranensis
GGTCCATAATGGATAAAGGGAAATGATATGGATTGCAGATAGATAAATTTTGTTTGTTTTTTTTTTTGAATTAACCGAAAAAAATAAAATAAAACAAAAGGAAAATAAAATAAAAATTTGAAAATAATAAAAAAAAGAAAATAAGATCAAAGCAAATTGAGAACTGAATCAATTAGTTAATGAAAATGATTTTGAAATCATCAATTAAGAAGATATGATTGAAAATTTTTTATGAAAAAGATTTTATTTTTGAAAAGAGGAAAGAGAAAAACAACAAAATGACACCAAACTTAAAATTTTTAGAAAATCAAACACTAATTTTTCGAAAATTTTTAAGGGAAAAACACAAAGAGGACACCAAACTTAGAATTTTTAAAGATCAAAAAGAGACTAAGGACATGCAAATTCGAAAATTAGAAGAAAAATAAAAGCATGCAATTGACACCAAACTTAAGATATGAAACTAGACTCAACTAAAAGACTCTAAACCAACAAAAATAAAACAGTCCTAATCTAAGCAACAAGATAAGCCGTCAGTTGTCCAAACTCGAACAATCCCCGGCAACGGCGCCAAAAACTTGGTGCACGAAATTGCAATCACACTTTTGCAATCCCGCACAACTAACCAGCAAGTGCACTGGGTCGTCCAAGTAATACCTTACGTGAGTAAGGGTCGATCCCACGGAGATTGTCGGCTTGAAGCAAGCTATGGTTATCTTGTAAATCTTAGTCAGGATATCAGAAATTATTAGGATTGATTGTGAAGAGTAAAAGAATAAGAAATAAGTACTTGTTTTGCAGTAATGGAGAACAGGTTGAGGTTTTGGAGATGCTCCATCTTCTGAATCTCTGCTTTCCTAGTATCTTCTTCTTCAAGCACGCAAGGCTCCTTCCATGGCAAGCTGTATGCAAGGGTTTCACCGTTCTCAGTGGCTACCTCCCATCCTCTCAGTGGAAATGTTCAACGCACCCTGTTACGGCATGGCTATCCATCTGTCGGTTCTCAATCAGGCCGGAATAGAATCCAGTGATTCTTTTGCGTCTATCACTAACGCCCCGCCCTC
>NC_029781.3:39022261-39024266 GCF_000817695.3 Arachis duranensis
CTACTTAATCTAAGGTAGAACAGAGGTGGTTGTCAGGCACACGTTCATAGATGAGAATATGATGAGTGTCACGGATCGTCACATTCATCCGGGTTAACAACAAGTGATATCTTAGAATGGAAGCAAGCATGATTGAATGAAAAACAGTAGTAATTGCATAAATCCATCAAGACACAGCAGAGCTCCTCACCCCCAACCATGGGGTTTAGAGACTCATGCTGTGGAAGGTACACAAAGAAACGTGTAAAGTGTCATGAGGTCCAGATACAATGTCAAAAGATCCTATTAATAGTGAACTAGTAACCTAGGGTATACAGAAATTAGTAAATGACATAAAAATCCACTTCTGGGTCCACTTAGTGTGTGCTTGGGCTGAGCAATGAAGCATTTTCGTGTAGAGACCTTTTCTGGAGTTAAACGCCAGCTTTCATGCCAGTTTGGGCGTTTAACTCCAAGTTTTATGCCAGTTCCAACGTTAAACGCTGGAATTTCTGAGGCTGATTTGCCACGCCGGTTTGGGTCATCAAATCTCGGGCAAAGTATGGACTATTATACATTTCTGGAAAGCCCAGGATGTCTACTTTCCAATGCCGTTGAGAGCGCGCCAATTGGGTTTCTGTAGCTCCAGAAAATCTACTTCGAGTGCAGAGAGGTCAGAATCCAACAGCATCTGCAGTCCTTTCCAGTCTCTGAATCAGATTTTTGCTCAGGACCCTCAATTTCAGCCAGAAAATACCTGAAATCACAGAAAAACACACAAACTCATAGTAAAGTCCAGAAAAGTAAATTTTAACTAAAAACTAATAAAAATATACTAAAAACTAACTAGATTATACTAAAAACATACTAAAAATAATGCCCAAAAGCGTATAAATTATCCGCTCATCAGTGATGCAGCAGCAAATCCAACAACAATTTGAGCAAATGGCTAAGAGAATCGACAGTTTGCAAGTTGCATTAGTGAATGTCACCAACCAATCACCAACTTGGTGGGGATCAAATGAAGAAAACCAAGAGAATCAGTAGAAGGAACAAGTGAACTACATACACAACCAAGGATCCAGCCAGAATGAATTGCATGGAGACACATACAACCCCTCTTGGAAGAACCACCTAAATCTCAGATGGGGAGATAGCCACAATCAAAACCAGTAGCCATTGCAAAGAAATTCAAACCACAACTCAAGAAACACAAACAACAACAACCAGCAAAACACTAGCCCTAATTCATACAGAAAACCCCAAAATAATCATCCCAATTCCAACTATTATCCATCTAATAATCCAATCACTAACCAAAATAATTATCATCCACCCTCAACATCTCACAATCAGCCACAGATACCACAAGATACTCAAAGAGTCTCCAACCTGGAGATACTAATGGAAAAGATGATGAAGCAGCAGGAACTAACAAGCAAGAATCATGAAGCCTCAATGAGAAACTTAGAAAGGCAAATTGGACAACTGTCCAAGCAAGCTGTGATTAAAAGGTAGGCCAACAAGCTCACTCCCAAGTGATACCATTCCAAATCCTAAAAAAGAATGCAAAGCTATTTGATGATTGGTTTTTTGATGGTATAGAATTTCACAAATGAATTCTCGTTGAAAGTATAGTTTCTAAACCAACAATAATCCCTTCATACAAAAGATTGTTCGTCACAAGTAACAAACCCCTAATTTTATAAACCGAAGTATTCAAACCTCGGGTCGTTCTCCCTAGGAATTACAATAAAGTGTCTTGTTATTGGTTTTGAGTTATTTTGGGGTTTTTGGTAAGAAGCATGAAAAGTAAATGGCAATGAAAGTAAACTAACAACTATAAAAGGCTCTTGGCAAGTTATGAGAATTAGAAGTCCTATCCTAGTTGTCCTTCTCAATTGTGATGAGAATTGTTCATTGCTACCACTTAGTTAACCTCTAACCATGGAGGAAAGTCAAATGGATGAATCAATTTGATTCCTCAAGTCCTAATCAACTCCTAAAGGAAAGACTAGCTTTAGAG
>NC_029781.3:39024347-39067649 GCF_000817695.3 Arachis duranensis
CTCAAGAGTCACTAATTACTCTACCTAGGCTAAGAGGAACAAAACCTACACTAAAATACACCCAAGCATTTCATCAAACATTTGGAAGGCATAAAAGGAAAACATAGTAAATCAACAACAAGAATAGAATCTAACAACAATTATTGAAAGGAATTAACAACAACACTCAAGGAAATCACAATTATCATGAATTACCTCAAATTTCATTACTGAAAGAAAACAAAGGAACAACAATCTATCCAAAACAACATGAAGAATTACAATTATTAAAGCACATAACTAGAAAGAGGGAGAGGAGAAGATTAAGAATTGGTAAATGAAAAGTGAATCAAAGCATGAATTAAACCTAGATCTAAGAAGGGAGATTAACCTAAACCTAATCCTAATTCTAGAGAGAAGTGAGAGCTTCTCTCTCTAAAACTAACTCTAAAACTAAACTATGACTAATTGGTACTAACATCTCATAATGTCTTCCCCTTAAACCTTCATCCTTTTATTCCTTTTTCCTAGCAAATGGCGCCAAGAATGGGTTTAGAAACCCTCTCAAATCGCCAGGCACGTGTTGCATTAATGAAGTCGTGTGCCACCATCGGCGCGTGCGCGTCCCTGGCCGATTCTGCAATGTGTGCGCGAGCGCCTTGTGCGCGTGCGCGTGCTTGGCCGAGATCAATTCTCTTGTCTTTTGCGCTTCTCTCCAATTGCATGCTTCCTTCCTTGCTCCTTTGATCCATGCCTAGCCTATTTCAATCCTGGAATTACTAGCAAACACATCAAGGCATCTTATGGAATCAAGGAGAAATTAGAATTTATCAAAATAAGGCTTAAAAAGCATGTTTTTACACTTAAGCATAAATATGGGAGAGATAACAAAACCATGCTAATTCATAGGCTAAATGTGATAAAAGGTTATCAAAATACTCTAAATTCAATACAAGATAAACCCTTAAAATGGGGTTTATCAACCTCCCCACACTTAGACCTTAGCATGTCCTCATGCTAAAATAAGAAGGAACTAAGGGGTGTGACATTTATTGAATGCAACTAAACTACATGAGTCCTATCTAAATGCAACTACCTAAAGTAAATGCAAATGCTTAGTTCAAACATATCAATTCTCAAAAGACATGTGTAGGCACAATAGTTAGGGAAATCGGAGCTAAGTCCAAACCATAATTGTATTGAATTATTAAAAAGAATTCAAACTTGCAAGAATATAGATAATATGGGTGAATACATGTAATTTGAACTTTTGAACCCTCACCGGATGTGTATCCGCTCTATTCACTCAAGTGTTTAAGTGTTAATTCACTCAATTCTCTTCTATTCAAGCTTTCCAAAATTTGATTTTCTTCTAACAATCAACACTATTCAATGCATGCATACATTCATCATGAGGTCTTTCATTTTGGTTGTAATGGGGTTAGGGTCAAGGTAGGATCATTTATGGTTAAGTGGACTAGAATTTGAATCTTTGATTAGTATATACTTTCCCTCCTAACTATATAATGACCTATACAAATTCAAACTACTCTAACTACCCATTCTTCACTTTTTCTTACATACTCCTGCATTCTTAATTGATTCATAACACCTATACATTGATTCCTTTTTATTGACTTCACTTTGGGGCATTTTGTCCCCTCTTTATTATTTTTTCTTTCTCTTTTTTTCTTTTATTTTCTTTTTTTTCACTTTTATTTCTTTTTCTTTTCATTTTTTTTCTTTTTTTTTTCTTTCAAACTATACACAAGAACATCAATGCATAAGGTCTATACATTTAATTAATACATGAATATGTACCCAATTCCTAAACATGAAAGTGTGTACTACCCTTTTTATCCCTTCCAATGTTCCCAAGCCTCACCAACTTTGAATAATAAACACTCTCACTAGCCTAGGCTAATCAAAGATCCAAACAAGGACTTTCATTGGTTTTTCACCTTGGGCTTGTAATGTGCTAAAATGAGAATAAGTTGGTTAAGCATAGGCTCAAAATTGGCTAACAATGGGGAGTAAAAGGTAGGCTATTTGGGTAAGTGGGCTAATGAAATAATGGCCTCAATCATACAAATGCATGAATACAAGAAATAAATGGACATATAGAATCAAGCAAATCAAGGATCGCAATGATAGAAAGAGAACAATTTCACACAAGAATGGAAAATAAGTGGTTATAAAATGTAACCACATCAATAGGCTCAAATCTCACAAGCTTGTGTTCTTAATTCAATACATGCTTCACAAAGTATGAATTCAAGCAAGTTTCACCAAAAATTTTCTTTCGATCAATTGTGTTAATGCCCTATAATTAATTTTTTTTGGAAAATTTCAATTTTTGACTAAGCATTGTTGTGATTGAAAATTTCAAAAAATTTTCTTAGTTCACCCTTTCCTTTTCTACTTAGAACTAATTTCTTATGCAAGAAGGGTAACACTAAGTTGCAGTTCAAAGTATGATTTCTAATCACAACCACAAACTAAAAGAAAGATAAGCAAAAATGCATAAAGAAAAATCCAACTAAAAGTATGAAATCTAAGGGTATCCACGAGTATCAAAAACATCAAAATATCTAAAATCCAAAATAAGCAGTAAAGGTGTTCAAAATAAACTCAAAATGCATCAAAATATATACAATAGGTATGCAACATAAGATAACTAGGAGAGTAGCCAAAAAGTTCACCGGTTCCCAAATAATGCTACCGGTGTGCCCTCCCCACACTTAAGATTACGCATCGTCCCCACGCTAAACCGGAGGATCAGTGGAAGGTACAACGGTAGGTGCCGAAGCTGTCTGAGGCGGTGGAACTGGCTCTGGCTCTGGCTGTGGCTCTGTGGTATCTGGAGCAGCTGGAGGAGCATCCTGCTGAGTCGGTGCCTCTGCCTCCTGCTCCTGATGATCCTGCTCATCGGAGGCCAGAGACTCGGGAAGCGGAGGTAACTCAGCACCCAGAGAAATGAGCGCCTGGTCCATCCGATCCAATCGGCATCTGACATGGCATCTCTCTCGCTCCAAAAATCGGAATAGACGCTGGACCAGTAAGTAGGTAGGCTCAGGTGCTGTTGGTGGAACTGTCGATGATGAGGGAGCTGCTGTAGTAGAGGAAGATGGTGCTGATGTAGGAGCTGACTGTCCGGCTGTCCCCACTACCGCCCTAGCCCTGGAACGGCGTCTAGCTGGCGGCCTCTCGTGTACCCAACCACCCCAAGGAATAGTAACCTCCTTGTCATCTGCATCAGGGGGTGGTGGTGTCACATCATCGTCCAGCCAAGGGACCTCGGCTAGGGCAGCCATGCTCGTGACCAAAGTAGGAAATGGAAGTAGGCCACGAATATGCGCCCGCCACATGCACTGCCGGATAAGCCTAGGAAAATAGACATCCTTCCCCTCCATGACACACCCAATCAGCACAAGCATCTCCATGGGGATCTCAGAGAAATGAGTGGTAGGCAAGACGTAGTGGGCAAAGATCATCTGCCAAGTCCTGGCCACTCTAGTCAAGTGAACAAATAGCATCCCCTTAGGCTTGGTATTGTTGGCATCCATAACCCATGTGGCATCTGGTAAGCCAATGACACTCCTCAGTGCCTCGTAGTCAAAAGTCATGCTGTGTATGGCCAACTCGGCCTGCTGATGGGCACACAAGTCATCAGGGATGTGCCGACACTGTAATGCCTCCTCTATAGCAGTCTCGGTAATCATAACCTCTCTATCCCTCACCTGAACCGAATCCAAAGTTGGACGAAAGAAGTTGCAGTAAAATTCCTTTACCCAAGATATGTTGATATCCCCCCAAATTTCTATCAACAAAGTCCAAACCCAACTCTAGGATGCGACTAGTAATCGACCGCCTCACATCATTGCATAGGAGCAATTTCTTTTCAATGTTCAGCTTCGTTGTTCGATATTTGGAAAATCGAAGCTCACAGTAGAGATTAGGAAACTTGGTAGGGTCGGTAGAAGGTAACTGCTGATTTTCTTTTTCCTCATCATTTAATGGATTCTTAGCATAATGCTTGTAGATGGAGGGAATAGAAGGTGTAGAGAGTTTCCTTTTCTTAGAGGCAGTGGCTATAGCTTTCCCTTTTTCCGACATCCTGAAAAAGAAATATAATAGAATATAAGCAATAAAGCATGTAGCACAAAGCAAAGAAAGCATATTCAAGATGTCAATGCTCATTAAATTCGTAAAGAATAGGCATGTCAGCATCAATACTCAAAGAATGGTTGAAAGAGTTAAAATGCAAGTTGGGAAAGAAAGGGGCAGTGAGTTAGAGAAATTGGAGTTAAAAATTAGTAGCATGATGAGAAATGCACATTTCAAGCATACGAATCTTGGTCACCACATATCATGCGAATCCCGGAAGTCAGAAAATAACGAAAGGTAGCCCAAATTCATAATAGAGAGCAAAATGAAAAAAAAAAGTTTTTTTTTTCGAAAATTGGGCAACAATTCGGCTTAAAAATTGGACGTTCCCGGATTGCAAAATGGCACATACAAGCATGATTGCAATATTATTTAGTCAAAGCAACACAAGATAGCATCCAGGCAACACAGAATAGACACAGAGCAACTCAAACATGGCACTTATCAAACAGTTAAACAAGCAGAGAATAACCACAAACGGAGCACTTATCAGGCCTAGAATCCTCTATCCAGCCCTAGCTACCTCACAGCAGATATTTCTATTTAATCCTAACATGCAAAATTGAATTCAAATTGACTAACAGAAAATTGCAAAAGCTAACAGAATTTAACAGTTAAAAATAAGAACCTGGGAGCAGAGAAATAACAGTGAGTGGACAAGGGAAATGGACTTGACTGAAAAGGATGGGGGCAAAAACTGTGAGCGCAGAGGCAGAAGCCGCGCCGCCGTGGACGGTGGCTGTGAGGGTGGCCGGCTGTGGTGGCAACGGGAAAATGAGAAACGAAGGGAGGAAGGTCGGCGATAGTGAAAGAGGGGAGTGAGGGGAGAATGTGAAGGACGAAAGGAGAAGGAGGGGGGCTGCCGAGTTCTTAGTCGCCGGCGGGATGATGGAGGTGCGGCGGAGAAGGTGGCCGCAGAGGTTGGGCGTTTGACCGAAGGGAAGGAGGAGAGATTGAGTGGAGAAGAGAGGGAGGACGAGGACGAGTGGGGTGACGGTGAGAGAAGGGGCGGCCGTGTGGTGGTGGTTACCGGTGAAGCAGAGGTGGTGGTGGTTATGGAGGAAGAAGAAGAAGAGAATGAAAATGGGGAGGGAAGGAGTGCGCTGCGGCGCAACACTCTTCGCGTCTTAGGGTTACCCCTCTTTTTGAATTGAGAAAATAGGCAAGGACGCGTGCGCGTACCATGCGCGCATGCGTGCTTGGAGTTGGGTTAGGGGCCTAGTGTTGGCCCAAGTCAGGCCTAACTCTCTGGAAAATGGCCCAGAGGTTGCGCTACCAGACCTGCGCGCACGCGGCATGGACGCGTCCGCGTGCATTGAGTTGGGCCAGGAGCTTAAGGATGGCTCAGAGCTGGCTCAACTCTCTGGGACTTGGCTCAAAAACTTGCAGCAGCGAATCGACGCGGACGCGGCAAGTGCGCGTCCGCGCGAACATCCACGTTCTCATAATCAGTGCGCACGCACGTAGTGCGCGTCCGCGTGGGTCATGTTGGGCTCAGGGCATAATGTTTGCCCAAGAGAAGCCCAACTCTTTGGAATGTGGGTGGTGATGCATCCGCTCAGGGACGCGTGCGCGTGCATGGTGCGCGCTCGTCTACCCCTTTTTTTTTCAAAAAAAAAAATAGGCTGGGTGCTCCCCCTACTGTTCACAACTCTTTATTCAATCAACCATCATACAATTCACAAAAATGCAATTTGATATTATTCATCTACTACTAAACACAACATACATGTGACTAAGCTAACAATTAAGTTGTACAAACAAATTTATGTGAAACATCTACCTATAATGGTAACTCAAATCACTTATTAAGCAAATTTAAAAGAGAGTGGAAAGAGTTTACCATGGTGGGGTGTCTCCCACCTAGCACTTTTAATTTAAGTCCTTAAGTTGGACCTTTTTAGATGCTTGTTGTCATGGTGGCTTATGTTTGTACTCATCCTTAAATCTCCAAGGATCTTTGCTCCTCAATTGGTTGACAGAATTTCCAACCATTTTTGTCAAGCTTGGGCAAAGTTCTACCCAAGATATGAGGTCCCATAGTTGATCTTCACATAGCGAACCGGGATCCCATATCTTATCTTCACTCCCATCTTCAATTTGATCTCCAGACTTTTTATTTCCGGGTGGTTGACATATAGAATTCTCTTTAACAGACCAAGTCTTCCTTCGATACTCTTGTAAAATGACATTCTTCTAATCATCGTTCCTATACCTTGAAGCTTTGACCTTAATGAGCTTAATTCCTAACTTGCAACCACTACACAACTCATTTTTGCTTTTAGTTCCACAAAGAGCTCTAAGTTGACCATCATTTTCAATTAAACCATATTAAAGTGAGAAAGTAAAGCTTAGGGATAGAAATTTTACCCACATGAATGTTGTGTTAGATGGTGACGTGGGAAGGGAGACTTCCTCACACTTAGACAATGCAAGGTCTACTTCCTTGTGCTCGTCTTTGTGTATTTCCACCTCTTTGCGAGCTTCTTCAATTTCAACCTTTTCCCCTTTTTCTCTTGGCTTGGCGTTGTCTTCAGGAATTTCATCTTGCCCAATAGGAGGTGATTCAATTTTGGATAGGAATTCATTGATGAATGAATCCATCTCTTGATCAACCTCTTCATATTCTTCAATTTCGATATACACCATGCCATTTTCGCTTTCCGTGGGAGGTTGTGCACACTCTTTTATAGTTTCAACTTCATGTCCAATGGGAGAGGATTCCATTGTAGAGAGAAATTTATCCATGATTGAATCCATCTCTTGATAAGCCTCTTCCAAGTCTCCAACGATGATATGCCTTGGAGGTCGCACACCCTCTTCAACATCAAGATCAAGCTTCTTGGAAGGGTTCGCCATGATGCTACATTCCCATGGACTTTCAACATCTCCTAAATCTTCAACCACTTCTTCCTTTTTTTCAATGGTCATAGCATCCTCCAATTGTTCTAGCATCAGATTCGACTCCTCCTTCTTCACCGGATTTTCCAATTTCTCCTTCATGCTTTGCTCTCCTTTGGACCTTTCACATGTGGTCACGGAAGCACCTTGGGTATTCAAACATTGGTGGGCCAAAGTGTGCACCACCTTGGTCAAATTGGTCACAAACTCAAGTGTATCCCGCTTCATGGCTTCTTGCCCTTGGAGTAACAAAGTGAGAGGATCGTCTATTGGGGCTTGGGGTGAGTAAGAAGGTTCATTATTTTGGAGAGAGGGTTCATGGTAGGAAAGTGGTTCCTCTTGGTAAAATTATGGCGGTGGTGTACATTGAGGTGGTTCTTGGTAGTAATCTTGATAGGGTTGTGGTGGTTCTAAAGATTCTTGCTCAAAATGGTCATAAAAATATGGTATGGATGATTGGTCATATGGTGGATATGGATTATAGGAAGGTGCTTGATATGGAAAGGCTTGTGAGTATGGTTGAGGTTTATGTTGAAGATATGGTTCATAGGCGTATGGCGGTGTTTCTTGAAAGTCACAAGGAGATTCACCATAGCCATTGGAGTAATATGCATCATAGAATGGCTCTTCTTCATAGTGCATTGGTGGAGGTTGTTGCCATGAAGATTGATCATATGCATATGGCTCCTTCCACCTTTGATTGTCCCATCCTTGATACACATCCTCATTGAAGCTCTCATCACCTACAACATAATTGTAATCACACTCATAGCCAAAGTGAGAATTCATGGTAGCAAGAGAGGAAAAAAAACAAAAATAGGAACAAATAAAGAGAATAAACTAAAAACTAACAAAGAAGCAAAAAGCAAACATATTCACAATATTCATATATATATATACAATAACCAATAACATAACACCATTGCAATTCCCCGGCAACGGCGCCATTTTGATGATTTATTTTTTGATGGTATAGAATTTCACAAATGAATTCTCGTTGAAAGTGTAGTTTCTAAACCAACAATAATCCCTTCATACAAAAGATTGTTTGTCACAAGTAACAAACCCCTAATTTTATAAACCGAAGTATTCAAACCTCGGGTCGTTCCCCCTAGGAATTACAATAAAGTGTCTTGTTATTGGTTGTGAGTTATATTTGGGGTTTTTAAGATTTTGGCCAAGAAATATAAATGGCAAAGAAAATAAACTAACAACTAACAAAGCTCTTGGCAAGATATGAGAACTAGAAGTCCTATCCTAGTTATCCTCCTCAATTGTGATGACAAATTGTCCATTGCTCCTACTTAGTTAACCTCTAACCATGGAGGAAAGTCAAGTGGATGAATCAATTTGATTCCTCAAGTCCTAATCAACTCCTAAAGGAAAGACTAGCTTTAGAGGCATTCAAATCAATTAGCAACTTCTAATTATCAATCAACAAGGGAACTAGATAACTCAAGAGTCACTAATTACTCTACCTAGGCCAAGAGGAACAAAACCTACACTAAAATCCAACCAAGCATTTCATCAAACATTTGGAAGGCATAAAAGGAAAACATAGTAAATATAACAACAATTATTGAAAGGAATTAACAACAACACTCAAGGAAATCACAATTATCATGAATTACCTCAAATTGCATTATTGAAAGAAAACAAAGGAACAACAATCTATCCAAAACAACATGAAGAATTACAATTATTAAAGCACATAACTAGAAAGAGGGAGAGGAGAAGATTAAGAATTGGTAAATGAAAAGTGAATCAAAGCATGAATTAAACGTAGATCTAAGAAGAGAGATTAACCTAAACCTAATCCTAATTCTAGAGAGAAGTGAAAGCTTCTCTCTCTAAAACTAACTCTAAAACTAAACTATGACTAATTGGTACTAACATCTCATAATGTCTTCCCCTTAAACCTTCATCCTTTTATTCCTTTCTCCTAGCAAATGGCGCCAAGAATGGTTTCAGAAACCCTCTCAAATCGCCAAGCACGTGTTGCATTAATGAAGTCATGTGCCACCATCTGCGCGTGCGCGCACAGTACGCGTGCGCGTCCCTGGCCGATTCTGCAATGTGCGCGCAAGCGCCTTGTGCGTGTGCGCGTGCTTGGCCGAGATCAATTCTCTTGTCTTTTGTGCTTCTCTCCAATTGCATACTTCCTTCCTTGCTCCTTTAATCCATGCCTAACCTATTTCAATCCTGGAATTACTAGCAAACGCATCAAGGCATCTTATGGAATCAAGGAGAAATTAGAATTTATCAAAATAAGGCTTAAAAAGCATGTTTTTACACTTAAGCATAAATATGGGAGAGATAACAAAACCATGCTAATTCATAGGCTAAATGTGATAAAAGGTTATCAAAATACTCTAAATTCAATACAAGATAAACCCTAAAGATGGGGTTTATCACTATTCAATTAAGGAGTGGAAAGATCTTGGTGAATAACAAAGAAGCCAACAAGAAGCCTGTGGAGAATGACAAGAGACCAACTGAGAAAAGGGAAGCCAGCAGCGAAGAAGATGATGAAGCTGCACTTAACAAGAAGGCTCAAGAGAAGCTTAAAGAGAAGGATGACCAGCAACAAAATTCAAGGAAAGGGAAGCAAGTATAATAAAGGAATCATCTTAAGAACAAAGGCAAGGAGTGAAGGCTCACACACCTCCGTTGCCATATCCTCAAAGGTTCAACAAGAAAACCAAGGATCAACACTTCCCCAAATTCTTTGAAGTCTTCAAGAAGTTGGAGATTAAGACCCCCCTGGCTAAAGCATTATAGCAGATGCCTTTATATGCAAAATTCTTGAAAGAGCTTATCAATAAAAAGAGAAGTTGGCATGAGAAAGAAACCATTATACTCACTAAAGAATGTAGTGCTGTAATTCAAGGAGGTATCCCACCAAAACTCAAGGATCCTGGGAGCTTCTTCTTGCCTTGCACCATTGGTAGTCTAACTATTGATAAGGCACTATGTGACTTAGGAGCAAGCATCAATCTAGTTCCCTATTCTATGATGAGAAGGATACGCATAGAGGAGGTAAAGCCCACACAAATATCACTAGAGCTTGTGGATAAATCATTGGTATTTCCCAGAGGAGTGATTAAAAATCTCCTGGTCCAAGTAGGGATATTCATATTCCCAGCAGACTTCGTGATCGTGGATGTAGGAGAAGAAGGGAGTGACTCTATTATCTTGGAAAGACCCTTCTTGGCCACAACAAAGGCCATCATAGATGTTGAACAAGGAGAGTTGACCCTAAGGATACATGATGAAAGCATTACTCTAAATGTCTTTCCAGAAGCACAGCATAATGATGAAAAGGAAAAATGCATGGAGGTTGACAAAGAAGACTTGCAGTGGAAGGAAGAAACCAATAAGACACTCATTAATTCCCTTCCAGAGCAAGAGACAAACAGCAAAGCAGGACAAAAGGAGAATGAGACTCTAGAAACTTATGAGAGAAAGCAAAAAGATAGTGAGGCGTTAACCACTAAGAAAACAGATTCCAAAATACAGCTCACCAGCAAAACAGAAGGAGTACCAAAAAGGAGTAGGAAAAACAAGAAAAATAATCCAAAAGAGTGGAAAAATAAAAAGATTTTGACTAAAGGATTCTCAATGGGAGATAAAGTACAGCTGATTTACCTGCAGTTGGGGACAAATCAACAGTCTGATGATTACTACACTATCAGCAGGATACTCTCACTAGAACATGCAGAAATTGAACATCAAGACACTGGAAGGAAGTTCACAGTGAGAGGAGACAAACTAAGGCACCACAATCATCAACCACGCTAATGAGAAGTCAATGTCAAGCTAATGACAATAAAAGAGCGCTCCATAGGAGGCAGCCCATGATTTAATTTCCTTGTTTTTAATATTCCAGTATGAATAATAGTAGTTGCTCTAACATAAGTTCCAGTTCTTTTAGACAATTTTGACAATTATTCATGACACTGGGGAGCATATGATCCAATTATAAGTTTGGTCTGCCCACAAGGCACACTAAGACACTTTTCAAGAGAATGGTTATCATAATGCCATGTTGACATGTGTTTCTTAGAATGTGTAGCCAAACATTAAGTTAGGTGTTGTACATATTGCAGGAACAAGTTATGAAAGTCAAGGGTCTTTTGAGTGTTGAAATTCATGAAAGCACAAGCATGTTCATAGTTTTCAGTTCATAATTAAAAGAAGAAAGAAATCAAGCATTTCCCATGATGGTTTAGCCAAAAGTGACAATAATCTTGCTGAGATCTCAATAGCAATACTTGGAGGAAGTAATAATTTGGACCACATTACCAAACACTAAGTTTGGTGTCCTCCAAGACTATATGCAAGAGTTCCAAAGAGAGTCACGGTTGGTTAAACAAGCATAAGAAATGGTAGTGAAATTTTTAGTTTTAAACATGAAATGTTCTCTTGCCACCATGAGTTAGTATTTACTCCTTTTTGTCTTGTTATGATGGTTAGGTGAGCAGAGAACTATTTAATGAAAGGGACAAGACAAGGAAAGAGAAGATTAACATGAAGACAAAAGTGGATCACATGGCTTGAAAGGTGAATCTGCATACCATTGGAAGAAGCACTTTGAAGACCGAGGAGATATGCTTTATGAAGAGGCAACTTTTGTCTTTATCCAACCTTGCATACACACCCTGTATCTACCACTTGTCCAATTGAATCCTAACCATCCATTCTTCATTAAAGCTTACTATAAATAGCCTCACCTGAACCTTGCATATGAACAAAAAATTTCACATATCTTGCACTCCAGATATTCAAACCTTGTGTTCTCTAAAACCAAAGGCTTAGAAACTATACCCCCTGTGTAACAAAGCACCCTTGTTCACTTGCATTCATCATACCATCTCAACTTCAAACCTTTTTCCCCTGTGAATACATCACATTAACCAATCTTCTTCATAAACCTTTAACCTCAACCCGGTCAACCAATCAAGGAAAGCATGGCTTTTTCTTCAAGTGCCAAACGGAGAAGAGGAAAGGAAACCATGGTTGAGGAAAGTGGAAGAGAATACGATCAATGAAAGTTCAAATCATGGTACCATCAAATGCAACTGGGGTGGATGAATGACAAAAAGATATATCCAGAAGTTCCATTTCAGCTACCTGATGAAGGGTGCCTAGAAATGAAAGCCAAGATCAGAAAGAGAAAATGGGAAGAGCTCACCTCACCAATCACCAGGATTAATGCAAACATCATAAGGGAATTTTATGCTAACACCCCAAGGCTGGATGTGTGAATGAAGCTCTAACTTACAAGAGCTATGTACGGGGAGTAGAAGTAGATTTTAGTTCAAAGACTATCATGAAAGTCTTAGGACTAAGGATAGCCCATTTTGATGAGCCAGGGTACTACCAAAGAGTAAATGGAAACCCAGATTATGATGAAATCTCTAGTGATATCTATGTGGTGAATACTGATTGGGAAAGAGATGCTCACGGAAGGCACAAATACTTGAAGAGAGGAGATCTCACCCCTGAAGCAAAAGGGTGGTATGAGCTTATAAAGAGATCAATCCTGGACACGGTGAACACTTCAGAAGTTAACAAGCAAAAGGCTGTCATGCTACACTATATAATGGTGGGAGGAGAGGTAAAGGTTGACGAGATCATTGCAAGTGATATTCAAAAGATTGCAGAGAAGCCTTCAGCTGAAGCTTGGCTATATTACCCAAGTACCATTATGCGGTTGTGCATGAGGGCCAAAGTTCCACTAGAGGATGCAAACCCAACATGGTTGTATCCAGGCATGCCTATAACCTTCAAAAGGATGATGATTGTCACAGAGGCACAACAAAGTCGAAGCCCACAGAGAATGAAAATAGGAGAAGAACCACAAGAAGAACAAGAAGAACAGTAACAATTTCAACCACAGAATAATATGAACATGGTTCGGATGCAAGAAGCAATTGAAAGGTTATCAGAATAGTACATGGGGATTCAAGAGAAGCAGGAAAAATTCCATTCACAGTACATGAGGATGATGAGTCAACAAAGAGACTATGAATCGAAATCCTTAGTTATGCAACAGGAACAAGCTTCACAATTTCAATAATCATTCAACCAGTTGGCCTAACTGCAAGCTGAGAACATGAGAGCTTTCAAGGAATTCACAACCCTTCAAGATGCAAGGTATGGAGTTCAAGCTAACTATAACATAAATAGCCATGTCAAGTTAAACTACATTGCAGAACATTTACATAATATAGAGCTAACATTTCCAATCTATGATGAATACTTCAAGGAAAGGAGTGAGAGAGAAATAGACAAAGCAATACGCCTTGAAAACAGAGTAGAAGAGACAATGAAGAAAGCTGGATTCTGGCAAAAGCTAAAAGGCAAGGGCAAAGGAGAAACTAGTAAGAAAGCAAGCGAGAAGAAAAAGAAAGATAAACAGGATATCAAATAAAAGGTGGACCTGCTCCTTGCATATCACATTCAATAAAAAAAAAAGAACATGTTTGTTTAGTTCGTAGTAACTTTTAGTTTAGTGGTTTTGCATCTTGTTTGTTTCATTCTGCAATAAGTATGCTAGCCTAAGTATGTGTGCTTTCACTTTCACTTGATTGAATGCCTGTCTTGTCCCATGAGTCTTTTCAATTTAAATAAAAGAAATGTTAGAACAAGAAGTGGGATATTTCCTTGTTAGTAAGAAATGGAATAATAGTAAGTGGTGGTATGTGTGTTTGATTGTGTGGTAGCTCACTCATAATGAATAAAAGGATAGATTGATCCTTCTAAGTGAAAATTAGCATACTGTCTATGAATCTTAGCAAATAAGCATCCTTGGTTGAAGGAAAAACAAACAAAAAGAAAGAAAAAGAAAAGCCAAAAGTGGCAACACAAACAAAAGGAGCAATGAATAATGCTAGACACCAATGACTTGAACCTTAGGACATATGCCTGTGGTGTCTTTGTACTAGGATCTGCTTGGATGATTAGGTTCTATGGAGTGCCTTAACACATGGTAACTTGGATTAACAAACTTGGGATTATCAACCAAAAGTCCATTATCAAGAGCAACCTAGTTGCAAGACATTTAGTAACCCAAAGAGGTGCTGGGAATTAATGTTCTAAGAAGAAATGTGAGCCAAGTGTCTATAGTGAATAATGTGTTGAGCACAAATAAGTTGAGAACTTGCTACACACATGACACTGAGCTAAAAGCTCACAGGAAAAGAAAATGAAGAAAAGTAATTACCAGGGATAAATAAACAATAAGAGGTCATAGCAATATGTTAATTAATGCTTGAAAGATACAGTGTATGCCTAAAGAGCAATAAAAAGTGAGTTGCTACTTTGTTTGCATAAAACCCCATGAGCTACTAATAATGCTTTGCTGATATGAACATCTCCTTCTGTTTCATTCTTTCTTCTTAATAATTCAATACTTGCTTGGGAACAAGCAAGATTTAAGTTTGGTGTTGTGATGCCTGGGCATCTTAGGCTAGTTTTACTAGCCTTTTTCTTTGCTTTTAATGGGTTTTATGCACTTTCTTGAGTTGTAAGTAAGACATTTGGGTAAAAATTCACGCATACCTAGATTCATCTAATTATGATTAATTTAATGAAATTTCATGAGAATTAGGCTATAATTACTTGTGTGTTAAGAATGATTAGAATTCTCACGACTTTAGCAAGGCTTTGATGCATGTATTGGTTGATGATAGGTGAAGGAAAGCATGGAGGAAGGTTGAAGACTGAGCACATAAAGATGGAGAAGAAGCAACGTTGGTGGCCAAGTTGGACCACCAATGTTGACTTAAACATGGAAGAGGAATAGAGCACTCCTTTGTAAACAATGCTGATGCTCACCTTTGAGGTAGCGTTGGACATCCAACGTTAACCCCAATGTGGTGATAAAAAATTCAGTTCTGGAGCTAAGTAAATTTTGAGTGACGCATACGCATCGTAGACGCGTACGCATGAAAAAAGCAAAATTTGTTATCCGCGCGCAAACGTGCGTCACGCGCACGCGTGGAATGGCAAAAACGACCATCCACGCATATGCGTCAAAAATAGAACGTTGGAGGTCCAACGTTAACTCAAACGTAGCCTCTAACGTCCGCGATGCTTAGCCCAGAATTGAGATTTGAAAAATATGCATCGACGCGTATGCGTGATGGGAAAAACATCAATGCACGCAAAACCGTGAAGCACGCGTACGCGTGAAAACGCCAACGTTGGAGGGAACGTTTGGGGTCCAACGCTGAGGCCAATGTCTTTAAAGCTGAAAAATGATTTTTTTTTTCATCCATGCGCACTCGTGAAGCACGCGTATGCGTGGAAAAGTTTTTCTGCCCATTTTGCGCGGATGCGCATGGCACGCGAACGCGTGGGTTAATTAACGTTGGCTCTCCATCATTGAATCAAACGCTAATGACAGCAAGCTTCCTGGTTTCACTGGTTTATTCTACATGGCGTTTGAGTCAACGTTAACCCTCAAACGTTGACACAAACTTGAAGCATCAGTATTCAAATTTTGCACAGATCTCTTCTCAACAAAAGGGCAACCAATTGGAACGATCCTCAACCCAATTCCATCAAGGCCAAAAGTCCAATTCTAGGCTCGAAGATCAAAAATAGAAAGTGTATAAATAGGAGTTAGTTTGATTTGTAGAGGGTTTCCAATTTTTTTAGCCTAATTTTTCATTTTGAATTTCATTGAGAGCTCTGTACCTGAGATTGGATCTGAGTCTTTGATAAACCACTATTTTATGGTTTATCTTGTGCTCAATTGAGTGGTTTTTATCTACTCTTTACCCACTTATTCATACTATTTGCATGGTTTTATATTTCCTTCCTGATTATGTGCTTTGATTGAAAACATGCTTCTTTGGACTTATATTTGCTTATTATTAATCCTCTCTTATCACCATTAGATGCCTTGATATGTGTGTTAAGTGTTTTCAGATATTATAAGGTAGGAATGGCTCAGAGGATGGAAAGGAAGCATGCAAAAGTGAAAAGAAATGCAAGAAGTTGGAGAAACTGCTAAGCTGTCCAGCCTGACCTCTTCGCACTCAAACAGCTATAACTTTAGCTACAGAGATCCAAACGACGTGGTTCCAGTTGCGTTGGAAAGCAAACGTCCGGGGCTTCGATTTGATATATAATTTGCCATACTTGTCCCGACACCAGGCGATGCGAACGCGTGACCTGGCCAACACCCAATCCGCGCGGTCGCGTGGACGACGCGGCCGCGTCACTTTTCCGCGACTTGTACGGACCAGAAGCACTGGAAGTGATTTCTGGGCTGTTTCTGACCCAGTTTTTGGCCCAGAGAACACAGATTAGAGGCTATAAAGTGGGGGAATGCATCCATTCATAAGGAGACCTCTCATAATTTACTTTTCATGTTTTAAACGTAGTTTTGGAGAGAGACGTTCTCTCCTCTCTCTCTCTCTCTCTTAGGATTTAGGACTTCTCTTTCTAGAGTGACTCTCGATCTAGGTTTAATATTCCTTTTTACTATTTAATTTCTCTTTTATATTTTGATTACTCTGAAGCCTTTATTATGTTCGATTGATGTTGCCCAATTGGCTGTTGATGACATTTTTATTTAATGATAATTGAGGTATTTTCAGTTTATAATTATTCTCTTTGAATTAAGTTGCTATTGCTTGCCATCTAAGGACATTTTTATTATTCCAGCAATTTTACTTTTTTCCCTTTTGGTTCTGATTAAGAATTTAGTAACTCAACAGTTATTGAACTCAACGTAATTAATAATCGTTATCTTGCTAATTGAGCTGCACCTAAATAATCCAAACCTTTTCTTAGGAAATAATTAGGATTCATAGGTCAATTTAATTAGTCCATTGACTTTCCTTGCCCTGGTAAAGGTTGACCAAGTGGAGTTTAGATTCAACTTTTATTATAGTTGAGAGAGATAACTAAGTTAGACCTCTAAATTCCCTTATCTTGCCAAAAGTTGTTTTACAGTTATTTATTTATTTTTATTTGCCATTTACTTTACTTGTCATTTAAATCACTTGCTTCTCACCTTCTAAACCCCGAATTCACAACCTTTATAGCCAATAATAAGAACATACTTCCTCGCAGTTCCTTGAGAAGACGACCCGAGGTTTGAATACTCGGTTAACAATTTCTAAAGGGGTTTGTTACTTGTGACACCCAAAACGTTTGTACGAAGGGATTTTTGTCGGTTTAGAGACTATATCTACAACGCGACTATTTTTATGACATTATTTACTGGTAAAAATCCTAACGTTAGTCTTGCTCTCTATTTTTCATTTTACTTTTTCTGCAATCTTTACTTTTTGTTTGGAATTTTGGATTGAGATTGAAGGAATTCTGTTTTAATTATTGATCTGAAATTCATCTTTGTTCTTCTTCTGCATAAGCCTGAGAATTGAGGAATCGGATCTAAATTTCATTTTTGCGTCATTTACATTCACTTTGCACTTTACTTTTTTTTTTATCAAAAGCAATTGAGATTTAGATATGCTTTCTAACCTCATTGCTCCTCTCGGATCTTCATCTTCTATTTTGGGATTTCACAATTGAACCAAGTTTTCTTTCTGTTTTGCTTCTTCAAGAAAGTTTCCATTCCTATTTAGATATTTTGCAGATTCACTTCATCTTCTACTTCTTTGATTTACTACACTTTAGATTTTCTTGTTCAATTATAAATCCGAGCTTCCAAATCCCTTTACTCTTCAGCCATTTACATTTCTTGCACTTTAAGCTTCAGTCATTTATATTTCTTGCAATCTAAGTTTTAGCCATTTACATTTCTTGCAATCTAAGTTTCAGTCATTTACATTACTTGCACTCTAAGTTTCAGCTCAATTAACATTTTCTGCACTTTACTTTTCTGTCAATTTCCCTTATCCCTTTAAATGTTCATGCAATTTAGTTTCTGTTGATCACAATTCACTCAAATCGTCAACTGTTTGCTTAACTAAATTCGTCATCTAACTAAAATTGCTCAATCCATCAATTCCTGTGGGATCGACCTCACTTACGTGAGTAATTACTACTTGATGTGACCCGGTACACTTGCCGGTGAGTTTGTGCGGGATCATTTTTTCCCCATCAATGTGAGCTGGATAAAACCACCATCCTCACTACAGGCGAGATAAAACCATTATTCCTGCACAACGGTTTATGCACTGAGCAAGCAGAATTATACCGCCATCCTTGCCATGCTAGAAACCCTCAACACATTCTCAGTAATATCCTCAATCAATTGCAAAAATCATTCTTGGCCTATTTACTTTCAAATAACAAACGTATTCAATTCACCTACTGCCAAAAACTTCTAAACAATTTCAAAATCATGCTAAATTCAAAATCACATTTGAAAGACTCAAAATCATTCATTTCTAAATCAGGATTTGGCCATAAAATTCCTCAGCAAAGTCTCAAGACCTTGGGGGTGAATAACCTAACTCATTTTCTTAAATTTATCAAAAACCTCTAAAACCTTAGCTTCTTGATTTAAATAGATAAAATAGAATTTAAACTAAAACCAAATCTTATATCCAAACATTTCGAATCAATTTTAAAACTTCTTAAACCAAAACCAAATCCTTTTAAACCAAAAACCAATTTTCAATGTCATTCTTAAACCTGTTTCCAAAGGCTCAAAAATTGTTTCAGTTTTACTAAATCAAAGTTTTAGAGAACATTTCAACTTTTCGTAAAACATTGTCAAACGAAATTAGTTACTTGAAATTCAAGTTTCTTTTAAATACAATAAACTCCTCCAAATCTATTTACTTAAATCAGATTCCCAAACATAAGAATTTTCATATTTAAATCAACTTTATAACGTAATTATTTTCTTAAATAAATTACATTCGCAATATAATAATTTTCTTAATAAAATAAATTCCAACATAATTCATTTTTCAATAATTCAATTCAACGCATAATTCATTATTTTTAAAATAACATTTCAAACAAAGTCTCAAATTTTATAGAAATTTCGAGGCCCAGCCAAACCAATCCTCAACCCCTTTCCATCGGGTTCAACACCAAATCAGTTTCCAATAAAACCAATTTCAAACTTTCAAATATTAAATATCATTTCAAATAAAAACAATCAGAAATATCCATTTAACAAAATTAGACATTATTTCAATTCAACAGACAACCATATTCATCCAAGATAAATTAGACAATGCATAAGACTTACATAATCACCAGAAATACATTTAGCATGTTATATCTATTTATAACAATTCCAATTTAAAATAAATTACTTTTTATAAATAACCCCTACCTCGACAAGCGAAATCATAAACCAAACGCGCAAACAGAGGTCTTTTTTCTCAGCTCGAAACCAACAGCAACCGAAACCTCAGCCTCTGATCACTTTCATAGCAATCATAGCAACTTAAAAGCAACATGCAACATACAGAACTCGAACCAACGTTACCAAACCTCAGAGTTTATAACCAAACATAACAAAAACTCTTATACACTAGTGACGAGGGTTTCGAAATAGAGATACCTATTCTAATAAGGAAGAACAGCTGAACTGAACGGCAGTAGCTCCAATGGTGGCCCCAGCGGTGGCAACTCGCGATAAATAAACTCCTAGCACAAACAACTTCAACAACAACTCTCATTGTACTAATGAACTTAACGGATATGGAAGAACTGAAGCAAGGTTAGAGCTTGAGCAAGAAAATAGAAGCTTCAGTGGCGGTTTCCAACGGCAGCAACGGCGGAGATGGCTCGACGACGACGATGCAGGTGTCTTCCTTCCTATCCATCCCGTTCTAGTCGCGTTTCCCTCTTGTCCTTTGGTTAGATCTGCGTCGACGGTGGCTCGGCAGTGGAGAGGAATGGCAACGGGAAGACCTCGACGGCGACGGCAATGACACAGGCTCCACGGACGGTGACGCCTCCTTCTCCTCGCGTGGCTCTCTCCTTCGGTTCTGGGCTTCCTCGCGATGGTGACGAATGGCATGGTGGTGGTTTAATCTGGACGGTGGCGGTGGCACAGCTACATCGGCGGTCTCCCTCCTCCTTCCTTTGTGGATCACAGCTCTCTCTCTTCTCCCCGTCCTCTGCTTTCGTCTCTGCTTTCTTCTTTCTTTTTCTGCAGATCCCTCTTCTCCATTCCCTTTTTGTTTATTTCCTTTGCTGGGTTTGTGTGTTGGTTTGTGTTTTGCTTGCTGATAAAGGGGTGGCGGCTAGGGTTTCATTAGGGGTAAAGGAAAAAATTGTGGTTTAATTGGGGTTAGGGTTTGTGTATAAAATTAAGATTTTGGATTTACTTAGAGTAAAGTAATTTTAATGAAATTGGGACATGTAGTATAAATTTTGAAATCTAATTAAATATCTAAAATTACTTTAAAATATTATTTGTTGTATCAAAATACTAATTTGATTCCCAATCAAATACTCTAATTAAAAATATAAGATAATATAATTAATTTTCTTTATTCCTAAAACTTAAAGTATTAAATTATAAAAATATAAAATATTTAAATTAAATCATATAAAATTCTTATTATTTGACAATTACTAACTTTATAATTTAAATATGGAGAATAACTCAATAATTATAAAATTAGATAAAGTCCTAATTTAAATTGCCAAATCTCATGATTTTTGAATTTCTAAAACTTTAAATTATAAATAGAAAAATAATCCATAATTATAGAGTTTGGATAAAAATCATTAATTTATTTCAAATCTAATTAATCAAAATTGCCTTTAATTATTTTCAATAAAATAATTTTTGGAATTAATACTGTAAATAAATATATGATTTGAGATTTAGTTTAAAATAGGACTTTTCAAAAGTCTTGGGTCTTACAAGTCTTATCAACACTTGCATATATCTTACCATCCCTAGTTGGACGTTCAACATCCTTGCTGCCCCCTTCCTGGCGTTTAACGCCAGGAACACTGTTCCCTTGTGGGCGTTCAATGCCAAG
This sequence comes from Arachis duranensis, assembly GCF_000817695.3. Taxonomy (NCBI): domain Eukaryota; kingdom Viridiplantae; phylum Streptophyta; class Magnoliopsida; order Fabales; family Fabaceae; genus Arachis; species Arachis duranensis. Next base: position 39,045,344 of record NC_029781.3, read on the forward strand.
GGTGGGTATCCCTTATTGGCGTTGAACGCCAAGAGTGTTGCCCCGCTTTGGGTTTTCAATGCCAGGAGTGAGCACCCCATCTTGGCATTGAATGCTAATGACATTCTTCTTAGGACGTGCAACATCCTCAGAGGTGTCTTGGACAGTAGTCTAGTTATCCTCTGTTAGCTTTTCTTCTTCTAGTCTCTTGTTTTTCTGAGGTTCGGTGTTCAATGTTTTCCCACTCCTCAGTTGGATCTCTTGACATTCATCTTTTATCTGCTTAGATAATTGCTGCCTTGTTTGACTCAGCTAGGCTTCTACATTCTTGTTGGAAGCCTAAGTTTATCGCAAAGCCTCTTGCAATTCCAGCAACTGCTAGGCAAGGGCGTGTAGTTACTAAGTCAATGGGCCATCTTGTTCTGGAGGTTTGGACTCGATAGATATTGCCTTAACCTCTCCTTTTGTGGAAGTCTCATTAGGCAAGTACAAATGCTGATTCAGGACAATTGTCTCAATGAGATCGTGAGCTTCTTCAATTATTTTTCTCATATGTATAGAGCAACTAGAAGAGTGGTCTAGAGATATCCTAGCCATGTCTATTAGGCCATAAAAGAAGATGTCTAATTGCACCCATTCTAAAAACATTTCAGTGGGGCATTTTTGTAGCACTCCTCTATTCCTCACCCAAGCATCATGAAGAGATTCATTATTCTCTTGCTTGAAGCCTTGGATGTCCAGCCTTAACTGGGTTAACTTCCTTGGGGGAAAGTATTGATTTAGAAACTTATCTACTAGCTGATTCTATGTTTTCAAGCTAGATTTGGGTTGGTTATCTAACTACCTTTTTTCTTGATCTCTTACAGCAAAGGAAAAGAGTAGTAGTATGTAGACATCTTGATCTACTCCCTCAGTGTGTATTGTGTCAACAATTTGTAAAAAAGTTTACCAGGAACTCAGTAGGTTCTTCCTGTGGAAGTCTAGAGTACTGCCAATTTTGTTGCACCAGAATAATGAGCAGAGGATTTAGCCCATAATTACTTGCTCCGATTGGAGGTATACTGATACTTCTCCCGTAGAAGTCAGAAGTTAGGGCCATGCAGGACTCCAAAGTTCTTTTGAACTGTTCATTCCCATTTGGATTCATGGTAAAGAAAGGTAGGAGAGATTAGATGTTAAGAAATAAAAAGGGAAACTAAAATTAAAATATATTTGTTTTTATTTTATTTATTAATTAAATTCAAAAATAAGAAGGAGATTAAAAGCTAATTAATTAAAAAGATTTCAAAATTAAATGGATGATTTTTGAAAAAGAAGAGAGAATAATTTGAAATTGAAAAGTTTTAAATTTAAAAGAAAAGAAAGTAAGTTTTAAAATTAAAAGAGAGAAAGATAAAGTATGAAAGAATCAAAGATAAGATTTGAAACGTTCTCACCTCTTTCTCTCTCTTCTTGAAAATAGCAGATAGAATAATTAGTTAGGAAGTTTTGAAAAAGATAGAAAGAGAAAACAAGTAACTAATTAAGAAAGATTTGAAAATTAAGATAAGATTTGAAATTTGATTTTGAAATTTGAAATTTAATTTGAAATTTTGAATTTTAAAATTTGAATATTGAAAATTGAATTTGAATTAGGATAAGATAAGATTTTGAAAATTGAATTTTGAATCTTGAATTTTGAATTTGAAACAAGATAAGATAACGATTTGAAAAAGATTTGATTTTTCTGAAAAGATTTGATTTTTCTGAAAAGATTTGATTTTGAAATTTGAAATTTAAAATTTGAAATTTAAGTTTGAAATAAGACAAGATAAGATTTTTTGAAATTTAAAGAATGTAAAAAAAGATAAGATAAAGATTTGAAAAGATAAGATTTGAAATTTGAAATTTGAAACTAAGATAAGACAAGATAATAATTTGAAATTAAAATTTAAAAATTTTTTTAAATTTTTTTAAAATATTTTGAATCAAGATAGTAAAGATATTTTTTTGATTTTTTGAATTAATGAAGAAATAGAAAAACAACCAAGAAAACACCAAACTTAAAATTTTTACATCAAAAGATACTTATTTTTTGAAAATTGAAAAGAAAAACACCAAAAGACACTAAACTTAAAAATTTTAAGATCAAAACAAGAAAAGAAACAAGAACAACTTGAATACCAAGAAAGAACACTAAGAACAATTTTCGAAAATTTAAAGGAAACAAAGAACACACAAAGGACACCAAACTTAAGAATTGACACCAGCTTCAAACAAAAGATACTATTTTTGAAAATTTTTTGGAAGGAAATCAAGAAAATTCGAAACTTTAACAAGAACAAAAACAAAAGACTCAAACAAAAGACAAATATCAATAAAGGAAACAAAAGGTTTTGAATTTTTTTTAACAGAAAACAAAAGACTCAAAACAAAAGTAAAATGTACCTAGTCTAAGCAACAAGATAATCCGGTTGTTTGTCAAATCCGTACAATCCCCGTTAATAGTGCCAAAAACTTGGTGCATGCTCTACAGAATTTGCACAGATAGACCAGCAAGTATACCGGGTCGTCCAAGTAATACCTCAAGTGAGTGAGGGTCGATCCCATAGAGATTGTTGGTTTGAGCAAGCAGTGGACACCTTGCAGATCTTAGTTAGGTGGATAGAAAATATAGTTTATCACAAAAAATGCATAAAATACATAAATAACTAAATGTTTCTAGATAGATGAGAAATCAATGGCAATAGAACGGTTGAGGCTTCGGAGATGCTTTGTCTTTCCGGATTAACTTTTCTTACTGTATTCTTCAATAGCCTATGGATTCATTCAATGGCAGCCATAAGTGATTGACTTATGTTCTCTCATCAAGTTAACCTCCTCCACTACAGCAATCAACCACATTGAGATGACTCATTTCCTCTTATCAAGCCACCTCTAGGTTTCTCACTGTAGCAGAAGATGAAGCTTTATGCAATCTACTCCCCTTCGTGATCCTACTCAAGGTGGCACAGACAAGGCAGTTCTTCTAGATCAAAAACTGCTAATTCTCTGACCCTAGTCTTAGCCCCACAGAGACCTCACGCACCCATAGTCAACGGGATTTCACGTCACATATCCAAAGTTGCTCAGATGCTCTATTGGAGTCCAAAATGCAATCTCTAGCTTTAGTTCAATGCTATCCAGGTCAGGAATTGCACGGAACCCATGTATAACAAGGGTGGTTGTCACGGATCACCCTCAATTCATGAGATGAAGAATGAGATTTCAAAAGAGAATAGAATCAGACATATTGAATTAGAACAGTAATATTATTGATCCATGAAACTCAGCAGAGCTCCTCCCCTTAACCTTAGGAGGTTAGTGACTTATACTGTACAGAAAATAATAATGAAAGGTTCGAATGGACAAAGATCTATAACAAGGGTGATCTTTTTTTCTATATATACTAGTCTAGTAACTATGGGTTACAGAAAATAAGATAAACTAGTCTTGTAGTGCGAAAATTCACTTCTGGGCCCACTTGGTGAGTGTTTAGGCTGAGCTTGAGTGTCTCCCATGAGCTAGTACCCCTTAGGGGTGTTGAACGCGATCCTTGGGCTCCCTTTTGGGCATTGGATGCCAGCTGCTCTGCTGTGGGCGCTGGATGCCAGGAATGAGGCTGGTGGCTGGAGTTGAATATGGACTATTATATATTTCTGGAAAGCCAATGATGTTATCTTTCAATAGTCGTTGAGAGCGTTCCATTGGACCTTTGTAACTCCAGAAAAGCTCCATCGAGTGCATGGAGGTCAGATCCTGACAGCATTTGCAGTCCTTTCTCTGCTTCTGAATCAGACTTTTGCTCAAGCTCCTCAATTTCAGCTTGAAAATACCTGAAAATACTATAAAACACACAAACTCAAAGTAGAATCCAAAAATGTGAATTTTGCACCAAAACCTATGGAAACCTAATAAAACTTAAGCAAAATATAATGAAAACTATATGAAAATAATGCCAAAAAGCGTGCAAATATCCGCTCATCAGAGGCTATGTGAAAGGGGCAATATACCACACCCAACAAAACATCAATTTTTGGTAGTTTTAGCATTTTTTAGGTTAGAATTCTAGAGAGATAAGCTCTCTCCTCTCTCTAGAATTTAGGATTTTAGGTTTACTTTTCTTAATAGATTTCGATTTTGATATTATTTTAGTTTAGTTTTCTATATATTTTGTTGTTCTAGCACTTAATTCTCAATTTACTTGTTAATTTCTCTTTATCTTTCCATTTCCATGATTATGGGCACTTGTCAATTTTGATGTTTTATATTCCTTTTATGTTTGTTTCAATGATTATTATTATTCCTTGCAATTGGTAGTTATAAATTTTTCCTTTTATTATTATTCCTTTTATTATTTTTCCTTTTGTGCATACTAAGTGTTTGATAAAATGCCTATTATAGTTTTTGTATTATTTTTGACACTCTTGGATTGGAATTGGATATTTATGTGACCTTGGGTCATTGATGTCCATTCTTGGTTGTGATTAGGATTGTTAGTTGGTTTGGTTTCCACTAACGCTATCCTTTTATTAAGTTAATTAGTGAGTTGGCTAGGAGTTGTGGATTGAGATCAATTATGCCCTTTTGACTTATCCTCAATGTTAGGGTTGACTAATTGGGATTATCTCTTTACAATTACCATGTTAGTGGTCAATGACTAGGATAGTAATCTTTAATTCTTAACCCTTGCCAAGAGGGACTGCTACTTAAATTCCATTTTCATTGTTTCACTTGTTTTGAGTTTTAATTCCCTGCATGCTTATTTACATTCTTGCCTTTTATTTTCTTGTCAAATGTGATCTCAACCCCCATTCCCTCATAGCCAATAATTTAGCACTCATTTGCGATTCCTAGGGAGAACGACCCGAGGTTTAAATACTCTCGATTTTTTATATTGGTTTGACTTAAGTGACAACCTTTATTTAAACTTTGATGTAAGGATCAATTGCCAGTTCAGACTATGCTTGCAACGAAGAAGCTCTTTTCTATATTGTGAAATTTTAAGCCGACATAAATCCTTCTCATCAGTCACCGATTGTTCCTTAACTGCCCCATGGATGACAAATTGGTTTCCCCCCAAGGTTTTTGTGCTAATCTGTTTCGACAGCAAGTCAGCCTTGGTATTTCTTTCCTGGGGAACATGTTGGATTACCATAATTTTGTAATTGGCACATAATTCTCTTGCTATTTCTAGGTATGTTTATAGGAGGGCTCTCGGGTTTGATAGGTGCCATTGATCTGTGATGTGATAACTTTGGAGTTGCTTTTGACCATTAGATCTTTGACCCCGAGTTCCTTGGCTACTTGGGACCCAACTATGATAGCTTCGTAATCTACCTAGTTGCTTGACACTGAGAACTCGTACTTGATAGATTTCTCATATAGGAGTCCATCTGGGTCTTCTAGAATCACCCCTGCCACGCCTTAGACATTATTGGAGGTTCTGTCCACATGGAGTTCCCATCGTTAGGTTAGGGTTTCAGTATCAAGGCTGATCATTTTAGCTAGGAAGTCTGCCAATTCTTGGGTTTTGTTGTCATGCCTTAGTTGGTAGATAACGTCGAACCATGATAGTTCTATCGACTACGCCATCATCCTTCCCACTAAGTCAGATTTATGTGCCACCTGTTTGATAGGTTGATCAGTTCTGACTACGATCTGATGGCTTTGTAAGTATTAACTTATTGAAAAGTATTAAAAAAATTTCAGGTATCCTTTTCTCGAATGAGACCCACCCCATTGCTTCACTTGAGATTGTGAGATACAAAAAGAACAGTTTCCCGACCAACGGTTTTGCCGACACCAGCGGTTCGGACAAGAGTTTTTTGAAGTACTGGAAAGCTGCTTTGCATTCTGCCATCTATTGGAAGTTAATCCCTTTTTTAATTAAGTTGACGAAGGGGATGGCCTTTTATGATGAGGCTCCATGATACCGAGAAAGGGCGGTGAGTCTATTGGTTAATCTTTGGACGCCTTTGATGGATCTGGGACCGGCTATCTGGATGATTGCGTCGCACTTCTCTGGGTTGGTGATGAATCCACATTTCATGATATTTATTTGCTCTATTTAGGTGGATTTCATCATCTTTTCTTGCATTTACCCATAGAAACAACATAGTTTCATGATTTCTTCCTAAATTGTACTTAAAAGTGAAAACATGCTTTTTAGGCCTTTTAATTGCTAAATTTTATTCACTTTAATCCTATTTGGTGCCTTAATGTATTTGTTAAGTGATTTAAGGTTTTCAAGGCAAGTATGGGTTGAAGTGAGGAAAGAGCATTCAAAAGAGAAGAAATCATGAAGAAATTGGAGTTTGGAAGCTTAATCAAGGATGCGTACGCATAGTGATGCGTGCGTACGCACAAACGCATTCACGTGAGGTCATTAATTGCAAATCACTGGGGGCAAATTCTGGGCCTCCAAAACCCAATCCAACTCAATTCTGAAGCTTTTTCAAGCCAAATTGAAGAATGATGAAGGGGGAAGCAATTAGTTTTAGGTTTTGTTATGTTGTAGGTTATTTTCTAAAGAGAGAAGCTCCCCATTCTCTTTAGAATTTAGGTTTTCTTAGTTTATTTCTCTTTAATTTCAGCTTATAATTCTTGTTCTAGTGTAGTTTCCTTTATGTTTTTATGTTCTTTTGTCTTGATCTTCTTCATTTCTTTTATTATTCCTTTTATTTTGTCACTTTTATGTTATGAATACTCTTTTTGATTTTAATTTCATTTAATGCAAATTTATGTTTTCATGTTATTATTTCTTTCTTTAGTTGTTACTATTATTTTCTTGCATTTGGTAGTTTTAGATTTTATTTCATGTACACCAAGTGTTTGATAAAAATGCTTGACTTAGTTTTTGCTTAGTTTTTCCTCACTCTTGGCATGGAATTGAGGATTTTGGTGACCCTTGAGTCATTGATGTCTATTTTTAATTGATATATTAGAGTAGTTAGTTGATTTAGTTTCCACTAACTCTAAGCTTTCCATTAATAGAGTTGGTTAGGACTTGTGGATTGAAATCAACTATGCCTATTTGACTTATCCTCGATGTTAGAGTTGACTAAGTAGGATCAACTCTTCATAATCATCATATGTTTGTGGTCAATGGCTTGGATAGGTAACCTTAGCTCTCAATCCATGCCAAGAGGTTTCTTAGCACTTGAATTTCCCTTTTTCTTGATCAATTGCCTTTGAATATAATTGCTTTCATTTAATTTCTTGCATGTTTATTTACTTTCTTGCAATTTATATTTCTTACCTTTTTCCATCAACCTCTTACTCCGTAGTCAATAATTGAGCACTTCATTTGAAACTCCTAGGGAAGATGACCCGGAACTTAAGACTCCCAGTTTATATTTGTTTTGAATTGTGACAATTCTTATTTTTAAACTTCGATTGAGAGGATCCGTTGCCGGTGTGGACTATACTTGCCACGGAAGAAATTCTATTTTCCAAATTGGCATAATCCTCTCCATTAAATCTTCTTCTCGCGACCACCCAGTGCGCCTCAACAGCTTCACTATTTCAACACCTCACCTCCATGATTCCACCATCGCCGTGCCCCACCTTGCCGAACCAGAGGCCGAGCCATCCCGACAGCCCTCGAGCTCTCCTCCAGCTCACGTCGAGCCCCCTTGTTCTTCCCCTCCTATCCGAACCCTGGAGCCGCCTGATAAACCCCATTTGTAGGGTTTATCTTGTATTGATTTTAGGAGATTTTATAACCTTTTACCCACATTTATCCATTGAAATAGCATGGTTTTATAACTTCTCCTTTAATTGTGCTTAAGAGTGAAAACATGCTTTTTAGGTCTTAAAATAACTAAATCTAATTCTCCTTGATTCCATTAGATGCCTTGATATGTTTGTTAAGTGGTTTAAGGTTTAGGAGGCAAAGATTGGATCAAGGGAATAAAGAAAGAAAGCATGAAAAGTTGGAGAACTCATGAAGAAATGAAAGAACCGGAAAGCTGTCAAGCCGACCTCTTCACACTTAAACGACCATAACATGAGCTACAGAGGTCCAAATGATGCGGTTCCAGTTGGGTTAGAAAACTAACATCTGGGGCTTCGAAACGATATAAGATTTGCCATAGTTGCTACACGTATGCTGGAGCGCACGCGCCGTTGCTGCCACCTGGTTCACTTAAAGCAAAACGTGGCCAGCGATTTTAGAAGCCTTGTGGGCCCAATCCAACTCATTTCTGATGCTATTTAAGCCAAGGATTGAAGGGAAATCAACATACTTTACATACTTTCATACTTTAGATGTTAGTTATCATTAGTTTAGTTTTAGTTTTAGAAGTAGTTTCTAGAGAGAGAAGCTCTCACTTCTCTCTAGGATTAGGATTAGGATTAGATTTAGTTCTTAGATCTAGGTTTTAATACATCTTCTTCTACTTCTATCTTCTCAATTCCTTGTTGTTACATTCATTCTCCTTCCATTCTTTTGTTGTAATTTCCTTTATGTTGTTCTTGTGTTTTGTTGTAGATCTACTTTTGTTTCTTCTACTCTCTTTCAATTCAATCAAGGTAATTCATAATAAATGTGTTTCTTTTGATTGTTGTTGTTAATTCATTTCAATAATTGTTGTTAGATTCTATTCTTGTTATCAATTTACTATGCTTTCCTTTTATGCCTTCCAAGTGTTTGATGAAATGCTTGGTTGGATTTTAGAGTAGAGTTTTATGTTCTTGGCTTGGAAAGGTAACTTAGGAACTCTTGAGTTACTAATGTCCAAGTAATTGATGATTGGGATCCATTGACTCTAGTTCTCACTAATTGAATTAGTGGAGAGTTAGGACTTATGGACTAGGATTGATATAGCTCATTTGACTTTCCTTTACTACTAGTTAGAGGATGATTTAATGAGATTAATCCTTGCCAATTCTCATATTGTGGCTAGTGATTAGGATAGAGTTCCTTGACCACCAACCCTTGCCAAGACCTTTTTAGGCCTTAGTTTACTTTCTTGCCATTTATCTTTCATGTTTCTTATTAAAACCCCAAAAATAACTCACAACCAATAACAAAACACTTCATTACAATTCATAGGGAGAACGACCCGAGGTTTGAATACTTCGGTTATTAATTTTAGGGGTTTGTTACTTGTGACAAACAATCTTTTGTATGAAAGAATTATTGTTGGTTTAGAAACTATACTTGCAACGAGAATTCATTTGTGAAATTCTAAACCGTCAAAAAATCCGTTCGTCACCGCCACCTCTAGGCCGGCATCCCTCTGCTTCTGTTTCCCCTTCTCTTGTCCCTTCCCTTTCTCTGTTCTCTTTCTGCCTTTCTAGGTTCCTTTCTCTTTTCTGTTTTTAATTTTGTTTTCTATTCCCTTTTCTATTTTCTGTTAGCTTAGTTTAATTTGGAAATGCAAGTTAGTTGCTTAGGTTGTTAGAGAATCTGGACTGAATAGTTTATTTAGGCTTGTCTTGATTACTGTTGCTGTTTGGAAATGGATGATTTTCTTTTTGTAATTGGTTTGTTTATTGCTGCAACTTGCCCCTGTGTTAATTTGGTTTGTTGATGCTGCTCCACAGTTGTTCTTGCTATTTTGCTCTTGCTGCTGAGTGTTATTTGGTATGAGCAATTTATGGATTATTTGTAGTGATGACAATTTTGCTTAATGTCTGAATCTAAGTTGTTATTGCTGCTGTGTTCTTGGTTAATTTTGAACTTCAATGTTGGATTCAGTTATGTGAATTTATTTGAATTCATCTTGCTTACTTGTGGAATGGCTGTTGAATTCAAAAGAAAGAATACTGCTCGAATCCATTGCTTTTGTTCATTGTTGCTGATTTGGTGCTGTGTTTTTAGGCCATTAATTTTTGTTATTTGTCCAACAATAAGATTACTATTGTTGCTAGTATGTTGTTGAGCTTATTTTAGGCCAGTGCTTTTGTTGGTTTGGTTTAATTGCCTATTCATGTTTTATTAGTGTATGTTGGCTTATTTATTTATTTCATATGAATTCACATGTGGTTTTTCTGTGTTTAATTATTGATACATTCATATGAGACTTAGATTGATTGATTGAAATTGGAAAATAGGCTAATTTACTGTTAGAATGCTGTCGGACTTTTCTTGACCTTACTTCACTAAATGATATTGTTTTACTTAGTGCAACAAGATTCTAATTGACGAAATTCTGTGTCAAAAGAATCTTGTTGGCTAAAAGGGTTTTGGAAATTTCCTCAAGAGTCTCCTTACAAGTTTTGGTCCATTCTTTAAAATCTTTGCTTGTTTTAACTTGTATGTTATTTTTAAGCATTGAACAATCCTTAATTGAGCTACGATTTGACCATAAACTTGGTTTTCATTTAAATTCAAGTCTCTTTTGCATGCTCTCACAAGGTGGATTTCTTTTTAACTATGTGGGTAAATTTGATTCAATTTTCTCCATGTCTAAGTTCCCTTGAGTCACATAGTAAATAAGCTTTTGAATTTGGTGTTGAATGTTCTTTGATTTACTTGTTTTTCAATATTGTTCACTTTTCCAACAACAAATTGCATAAACTTATGACAATTTACTTATGATTGATAATTACTTGATTATTGATGACAAGTCATCATATACCCATTTTTTTAGGCTAATTTCACTTGTTTTGTTAGCATTTATGCACTTTCTTGTATCCTAAGTAAGTGATTTGGAGTGAAAATGCACAACTTCTCTAAATCAAGCAACCACCATGAAATTAATGTTAAATCATGAGGTTTAAGCTAATTTTAATTGCATTTTAATTGATTTATAAGCCTCTTGAATTTAGTGATACTTTGAGTGGTTGTTTGGTTTATTATAGGTGAAGAAAAGAAAAGAAAATGAAAAGCGTGGCCTAAGAAGCGTGACACAAGAAAAGGAAAGCGTGGCCAAAGAAGGGAGAAGCGTGCCGCAACTCATAGTGGAAGCAACCTTGCCCTCCACAAGGGCAGAATGCCCTCTAGGAGGGCAGCATTAGGTGACCAAGCAAGCATAGGCAACTCTGCCCTGCCCACTCCAAGGGCAGAGCACAAAATGATGCCTTGGAACCAAGAGAAGCAAACTCTGCCCTGCCCTTGTGGAGAGCAGAATCGGGCTCCATGAGGAAGAAAATCAAGAAGAAAATATCAACTATGCATGCTACAAGGCTCGAGCAAGGGACCATGAGGAAGCCAAAGACTAAGGGTAGGAAGAAAATCAAGGTAAAAATGTCAACTATGCAAGCCACAAGGTTCGAACAATGAACCATGAGGAAGCCAAGCTCTAAGACCCACTAGCGTGCCAAGAAATCAAAAGAAAAAGTAGCGTGTTTGCAAGCCACCAGGTTCGAACACGGGTCATGAAGATTGGGAACCTTGCCCTGCCCTTGGCGCGGGCAGAGCAGCATTTGAAATGGTGCATGGACTTGGCGCACCAAACGCCCCCTGGCAGCACCAACCGAGCGTACAACGCCCCCTGGCGCACCAAAGCTTTCCTGCCCTGCCCTTGGCGCGGGCAGGGCAGCCTCTGGCGCACCAACCTCATGCCAGACGCGCACCACGCAGCACCAAAACGCATCATGGCCGCACCAACTCCAAGCACCAAGCATCAATTTTCTGCCCTGCCTTCCACAAGGGCAGGGCAGCCTCCTGGGAGTGGTTTTTGGGCCAAAATTCAAATTAAAAATTAATTTGAACTCATTTCTTCACCAATCCAAAAGCCCATCCAAATCCCAAAATCCAAGAATAGAAAGTGTATAAATAGGACTTAGTTTGATGTAATTAGGACTTTTGGATTTTTCTTTATGCTCATTTTTGAATTTTTACTTTTACCTTGGCTTTGAAATTCTACTTTCACTTTTCTTTTGAGCTTTTGTAATTGTCCTTGAGAGAATTTGTCCGAGTGCCAAGAGGATCAAAGGAGAATTGATTGATCTCCTTCCTCACTTCTCTTGGGCAATTCTACTCTTCTATTTTCTGAGCATTGGGTGTGTGAAATTGGGGAAATTCTGTCCCAATTCCCATTCAAGCTCTTTGTATTTTATTTTCTGCATAATTGAATTCCAATTCTGTTCTTCTACTGCTTCATCTTTAATTTTCTGTTAATTGCTTAGTTAATTCAGATCTGGGAAGGAAATTGGGTTTTAGGCTCTGCTACCTAAGCCCTGGGGATCCTGAGATCACTTTTGGTTCTTCTGTGAACCTTTACTGCACTTTAATTTCCTTGCTGTTTAAATTTCTGTTTGCATCCAATTCAATTTCTGCTATCTTCATTACTGCAATTTACTTTTCTTTTGTTAAGATCTTGCAATCCCACTCCTTAATTCCCTTTTATCTTCTAGCAATTTATCTTTCTTGCCATTTAAGTTACTGCAATTTAAGTTTCTTGCACTTTAAGTTAATCCCTGTGGGATCGACCTCACTCATGTGAGTTATTATTACTTGATGCGACCCGGTACACTTGCCGGTGAGTTTTGTGTTGGATCGTTTTCCGCACATCAATTATATGCTCTACACGTACATGTACATAAACTTGTTTTGGCATCTTAAACTTTTGTGAAGTGAATAGAAACTTGCTTGTTTTGACATTTTCGAAACCTTTTGGAATTAAGGAACTTGTGACTATTCACCTAACTTTTGATTTTCCTTCCATCTCTTTTACTAACTTTCTCTTTCTTTTACATAACTTTTAAACTTTGATTTCTTTTTCAAATATCTTTTTCTTTTGCTTCTCCTTCTCAACCAAATTTTTCTTTTTCTTTACGTAACTTTTAACTTTTCATTTCTTTTCTTTCAATTAACCACTTCCCTTTTGACTAACATAACTTTTAACTTTTAACTTTCTTTTTATTTTTCAACTAACATTAACTTTTAACTTTTAACTATTTTCTTTCACTTTGTGCATAGTAACAATGTTCCTTCCTTTTTTTTTATTCTTTTATGAACAAGCAAGTTAGCTTTCCTCATGTCCTAAATTTGATTGGAAGTTGTTTGTGTTTGATTTAATTTGATTCTCATGTATCCTTCCATTCAATTTCCATTTTCTGTTCACTTCTGTTATATGTTGCCAGGTGATGTAGTTTCTGCTTGTTATCTGTTTATCATACTTCCTTAATTGTGTGCCTCTAGATTATGTTCATATCCCCATTTCCTCTCTTATTTTGCAGATGGCTAATAGAAAAGAAAAGGGTAAGGCCACAAGCTCTGGCAAAAGAAAGCAGATTTCTCAGTCTGCTAATACCTCTGATGCTGCATTCTATGCAAGGCGTATCAGTGGGAGTGACAGAAAAGCTCAGAATATACCTCCCACTGATAAACATAAGTTCAGCAACGCATTTTCGGAGCAAAAGTTTGAAAAGTTCCAAAAAAGGAACTTACATGTTGAGCAGGAACTCCATATCCCGGATGAGTTGAGCCGGTATACTGATGACGGATTGCTCAATGGGGTTGGAGGTTCCTAGGTCGGTAGCTTCCAACGGTGAATGAATCATGGGTCAAGGAACTTTATACGAACTACTACACTGGGGCCCTTGATGCAGTTTACCTGAGATGCCAGCAGATTCTAGTCATTGAGGAGGCGATTGAGCATGCCCTCAACCTTGAGCCTAGACCGAGTGGTAAAGATGCATATGAAGAGGCTTAAAGTAAGATAAACATGAAGACTTTCGATTAGGACCAAGTCTAAGCTGTGGTTGCTGAGCTAGGAAGTCAGTGGATATATGGTGCCAATAAGACGACTCCCTTGGGTATTCGTGTCCGTTCTTTGACCTATGAGGCCCATATTTGGCAGTGACTGCTGTCCAACTATGTCATGTCAAGCACCCTGATAAACCCCATGTTTAGGGTTTATCTTGTATTGATTTCAAGGGTTTAATCAATGATCCTACGCACTTATTCATATGAAAATTCATGATTTTGTGCTCCTTTCCTAATTTCGCCTCATGGATGAAAACATGCTTCTTTTGCATTAAATTAGATATATTCTTAATCCTCCTCTAGCACCATTTGATACCGTGACCCGTGTGTTAAGTGGTTTCAGGGTTTATAGTGCACGAATGACTTAGAGGAGAGAATGGGAGCATGCATAAAGGAAAGGAGCATGGAAAATTGAGCTTTGGAAACTTCAGCAGCGGCGCTTGTGCGCACATGGCACGTCCGTGCAGAGTTGCACCACCAGAGCCAAAGCCAGGAGCCAAGCTATGAGCCGGCGCATTTAGCGGCTAAGACATGATCCTCATGGACGCGTCCATGCACATCACGCCTGCGTGCGGATTGCAAATGCCCAGGGATGCGTACGCATGCTGTGTGCGTACGCGCCGACTGTCGCACGTGATTTTTTAAGAGGCACGTGACCAGCGCATGGAGGCAGTTAGAAACCCTATTTTAGGAAAGCGTTTTGGCGGGAAAAAGCTTAAGAAGGCCAAGGATTGAGGGGTTTAGGGGATTCACTCATTTTTTACACTTTCTTAGATATTTTCATAGATTTGGTTACATTTTGGGCTAGAGAGAGAACCTCTAACCTCTCTCTAGGATTTCATTCTCCATTGCAATTATCCTTTGATTTTCTTGGTGAGATCCATTGTAATACACTTTTATTTTGATGCAATTATTAGATCTACTCTTCTCCTATTCTTAATTTGTGTTCTTTGATCCTCTCACTTTGGATTTAGCTTTGACTTTGTTACTTCGATTTGGAACTAGTGACTTGAGGTACTTTCATATCTATTACTTGTAATTATTCAATTGTTGATGATTGTGTGATTTAGATCTCTTGAATTCAATTATTCATTTCAATTTCATAATGCCTCTTATGAATGCTCACCAAATGTTTGATAAAATGCCAACACCAGTTATGGAGTAAAAGTCTTTCACTTGGCTTAGGGTTTGAACCATTATAAAAACTTGAATAGTGGATGTCAATTGTTGATTAAGAATTGAGAAATGCTAATTCGTTTGGAGTGCACTAAAACTAGACTCCCTTAGGGTGAAGCTAGGAATTGTGACTCAAACTAATTACTTTCACTTGAATCTTCTCTATAATTAGAGGTCAACTAAGTGAAGCAAGACTTAATTGTTATCATCATTGAAGGAAACTATAGTGATAGAACTTCCAATGTTAACCCTTGGCCAAGTCCTTTAATATTGATTGTTTGTTATCCACTTTTGCTAGCTTGAACTAGTACATCAATCTTCAAAAACCACAACAAAAGTTTCCTAATCAATAACATGCATTCTATAGTAATTTCAAGGGAGGACGACTCGGGAGATTACTCTTGATTGTAGATTGTAGAATTGTTTGATGCGAGATTTGAGTGTCGATTAGACTATACTCACGATTGTATTAACTATTAAATTCTATATCGACATATAAAATATCGATTATCAAAATGGCGCCGTTTCTGGGGAATTACTTATGTGTGCCATGTTATTATTTAGTGTAATATGTGTATATGTACATACTTGCATTTTTTCTTGATTGCTTCTTTGTTTGATTAACATAGGATTAATCTTTGTCTAATTCCACTTGTTGCCATGAGCTTTACACTCCCTTCATTGCATGACGCGTTCACAACCAAATCCGAGCTTAGCCCCATTTGATCCGGAAATTGAACGAACTTTGCTCCACATTAGGCAAGCTCGGAGGTCGTTAACCTTTGGGGAAGGTGAAAAGGTTCCTACCAATTTACCAACCTTACCCGAAGTGAATTCTGAACTGTCATTCGAAGAAGTCACTAGCTATTCCTCCGTTAATACTACTAATAACTCTTCTTTTGATCTAGGTGCCAACACCATGGCCGCTCCGAGGAGAGTTACTCTCAAGGAAGCGGGTGCACCGGATTATGTTCTTCAACCCATTCATGTGCTTCATCCAAACTTGAACGCGAATTTTGAACTCAAGACCGCTTTGATTCACCTCCTACCTAAGTTATATGGACATTCCGCACAAGATCCTATTCGACACCTCAAGGATTTTCATAGTATATGCTCAACAACTAGACGGGAAGGTCCGATGAAGTTACTATATGGTTGTTTGCTTTCCCATTCTCTCTTGAGGATAAACTAAAGAGTGGTTTTACACTCTACCTAGTGATGTTATTTCTGATTGGGACTTACTTAGAAGAGGGTTCTTAGAAAAATTCTTGCCCCCGGAAAGGATGGACAGGCTAAGAAAGGAGATCTCATGCATTGTGCAATACGAAACAGAACCCCTATGCGAGTATTGGGAGTGGTTTCGCAAACTTCTTGATGCATGCCCCAACCACATGATTGACACTAAAGTGTTGCTCGGCTACATATGCCAAGGGATGCGAGAACAAGATAGGACTCTTTTGGATTCCTCTAGCAATGGTTCTTTGTTTAAATATAAGACAGCGGAGGAAGCATGGCAACTCATTGGTGACTTGGCCGAGTCCAACCAACAAGGTTGACGAAAAGTCAACCTCCCAAAGACCGTGAATGAAGTATCCTCTAGTAGTGAGGCCACCACCCTTGCCAAATCCTTGGGCGAGATGACAAACATCCTAAAGCAACTCCAATTGGGTCAACAACAACCTCATCAACAACACCCTCCACCACCTCCTCAACAATATAGTCAACAATTGGTCCCCCAAAAAGTGTGTGGCATTTTTTTTTGCTATTCCCACTACACGGACGAGTGCCCAAGTCTTCAAGAAGACAACACCTTGGCGGCTACCCACAACTTTTATGACCACCCGAATCAAGGATACTACCAACAAGGCCGCAATTTCAACCAAGGGTATCCTCAACAAGGAGGAAATTACAATCAAGGGGGTGGCAATTCTAATAAAAATTGGAGGGACAACTCCAACCAATGGAGGGACAATTACCAACAAGGAGGTAGGGACAACAACAACAATAGAGGCAATAAAAGATGGAACAACAACAACTCACAAAACCGACCATACTCCCAAAGCCAACCATACACCCAACAAAACCAAGGAAGAAACTACCAAACCTATCAACCACCACATCAACGACCACCACCTCTACCTAATCAATCATAAGCCCCTCAAATGACATACCCTTCCACTTTTTCCAATCAAGATGATACACTCCAGACCATTCTCCAAGGCCAAAAAGAGCTTCAAACCACATTTGCTTCCGGCCTCATCGGTCTTACATCTACTCTACATGCTCTCCTTGCACGCACAGACCCACCCTCTACTTCCGCTCCTCAAGCCCCAAATTCTAGTGCCATTCCCTCTCAACCTCAACCCAATCCCAAAGGTGGCATTAATGCTATTACCTTGAGATCCGGGACTCAATTGAAAGAGAAAAAGGTAAAGGACGCAAGTCCGATCATAATCAATCAAGAGGAGAAGGGAATCGAGATAGAAGAAATAGAAGAGGAGGAGGAAGCACAAGTCATAGTTGAGGATGAAGAGACTCAACCAACAAGTGAGGCCCCTAAGAATAAGGGAGCCATGGAAGAAGAAATTACTCAACCAATCCCATTTCCTACACTTGCAAAGAAAGCTAGGAAGCGTATGGAACTTGACGCCAAAATAGTAGAGATGTTCAAGAATGTTGAGGTAACGATCCCCCTCTTTGATGCCATCCATCAAGTACCTAAATATACGAAATTTCTTAAGGATTTATGCATGAACAAGGATAGAATTCTTGAGTTAGAGACTATTCCATTGGGGAGTTCTATTTCCGCTTTAATGGGAGCATTACCCGAGAAGTGTGATGATCCGGGCCCGGGCATGGTCACTTGTACCGTAGATGGGGTTCAATTTCTAGATTGTATGTGTGATCTCGGTGCATGCATTAGCATTATGCCTCTTTCTGTCTATCGTATATTGAGGCTACCACCATTGAAGAGGTCGACGACAAGATTTATTTTGGCGGACAAGAGCATAATATCCGTGACGGGTGTTACGGAAGATGTATTTGTGAATATAAAAGGTTGGTGTTTCCAATTGATTTTTACGTTCTTGAGATGCCATCAAGCGAGTCCGAGATGGCATCATCTATCCTACTTAGGACACCATTTTTTAGGACCTCTAGGTTCAAGTTAGATGCCTACTCGGGAACCTACTCGTTTGAAATAGATGGGAGAGTCGTGAGTTTTAGCCAAGAAGAAGCAATGAAACACCCACTGGTGAATCATTCTCTATTCCGGTGTGACCCAATTGACAACATTGTGGCCAAAGTGCATTTTGCAAAGTTAGATGAGAAGCATATAATTGAAAATACAAGTGAAAATCCAAGTGAAGTGAATGCATTACCCCATCTGGATCATCCAAAAGTTCAAGCCTCAAGTCAAGACCAAAAGGTAGAATTAAAGCCACTACCACCCCACCTAAAGTACTCATATCTTGATGAAGCCCACAAATTCCCCGTGATTATTGCAAGGGAACTAAATCCTCAATAAGAAGAAAAGTTGCTATGTATATTGAGGAAGAACAAAAGGGCCATAGGGTGGAGCTTGGCGGATCTAGTGGGAATAAGCCCCCAAGTATGCGAGCACCGAATATTCTTCGAAGAAGGAGCTAGACCCGTTCGACAACCTCAAAGGCGACTCAATTCCACTATTCTTGAGGTTGTGAAAAAAGAGGTCACCCGGCTACTAGAAGCGGACATCATCTACCTTATTTCGGATAGTGAATGGGTGAGCCTGGTCTAAGTCGTGCCAAAGAAATCTGGGGTGACCACAATCAAGAATGAGAGCGTGGAGCTTATAGCAACAAGGGTGCAAAACTCTTGGAGGGTGTGCATTGACTACCAAAGGTTGAATGCGGCCACTAGAAAATATCATTTCCCACTACCATTCATCGACCAAATGCTTGATCAATTAGCCAGTAAATCTCATTATTATTTTCTAGACGGTTATTCGGGATACTTCCAAATACACATTGCTCTAGAAGATCAAGAAAAAATAACATTCATGGGAATTTGTCTCTCAACAAATTTCCTTCAGCAAGTATACCGAATTGTCGTCAAGTAAAAACTCACAATAGAGTGAGGTCGACTCCCACAAGGATTGATTGGTCAAGCAATTTTAATTGGAAGAATGCTCTAGTTGAGCTAAGCAGAAAATGGATATAGAATTGCAGAAAAGTAAATGGCGGGAAAATAAATGACAGAAAATAAAGTGCAGAATCTTAAATGGGGAATTAGGGTGATTAGCATGAAAGTAAATGACAGAAAGTAAAGAGAATGGGTAAGATCAGGAATGGGAAAATCATTGGGTTCAGGAGGTGTTGCATTCTCTGGATCAAGTTCATTCTCATCTCTTCTGCAATCAATGCATTGATTAATCTCCTTGGCAATCTTAAATGATTGAATCCCAATTCCTTGGCAATCCAATCTCTCTAAACTTGAACAATTACACAATTCCTTGATTTAATTGCTCATGAGAAGAGATGAGGTATGGTCACTGATTATACCACATGTATTTCCAAATCAAAGTGTTGGTAGGGTTACATGTCACTATACCCATCCAAACCCCAATTTGGTCCAACATGAGAAAGCATTTCTAGCATGATCTCCTTATCCCTTTTCCAAGGCTCAGAGGAGATCCAATTATGGAGAGTTTGTTTCCCAAGATAACAATCAAATTAGATGAAGATCGAAAGCTTTCTAGTAAGATCAAGAGAAAAGAAAGAAGAAGAATAATGAAAACTATGATTGATCCATCAAATTACAACAGATCTCCCTAACCTAATGAAAGGGGTTTAGTTTTTCATAGCCTTGGAAAATGGAAATGAGGAAGAAGAAAGATACATTCTAACTCTAGAAGTTGCAGAAAAGTAAAATATACAGAGTGTAGTTTTCTCCAATGTGCCAATCCCTCTTTTAGTTCAAAACTACTCCTATATATACTACTCCTCTTGGTCTTCTAGTCAATTGTGCAAGTCTTGGATATGGGCCTTTGATCTTAAGTTGAAGCAGTTGGGAATCTTCAGTGGGCTCAGCTTAAGTTGCAGAGAGAAAGTGATGTAAGCATGGACTTTGGCTTAGGGCGTTAGTGGCGTTAACGCTGAGTGACATTATGGGTTCGAGAACGTTAGTGGCAATCACATTTCTTACTAACGTTCCCACCACATGGCCCACGTTAACTCCAACGTTAGTGGTACTAACATGACCACTAACGTTGCCTTACAAACCTTCACAAGCGTTATTAGGACTCACCTTTCCCAATAATATTGCCTTGTGCCCCTAGTCCCCACATTAGAGCTCACGTTAACTAAGTTAACGTGGCTTTTAACGTGGTTATGTCTCATCCTCGCAAGCGTTATTGGAACTCACCTTTCCCAATAACGTTGCCTTGTGCCCCTAGTCCTCACGTTAGAGCTCACGTTAACTAAGTTAACGTGGCTCTTAATGTGGTTATGAATGCCAAACCAACGTTAGTGAAAAAGGTGAGTGTCACTAACGTTGGCTCATCAACTTCAACTCCACGTCAACTTTCACGTTAGTGGTCTTAACATGACCACTTATCTGGGCAATGCAAGCTTGATCCAACGTTAGTGACAAAAGTGAGTGTCACTAACGTTGGAATTGTTCCTCTCTTCCGTGTTAGAGTCCACGTTAACTTAGTTAACATGGCTCTTAACATGGTTCATTGCCACATCCTGGAGCGTTAGTTTTGATCACAATTACCACATTCCTTGCATAATTCTCATGAAATAATGTAAAATTCACAATATTTGTCTAAATCAAGAAGTAGGTGTTCTTTTATCTAAAACTTGCTTATTTCCTAAGAAAACGTATGAAACTACACTAAAACAGTAAAGAAAAGGTCAGTAAAACGGGCCTAGATGCCCTGGTATCACAACACCAAACTTAAAGCTTGCTTGTCCCTAAGCAAGTACTGAAACAGGAATGATGAATGAAAAGGCAAGAGGGATGAATCATTATTGTGGAAGTCAAATCCTTAGTTTTATGGAGTTTCATGCATAGCAACATAGGTTCGTTCCTTTACCAGGTTTCAGACCTTTATCATGTCCTTGAACACTTGCTTGTTTACATCCCCTAAGACTTCCTAATTATTGATCCTTCCTTCTTTTGTTTTCTTAAGATTTATTGTGTTCTTCCTTTGGCTGAGTGCTTGATGACATGTCATCATATACCTATTTTTCTATGCTTTTTCATACAAGAAATTGATGATTTGTGCTTAAATATTGAATGCTTTTATACTTAATTGGTATATTTCCTTGATCTTTTAATTTTATAAATCTTGTAGGAAATAAGAAGAAAAAGAAGCAAAGAAGCAAAAAAAAAGGAGAAAAAAAGAGCTTTGGGACACACTTTGAAGTTGGATCACACTTTGGAGCCTTAGGCCACGCTTTTAAAAGCGTGGCCCATGACCAAATCAAAGGAGAATAAGCAATTAGCGCACACTGCCCTGCCCTTGCCAAGGGCAGGGCAATATCATGATGAAACAAAGTGAGGTTGGAAGCAAATTTTCGCTAAGTTAAAATCTGGGCGCTCACAGCATGACCATGCCTACTTCAAAGGGCTATAACTTGAGCTACATACGTTCGATTGATGTGCTTTTAGTTGCGTTGGAAAGCTGACATTCAGAGCTTTCCAACGATATAGAGAAATCCATATTTGGCGTACAATTGAGGCAGGAACGAAAGGCATCTTTAAGGGCCAAAAATAAGCGAAAATAAACCAATGTGCTTCCACCAAGGTTCGAAGCTGGAGCCTCACCCCAAAGCAAGTAGCGCTCATTTTTCTGCTCTGCCCTCTTGGAGAGCAGGGCAATGTCGTGCTCTTCATGAAAAATCAAGGAAAACTGCTCCCCCAATTGCTTTCACCAAGGTTCGAACACAAGACCTCCAAGGAAGCCAAGCCTTATGCGTGAATTAGGTGCCAAGGAAACCAAGGAAAAGGAGCGGCGTGTGCCTCCACCAAGTTTTGAACTTGGAACCTCACCTTTTGGCAACATTGCCCTGCCCTCCGCAAGGGCAGGGCAGCAATTCTTGGTGCATGGCACAAAAACTGGCACGGCCAGCGCACACATTGGCGCACAGCTTGGACGCACGGGCAGGGAGGCAAGGCGCACCAAAGCAACATTGCCCTGCCCTCCACAAGGGCAGGGCAGCATCCTGAAGGTCTCTCCCACACTTGGCACGTGACATGCTTCCTCACACAATTTCCCTGCTCTGCCCTCCACAAGAGCAGGGCAGCCTCCTGGGAGCAACATGGGCCAAAATTCAACCAAAATTTCATTTAAATTCAATTTTTCTCCAAATTGAATCAAGGCCAACCAAACCCAGTTCTCCTCAAATCCAAAGCAAGCAAAGCCCACATCATCACTCAAAGGCACATGGATCAATTAAATTAGGATTTTCATTTTTGTAATTT
>NC_029781.3:39067693-39074049 GCF_000817695.3 Arachis duranensis
AGGCATTAATAGGAGCTAAATCGGGGAGGCTGGCTCCATTAGGGAGTAGTAGTAGTAGATAGCTCTCTCTCATTTAATTTTCCTTGTTAAATCTGAATCTTGGATTGAGAAGTGAAGGAATTCTGTTTCCTTCTTGGTCTAAGATCTCTCTTGGTTGTTCTTCTGCATAATTTCAGAGAATTGATAGTTGAATTTGAGTTTTCATTTGCTGCTTCATTTCTTCTTTCTTTTGCAAACTTTTTTTTTGTTGAATCAAGGAAGGGTTTGAGATCTAGACTTGTTCTCTAGTCTCATTGATTCCCTGAGATCTTCAACATTCTTTTAAATTGCTGCAAATTAAGCATCGCTTTCTATTTTTAATTCTTCAAGCATTTTTACTTTTCTGTTTGAAATCTGCTACATCCCATTTCATATTCTAGCTCTCTGCTTGAATGCTCTTTACATTTTCTTGTTGAATTTTAATTTCCAGCATCCCAGCCCCGTTACTTTTCATGCAATTTACTTTTCTTACAATTTAAGTTTCATCTATTTTATTTTCTTGCTCTTTAAGTTTTCTGCCCATTTACATTCTGCAACTTTATCATTCCTGCAATTTACTTTTTGTTGATCAACTTCACACAATTCACTTCAATGTTAGCTTGACTAAACTAATCACCCACTAAAGTTGCTTGATCCATCAATCCCTGTGGGATCGACCTCACTCTAAGTGAGTTATTACTACTTGATGTGACCCGGTACACTTGCCGGTTGGATTTGTGTGTTGGAAATTCCGTTTTCCGTAAAAACACCATCAAGTTTTTGGCGCCGTTGCCGGGGATTGATTAGATCAACAATGATTGATAGTGGACTTTCAGCTGATAATCTCGAGTTAGTTAACCCAAGTTATCAAGTGATAAGGCACTCCTAAGAGCTTATTCATCCAAGTATATCCCCTATACATGAGCACCACAGACACATGCCTCCATCTTAAAACCCTTGCTGCCTAGCATTATTTCTTATTGTGTTCTCTTCCCTTTTTTTTTAATGCTCTTTTTCTTTTCTTATTGGGATCTTATTATTTAGTTAGTCTCATAGGATGTGTTTCAAGCATAGGATTCAGGATAGATAGTTGCCTTCTTTCCTTGTTGGTGAACCAACTTAGCTAACTAATCTTCCTACCACAAACATATAGAATTCACTTCACAGAATAACTCCACTCTTGTTTTTCATATTATTTCTTTTCATTTGGCTTAAGGAACAAACATACAAGTAAGCAAGATGAAGTTGAAAACCAGGGACACTAGACTAGTAATCATAGACTTTAACAACAATGAAACTTAAAAGCAGAATTAAAAATCCTAAACTACTATGGAAGCATGTTCTATTTCATACATGATTTTCCTTATTTAAAGCTTGAAAAGGTAGAGAACAAGAAGGAACTCCACCACCTTTTACTCATGAGGTTGATCATGCTCTTTTTCTTCCTTGTCTTCTTTGTGTTCACTTGTGCTTCCCTGCATTCTTGTCATTCTGGCTTTCTTCCAATCTTCTAATGCCTTCCTTACTGATTCATGGCTCTTTTCAGCCCTTTCTCTTTCCTCTCGTGCTAGCTCATCTTTTACTTCCTCATACTTTGTGATTCCTGGATGCAGCACGGGCAGTTGTCCAACTAAGTATCCGAGCCTAGCTTGAGTGTTTATGTGATATCCTGTCTTACTCATATACACTCCTTCAAAAAAAGCTTTGTACTCATCGAATATTTCTGCTTGCTCTTTTTGTCTTCGATGCATATCATGAATGTGTGCATGGTAAGAAAAATTGTTACTCATGCTTAAATTGTTGTTCGAAATTGATTGTCCTTGGTGACGGCGCCAAAACCTGGTGCGTAATACCATGGTCCAAACATAACTTCACAACTTCGCACAACTAACCAGCAAGTGTACTGGGTCGTGCAAGTAATAAACCTTACGTGAGTAAGGGTCGATCCCACAGAGATTGTTGATATGAAGCAAGCTATGGTCACCATGTAAATCCCAGTCAGGCGGATTTAACTAATTTAAGAAATTATTGGTTTAAATATGATTAATATGATTGGATTAGATATTTAAAAGATAAATAAAATAAACAGGAAATAAAGATAAAGTTACTCATGTAATTCAATGGTGGGAATTTTAGATAGGTGCATGGAGGTGCTGTGTTCCTTTCGAATCTCTACTTTCTTATTACATTCATCCAAGCCTTCTTACTCCTTTCCATGGCAAGCTGTATATAGGGCATCACCGTTGTCAATGGCTACATCCCATCCTCTCAGTGAAAATGGTCCAAATGCTCTGTCACAGCACGGCTAATCATCTGTCGGTTCTCAATCAGGTTGGAGTAAAATCCCTTTATTCTTTTGCGTCTGTCACTAACGCCCAGCCTTCAAGAGTTTGAAGCTCGTCACAGTCATTCAATCCCGGAATCCTACTCGGAATACCACAGACAAGGTTAGACTTTCCGGATTCCCATGAATGCCGCCATCAATTCTAGCTTATACCACGTAGATTCTAATTAAGGAATCCAAGAGATATGTGCCCGGTCTAAGGTAGAACAGAAATGGTTGTCAATCACGCGCGTTCATAGGTGAGAATGATGATGAGTGTCACGGATCATCACATTCATCAAGTTGAAGTGCAACGAATATCTTAGAACAGGAATAAATCGAATTGGATAGAACTCCACACCCTTAATCTATGGTGTGTAGAAACTCTACCGTTGAAAATACATAAGTGAAAGATCAAGGCATGGCCGAATGGCCAGCCCCCATGTGGTCACAAGACCGAATGATCAAAAAGACTTAACAGTAAAAAAGATGTCTAATACACTAGTAAAAAGTTCTATTTATAATAAACTAGCTACTAGGGTTTACAGAAATAAGTAATTGATGCATAAATCCACTTTCACGGCCCACTTGGTGTATGTTTGGGCTGAGCTTGATCTATCCACAAGCTGAGGCTTCTTTTGGAGTTGAATGCCAAGTCGTAACATGTTTTGGGCATTCAACTCTGGTTCGTGACGTGTTTCTGGCGTTTGACTCCAGACATCAACATGGAACTGGCGTTGAGCGCCAGTTTACGTCGTCTAATCACGAATAAAATATGGACTATTATATATTGCTGGAAAGCTCTGGATGTCTACTTTCCAACGCCGTTGAGACTACGCCATTTTGGAGTTCTGTAGCTCTAGAAAATCCATTTCGAGTGTAAGGAGGTCAGATTCCAACAACATCGGTTACCATTCTGGGCGTTTAACGCCAGAAAGGCAGAGGGAGAAGATTTTGTTTCCCACTTCAAAATTTTTCAAACTTTCTTGTGTTGCTCCATATTTTTCTGCATAAACACATTACAAACTTTCATCATTCACCTTCCAATTTCAAAAATCAAAATCTTCTTCAAATCTATCTCAAATCCTTTCCTAGACTCATTCAAAAACTCAATTATCTCCTCAAATTTTTTCCATATCTTCTCAAATCTCCCACAAATTTTCGAAAATCTCTCCTCCTCTCCTATTTAAACACGTTTGGCCACCCCCTTTTCCCCACACCATTCGAAATTTCTCTCCTCCTCTCTCCCCTCTTTCCTTTCTTTTGCTTGAGGACAAGCAAACCTCTAAGTTTGGTGTATTTTTCCGTGATCACTAAGCCAAGATTCATCAAGATCATGGCTCCTAAGGGAAAACAAACCAATTTAAGAGGAAAGAAAGAGAATAATCCAAAGAATCTTTGGAATCAAGAGAAGTTCTTAACCAAAGAACATGAAGACCATTATCACAAAATAATGGGTCTGAGGTCAGTGATCCCGGAAGTTAAATTCGATATGAAAGAAGATGAATATCCGGGGATCCAAGAGCAAATTTGAAACAGAGGATGGGAAGTTCTAACCAATCCTGAGACAAAGGTTGGAAGAAATATGGTTTAGGAATTCTACTCAAATCTGTGGCTAACAGATAAGCAGAGAATGACTGGAACTACTTTCCATACTTACAGAACCATGGTCAGAGGGATAGTTATCTACTTCCATCTGGACAAAATAAGAGAGGTCTTCAAATTGCCTCAACTGCAAGATGATCCTGAATCCTTTAATAGGAGAATGGTGAGAGCAGATAAGGGGTTGGATCAAGTTCTAGAGGACATTTGCCTCCCTGGAACCAAGTGGATAACCAATTCAAAAGGTGTCCCAAACCAACTCAAGAGGGGAGACCTCAAACCAATTGCAAGAGGCTGGCTAGACTTTATTGGGCGTTTCATATTGCCCACTGGCAACCGTTCTGAGGTCACCATCAAGAGAGCAGTGATGATTCATTGCATTATGCTTGGAAAAGAGGTGGAGGTTTATCATCTGATTGCTTGTGAGATCTACACAATTACAAATAAGAATTCCACTGAAGCCAAACTGGCTTACCCAAGCTTGATCTCCTTGCTCTGCAAAGAGGCTGGGGTGAAGATGGGAGTAGATGAATTCATACCAATTGAACATCCAATCACCAAGAAGTCAATGGAAGGACAAATGCAAGACAACTCTATCAAAAAGAGGGCGCAGGAGTTCCTCCCTGAATTTCCTGAAATTGACTACTGGGCCAGCCTAGAAGCATCTATCACCAAGTTGCAAGAAACTATTGAGCGACTTAAGGAAGAACAGCAGAATCAGAACTGCATGCTCTGCAAATTGCTGAAGGAACAAGAGAAGCAGGGGCGTGAACTTCAAGAGTTGAAACGCCAAAAGTTCTCCCCTCAATCTGAGGGAGCATCCACTTCTCAAAATCAAGGTTGTTGAGTCCTAACTCTGTGATAACCTCTATCATTAGGAGCCTATTTAATTTTTTTTTTGTTTTCTATTCCTACTAGTCTCATCTTATATCTATTTTTGAGTCTTGTTCTTAATTCATAATTAATAAAATTTAAAGTTCATGTCTTAAAGCTATGAAGGTCCTATGAATCCATCACCTCTCTTAAATGAAAAATGCTTTAATCACAAAAGAACAAGAAGTACAGGATTTCGAAATTTATCCTTGAAACTAGTTGAATTAGTTTGATGTGGTGACAATACTCTTTGTTTTCTGAATGAATGCTTGAACAGTGCATATGTATTTTGAATTTGTTGCTTTAAGAATGTTAAAATTGTTGGCTCTTGAAAGAATGAGGAAAAAGAGAACTGTTATTGAAGATCTGAAAAATCATCAAATTGATTCTTGAAGCAAGAAAAAGCAGTGATTCAAAAAAAACAAAAAAAATTGAGAGAAAAAGAAAGAAATAAAGTTGTGATCCAAAGCAAAAAGAGTGTGCTTAAGAACCCTGGACACCTCTAATTGGGGACTCTAGCAAAGCTGAGTCACAATCTGAAAAGGTTCACCCAATTATGAGTCTGTGGCATGTATGTGTCCGGTGGTAATACTGGAAGACAGAGTGCTTTGGGCCACAGCCAAGACTCATAAAGTAGCTATGTTCAAGAATCATAATTCTTAACTAGGAGAATCAATAACATTATCTGAATTTTGAGTTCCTATGGATGCCAATCATTCTAAACTTCAAAGGATAAAGTGAGATGCCGAAACTGTTCAAAAGCAAAAAGCTACTAGTCCCGCTCATCTAATTGGAGCTAAGTTTCTTTGATATTCGGACTTTACTATGAGTTTGTGTGTTTTTCTATGATTTCAGGTATTTTCTGGCTGAAATTGAGGGTCCTGAGCAAAAATCTGATTCAGAGGCTGAAAAGGACTGCAGATGCTATTGGATTCTGACCTCCCTGCACTCGAAGTGGATTTTCTTGAGCTACAGAAGCCCAATTGGCGCGCTCTCAACGGTGTTGGAAAGTAGACATCCT
Source organism: Arachis duranensis (assembly GCF_000817695.3). Classification (NCBI taxonomy): domain Eukaryota; kingdom Viridiplantae; phylum Streptophyta; class Magnoliopsida; order Fabales; family Fabaceae; genus Arachis; species Arachis duranensis. Next base: position 39,073,531 of record NC_029781.3, read on the forward strand.
GGGCTTTCCAGCAATGTATAATAGTCCATACTTTTCTCGAGATTTGATGGCCCAAACCGGCGTTGCAAGTCAGCTTCAGAATTCCCAGCGTTTAACGCTGGAACTGGCATAGAAATTGGAGTTAAACGCCCAAACTGGCATAAAAGCTGGCGTTTAACTCCAAAAAAAGTCTCTACACATAAAAGCTTCAATGCTCAGCCCAAGCACACACCAAGTGGACCCCGAAAGTAGATTTTTATGTCATTTACTCATTTCTATATACCCTAGGTTACTAGTTCACTATTAATAGGATCTTTTGACATTGTATCTGGACCTCATGACACTTTACACATTTCTCATTGTATCTTGTACAATATGAGTCTCTAAACCCCATGGTTGGGGGTGAGGAGCTCTGCTGTGTCTTGATGGATTAATGCAATTACTACTGTTTTTCATTCAATCATGCTTGCTTCCATTCTAAGATATCACTTGTTCTTAAACCTGATGAATGTGATGATCCGTGACACTCATCATCATTCT
>NC_029781.3:39074113-39103032 GCF_000817695.3 Arachis duranensis
ATGAATAGCCGTGCTGTGACAGAGCGCGTTGAACATTTTCACTGAGAGAATGGGAGGTAGCCATTGACAACGGTGAAACCCTACATACAGCTTGCCATGGAAGGAACATTGCACGCTTGAAGAAGAAGACAGTAGGAAAGCAGAGATTCAGAAGGTAGAGCATCTCCAAAACCTCAATCTGTTTCCCATTACTACAAAACAAGTACTTATTTCATGTTCTTTTGCTTTTTACAATCAACCCTGATAATTATTGATATCCTGACTAAGAGTTACAAGATAACCATAGCTTGCTTCAAGCCGACAATCTCCGTGGGATCGACCCTTACGCACGTAAGGTATTACTTGGACGACCCAGTGCACTTGCTGGTTAGTTGTGCGGAATTGCAAAAGTGTGATTGCAATTTCTATGCCAATCACGCGCGTTCATAGGTGAGAATGATGATGAGTGTCACGGATCATCACATTCATCAAGTTGAAGTGTAACAAATATCTTAGAACATGAATAAATCGAATTGGATAGAAAATAATAGTGATTGCATTGAAACTTGAGGTACAGCAGAGCTCTACACCCTTAATCTATAGTGTGTAGAAACTCCACCGTTGAAAATACATAAGTGAAAGATCAAGGCATGGCCGAATGGCCAGCCCCCATGTGGTCACAAGACCGAAGATCAAAAAGACTTAACAGTAAAAAAGATGTCTAATACACTAGTAAAAAGTTCTATTTATAATAAACTAGCTACTAGGGTTTACAGAGGTAAGTAATTGATGAATAAATCCACTTCCAAGGCATACTTGGTGTATGTTTGGGCTGAGCTTGATCTATCCACGAGCTGAGGCTTCTTTTGGAGTTGAACGCCAAGTTGTAACATGTTTTGGGCGTTCAACTCCGGTTCGTGACGTGTTTCTGGCGTTTGACTCTAGACAGCAACATGGAACTGACGTTGAGCGCCTGTTTACGTCGTCTAATCACGAATAAAATATGGATTATTATATATTTCTGGAAAGCTCTAGATGTCTACTTTGCAACGCCATTAAAAGCGTGCCATTTAAAGTTTTGTAGCTCCAAAAAATTCATTTTGAGTGCAGGGAGGTCAAATTCCAACAGCATCGGCAGTCCTTTTTCAGCCTCCTATCAGAGTTTTGCTCAGGTCCCTCAATTTCAGACAGAAAATACCTGAAATCACAGAAAACACACAAACTCGTAGTAAAGTCCAGAAATGTGAATTTAGCATAAAAACTAATGCAAACATCCCTAAAAGTAACTAGATTATATTAAAAACTACCTAAAAACAATGCCAAAAAGCGTATAAATTATCCTCTCATCAATGCACCTTGGTGTGCTTGGATGTGGATTAGCCTTTGGATGGCTTCTTGCTGTTGATCTTGTTTTTGGCTTATTGAATTGAACGCTTCTCCCCACTGCCCCCTTGTTCTAATTGTTGCTCCATCAATTGTTTCTGCCACTCATTCTGCTGACTTCTCCAATTGGAAAATGATTCCTCTTGGTGACTCATCATCTGTAATTGAAGCTCTTTCTGTGTCCCTTGGTTTTCCATGTATTGCCTGGATAGGTTATCTATGGCTTCTTGTAGTTGATGCATGTTCAAAGTGGTTGGGTCTTGTTCCTCTTGGTTTTGTCCTTCTATAACTTGATGAGCCGCTCCTTTTCTTTGCCTTCGCTATGGTAGAGGAGTTGCAACAGCATGCATCTGTCGAACTGTAATTGGAATGCCCACCTTTATCCATTCAGGGTTTGCCTCTTCAAACACTACCCCAGCCTTTTTACACAAATGGAATATGGTGCTTGGATAGCCTAACTTTCCTCTAGAGTCAATCTTCTCAGTAGCTTTTCGAATCCCTTGAGATATGAGTTCATAAACCTTGATTTCCCAACCTTTCATTATACATTGCACCATTGTTGCTCTCTTAAGGTTCACTTCTAAGTTATTTCCAGCAAGGAGGATGCTTCTCCTCACAATTTCGAACCACCCCTTGGCCTCCGGAAGAAGATCTCCTCTCTTTATAAATTTAGGTTTCCCATTGGGATCTCTGTCCCAATCTGCCCCTGGCACACAAATATCCTTCACAATCTGGTCATGATTAGGGCTATTGTCCAGTCTCGATTGGTAACTCTCCTCCTCAAAGGGTATGGCTCGCATCTTTAATATCCTCATAATGCTCATGGGACTGAAAGCTATCGTTACTCCTCTCACGAAACTCGTATAGAAGTCATCCTACTTATCATACCTAATTGTATTAGCATAAAACTCCCTTACCATGGTTGCGCTTACTTTCGTGACTGGGTCAGTGAGGAGCTCCCATCTTCTCTTCTCCACCTTCTCCATGATTCCGGGACACTCAGTCTTCCTCACTTGGAAGCCTAGTTCATATATAACTTCTTTGGCAGCCATCCACCCATATTACGATGCATGGTAGAAGCTTCTGAATTTCTTTTCGTCAAAGGGATGTTGTTCTATAGGTTCCTTCCCTTTTCTCCTTTTTGAACTCGATGATGCCATGGGTGATGGTTGCGGTTCACAAGATGAGGCTTATGAGAGTTTGTATGACTCTTTAGTGGAAGAGGGAGTGTATGGTGTGTATTTTGAAGGTGATAAATTGGAATGGAAAGTTATTGGGTGAAAAGGGTTATATAGAAGAGTAGTGAGTGCTTGAAGGGTGTAGATCAATGGTATGGTTTTGATAATGGACGGTTGGGGTTTGGCACAAGGTGAGCACAAGGATCATCATATTTATAAACTGATTGCATCAGTTTCCAAGATGACCCTTTCTCATCCTTGCATGGCAACATTTTCCAAAGGGTTCTCCTTGAAGACAAGTGTATAACCCTCCTAACTGAAGTGGCTGAACCTCCTTCCATTGGTTGTTCCATCAATCTACTCCAATCCCCTTTTTTTCATTTCCTATACAAGACAACAGGAATACAAAAAGTTAATTGAATTTTTGGTGGGAAGATTTAAAATATGAACTAGCTACCGTAAAAAAATATTATTATTTTTTTTATAGATATGATCTTCAGGAAGACAAAACAATTGACTTCTTTGATGCTCATATATGCACATCGGTGACACCAAACTTAGTTTGTGATCATGTGGTGTTTAAGGGTTTAATCAAGACTCTTAGCCTAAAATGACATAAGTTGTGTTCATGCCATCTTAATGTGCCTTGAACACCAAACTTGTTGTTCACTATATGTTGCATGTAAAGGTTCTGTTAAATGTTTGTCAAAATTGTTTTGAAATTCATAATCTCACTTTATTAACTAACACTAAAGAATTTAAAAGAAGGGATAAGAATCATGGGTTGCCTCCCATGAAACACTTCTTTAACGTCATTAGCTTGACGATTGACCCTTGTCAGGGTGGTTGGTGGTGCTTCAAGTCCTCCCCTCTTGTAGTGTGTTTGTCTCCAGTGGCTTTGTTGAGAAGCTCCACATGTTCCAAGGATAAGACTTTGTTAATGATGTATACTTGAGGTAGCTGAGATGGGATGGTAGGAAGATGCGGTGGGATGGTTGGATAGTGAGCGGAAATCACTTCATCTCCTGGGGAGAAATCCTTTGTAGGGATTTTCTTGTTTCTCCATCTTCTGGGTACTTTCCTCCTTGTTTCTCTTGATGCTATCTTGCTTTCTATAGATTCTTTCTCTAAGGGATCCTTGTTACTAGCTTTGCATGACTCTGGTGGGCTCAGCTCCCTTTGAGCTACCTTTAAATGTGGTTCTTCTTGAATATTTGGCTTTCCAACCAATTGGTTTCCAATTGTGTTGTTTGTGCTTCACTGCTTGTTTCTTGCCTCAATGCTTCATTATGCTCTTCTCTTGATTCTTTGTTTTCTTGACATGCTTCTTGCCATGATTTGAAGACATTGAAGGTGAGTTGTTCATCATGTATCCTTAAGATTAGTCTCCCCGTTCCACATTTATAAGTGCCCTAGCAGTGGCTAAGAATGGCCTCCCTAAGATGATTGGATGGAGATAACTTTCTTCCATCTCTAGGATAACAAAGTCTGTGGGGAGATAGTAGCTCCCAACCTTCACCAGCACATTTTCAACTACTCCTATTTCCTGTTTTTTAGTTTTGTCAGCCAATTTGATAATTACATCAGTAGGAGTTAGTTCATTGATTTGGAGCTTCTTCATGAGGAAGAGGGGCATTAAGTTGATGCTTGCTCCCAAGTCACAAAGCCCTTTGTCAATTTTTGTTTCGCTTATAGCACAAGGGATGTGGAAGCTCCCTAGGTCTTTTTTTTATAGGTAGTTGTGGTTGAATGAGAGCACTGCACTCCTTGTTCATCAGTATTTCTTGCCCACCTTTCAATGAACTCTTCCTGGTCAGCAGCTCTTTTATGTACTTAATGTACGAGGGCATCTGTTGGAGAGCTTTAATGAATGGTATGTTTACATGAAGAGATGCAAACATATCAAGGAACCTTGAGTATATTTATTCCCATCTTACTTTCTTAGCTTCTCCTCTGGGGTTTTTCTCTATGTCACTTGGGAAGCTGTCAGTGGACTTAGGAATTTGATGGGATAGATACCCTACTTGGGATTCTAACCTTTTGATGGTTTCTCCTTGGTTCTTGATGTTGGTTTGCACCTCATCCTTGAATGCTTTGTTGTTCTGGACCTCCTTGCATAAACCTTCAAGTAAGGTTTCAATTCTAGAGAGTCTATCCTCAGAGTATGATGGTGGGTTTGGGTTATAAGAGTAAGGGTGATCATGCTGGTTTTGATATGGGTGTTGAGGAGTGTGGTTAGGTGGTTGTTGATATGATATTTATGATGAATGTTGGTGGACAGCATGGTTGTTAGGATTGTGATTTTGACGTCTCTGATCTTGGCCTTGGTCTTGTTGATTTCTCCACCCAAAGTTGGGGTGGTTCTTCCATCCTGGATTGTAAGTTTTGGAGTATGGATCATAATTTTGCCTTGGTGAATTACCAACATAGTTGGCTTGCTCCCATTCACCTCCTTCCTCTATGTTTACTCCTTCTTGGGTTGATGATTGTGTGGTGACTGCTGCAACTTGGTTCTTCTCCATTTGCTTTGTAAGGTCAGCTAGTTGCTTGGCAATCATCTTGTTCTGAGCTAGTAGTGCATCAACATGGTTCAGTTCCATTACACCTCGAGTGTTGCTCCTATCAGAAGCATAGAATTAGTCATTCTCATCTACGATCTCAATGACATCTATGGCTTCTTCAATGGTCTTCTTCTTGTTCAAAGATCCTCTGGATGAGTGGTCTATTGCCTTCTTTGATTCATACGAGAGTCCCTCATAGAAAATATGTAGCTGTGCCCATTCATTGAACATGTCCACTGGGCACCTTCTTGTCAAATCCTTAAACCTCTCCCACGCTTCGTAGAGAGTCTCACCATCTTGTTGCCTGAAAGTTTGTACCTCAGCTCTTAGCCTGTTGATCTTTTGAAGAGGATAGAACCTTGCCAAGAATTTTTCACTACATCTTCCCATGCTGTTAAACTCTCCTTTGGGAAAGACTCCAACCATTTAGACGCCTTGTCCCTCAATGAAAAGGGGAACAAGAGCAATCTGTAAACATCTGGGTGGACGCCATTAGACTTCACGGTGTCACATATTCTTATGAAGGTGGTTAAATGTTGATTTGGGTCTTCTTGGGCACTTCCTTCAAATGAACAGTTGTTCTGAACAAGGGTGATGTGCTGGGGTTTTAGCTCAAAGTTGTTAGCATGTATGGTTGGCTTTTGGATGCTGCTTCCACAGTTGCCTGGGTCTGGGTTGATGTAAGATCCTAGAACCCTTCTTCCTGGCTCAGCATGATTCACATGACCATCTCTGGCATGGTTATGAGCTTCTCCTTCATGGTTATCCTCCATGATTGTTTCAAAGAATTCCTCCTCTTCCTCTGCTCCAACAACTCTTTTGCCTCTTGCTTCCCTCCTTTTTTTAAGGAGAGTCCTCTCAGCTTCAGAATCAAAGGGTATTGAAGCTCCACTTCTTCTACCTGTCATACAACCAGCACAGCTTACAGCAAGAAAGAGATTGTAGAAATTATAATGGTTAAAGTGTTTGTTAGTGTGAGTGGTGCAAATTGTCAAACAATTAATGGGTTAGTGAACAAAATTGTAAATAATGTGAGAAAATAAAAGGGGGGATAAGGAAAGGGAAGAAGTAACTATAACTGAAAGTAAACAACTAAACAAAATGAAAAAAAAAGAAAAAAAGAATACTCAATCTAGTGATCTTCCAACTTAATCATTGTTGATTCAAAATGAATCCCCGGCAACGGCGCCATAAACATGATGCATGGGAATTTGTCTCTCAACAAATTTCCTTCGGCAAGTACACCGAATTATCGTCAAGTAAAAACTCACAGTAGAGTGAGGTCGAATCCCATAGGGATTGATTGGTCAAGCAATTTTAATTGGAAGAATGCTCTAGTTGAGCAAAGCAGAAAATGGATATAAAATTACAGAAAAGTAAATGGCAGGAAAATAAATGACAGAAAATAAAGTGCAGAATCTTAAATGGGGAATTAGGGTGATTAGCATAAAAGTAAATGACAGAAAGTAAAGAGAATGGGTAAGATTAGAAATGGGAAAATAATTGGGTTCTGGAGGTGCTGCATTCTCCGATTCAAGTTCATTCTCATCTCTTCCGTAATCAATGCATTCATTGATCTCCTTGGCAATCTTAAGTGATTGAATCCCAATTCCTTGGCAATCTAATCTCTCTAAACTTGAACAATTACCCAATTCCTTGATTTAATTGCTCATGAGAAGAGATGAGGTATGGTCACTGATTATACCACATGTATTTCCAAATCAAAGAGTTGGTAGGGTTACATGTCACTATACCCATCCAAACCCCAATTTGGTCCAACATAAGAAAGCATTTCTAGCATGATCTCCTCATCCCTTTTCCAAGGCTCAGAGGAGATCCAATTATGGAGAGTTTCTTTCCCAAGATAATAATCCAATTAGATGAAGATCAAAAGCTTTCTAGTAAGATCAAGAGAAAAGAAAGAAGAAGAATAATGAAAACTATGATTGATCCATCAAATTACAACAGAGCTCGCTAACCCAATGAAAGGGGTTTAGTTGTTCATAGCTCTGGAAAATGGAAATGAAGAAGAAGAAAGATACATTCTAACTCTAGAAGTTGCAGAAAAGTAAAATATACAGAGTGTAGTTTTCTCCAATGTGCCAATCCCTCTTCTAGTTCAAAATTACTCCTATATATACTACTCTTCTTGGTCTTCTAGTAAATTCTGCAAGTCTTGGATATGGGACTTTGATCTTAAGTTAAAGCAGTTGGGAATCTTCAGTCGGCTCAGCTTTAGTTGCAGAGAGAAAGTGATGTAAGCATGGACATTGGCTTGGGGCGTTAGTGGCGTTAACGCTGAGTGACATTATGGGTTCGAGAACGTTAGTGGCAATCACTTTTCTTACTAACGTTCCCACCACATGGCCCACGTTAACTCCAACGTTAGTGGTACTAACGTGACCACTAACGTTGCCTTACAAACCTTCGCAAGCGTTATTGGGACTCACCTTTCCCAATAACGTTGCCTTGTGCCCCTAGTCCCCACGTTAGAGCTCACGTTAACTAAGTTAACATGGCTCTTCATGTGGTTATGTCTCATCTTTGCAAGCATTATTGGGACTCACCTTTTCCAATAACGTTGCCTTGTGCCCCTAGTCCTCACGTTAGAGCTCACGTTAACTAAGTTAACGTGGCTCTTAACGTGGTTATGAATGCCATCCCAACGTTAGTGACAAAGGTGAGTGTCACTAACGTTGGCTCATCAACTTCAACTCCACGTTAACTTTCACGTTAGTGATCTTAACTTGACCACTAACGTGGGCAATGCAAGCTTGATCCAATGTTAGTGACAAAGGTGAGTGTCACTAATGTTGGCATTGTTCCTCTCTTCCACATTAGAGTCCACGTTAACTTAGTTAACGTGGCTCTTAACGTGGTTCATTGCCACATATTGGAGCATTAGTGGTGATCGCAATTACCACTAACGTTGGAGTCTTTTTTTGTCTCCACGTTAACTACCACGTTAATGTAGTTAACATGGCAATTAACGTGGCTCATGATGGCTTCGAGGGCGTTACTGGTGTTCACTTTTCTCATTAATGCTGCAGGCTTATCCCTATTCCATGTTAGTAAATACGTTAACTAGGTTAACGTGGATGCTAACGTGGCTCTTCCTTGCTTCCTTTGTCCTAAAATTACACAAATAAAGTGCATCAAAGCTCTAATCTAAGTCATGAAATCATGCATTATCCAATCTAACATTCATTCCTTGCATAATTCTCATGAAATAATGTAAAATTCACAATATTTGTCTAAATCAAGATGTAGGTGTTCTTTTATCTAAAACTTGCTTATTTCCTAAGAAAATGCATGAAACTACACTAAAATAGTAAAGAAAAGGTCAGTAACACTGGCCTAGATGCCCTGGCATCACATTTACTTACCCCTTTGGGATCTATGCTTATAAGCGTATGCAATTCGGCTTATGCAATGAACCGGCAACTTTCCAAAGGTGCATGATGAGCATATTTTCTGATTTTCTAGAGCAATGCATGGAAGTTTTCATGGATGGTTTCAGCGTGTATGGTGATTCTTTTGATCATTGCTTGGATAATCTTGAAAAAATTTTGGAAAGATGCACTAAATCAGACCTTGTCTTAAATTTTGAAAAGTGCCATTTCATGGTTAGGAAAGGCATTGTTTTAGGACATATTGCTTCCAAAGAAGGTATTTCTGTAGATCCGGCAAAAATCAATGTTATCTCTAGCTTGCCTTACCCCTCCTCCGAGAGGGAAGTCCGTTCATTCCTTGGACATGCAGGATTTTACCGAAGATTTATCAAGGACTTTAGGAAGGTAGCATTGCCTCTATCTCGACTATTGCAAAAGGACATTGATTTTGATCTAAGCAAGGAGTGCATGGAAGCTTTTGACAAGCTTAAAGTGGCATTAACACAAGCTCCTATCGTAAGAGGGCCAGAATGGAGTGGGCCGTTCGAAATAGTGTGCGATGCTTCAAACTATGCGGTGGGAGCCGCGTTAGCACAACGCGAGGGTAATAATCCATATGTCATAGCCTATGTATCAAAAATACTAGATGGGGCCCAATCCAATTACACTACTACCGAGAAGGAACTCTTGGCTATGGTTTTTGCTTTAGATAAATTCTAAGCCTATCTTCTTGGCTCTAAGGTAGTAGTGTACTCAGATCATGCGGCGTTAAAATATTTGTTGGCTTAAAAAGAATCCAAACCGAGATTGATTAGATGGGTTTTATTGTTGCAAGAATTTGATTTGGAAATCAAAGATAGGAGTGGTTCGCAAAACCTAGTGGCGGATCACTTAAGTCGCCTTGAACACACCAACGGCGATGCCGCTCCTATCAATGATTATTTTCCCCTTGAGGGCTTGCACTCAATCTCGGAAGTTATTCCTTGGTATGCTCCAATAGCAAACTACTTGGTTTCCCGCACCTTTCCTCCTAACCTCTCCAAACATCAAAAGGATAAGCTAAAAAGCGAATCTAAATATTATGTATGGGATGATTCCTACCTTTGGAGATGTGGAGCGGACCAAGTAGTCCGAAGGTGCATCTCCCAAACCGAATTCCAAGCAATCTTGGACGCTTGCCATTCCTCCGAGGGAGGTGGACATTATGGACCTCAAAGGACGGCAAGAAAGGTCCTTGATTGTGGATTTTGGTGGCCAACCCTTCTTAAAGAATGCCAACCCTTCTTAAAGAATCCTCTCTTTATTGCAAATCTTGTTCTCAATGCCTTAGATTTGGTAATATCTCTAAGAAATATGAAATCCCCCAATAAAACATGCTATTTTGTGAAATATTTGATGTATGGGGTATCGACTTCATGGGGCCATTTCCAAACTCTAATGGTTTTCTCTACATTCTACTAGCCGTCGATTATATGTCCAAATGGGTGGAAGCGATACCCACCCGGACGGACGATGCTAATATAGTTCTCTCTTTTGTGAGAAATAATATAATTTGTCGCTTTGGGTCACCGCGAGCAATTTTAAGTGACAAAGGTTCACACTTTTGCAATAAAATAATGGAAGGGCTCATGAAGAAGTATGGCATCATACATAAAGTTACCACGGCCTATCACCCCAAACGAACAGCCAAGCCAAGGTTTCCAATCTGGAAATCAAGCATGTATTGGAAACGATTGTGAAGCCTAGTAGAAAATATTGGAGTGCCAAGCTAACCAACGCACTTTGGGCATACCGAACGGCATACGAAACGCCGATTAGCATGAGTCCCTTTCGGTTGGTGTATGGTAAAGCTTGCCACTTACCGGTAGAAATTGAATACAAAGCATATTGGGCCATCAAGGAATGCAATCTAAATTTGGGTGGGGCCGGAGTTGAGAGAAAGCTTCAATTGGCGGAATTAGAATATTTGAGATTAGAGGCCTATGACAACTCTAGGCTTTACAAAGAGAAGATGAAAGCCATCCATGATAAGAGCATTAGGAGAAGGGAATTTAGGCCCGGTGAACTCGTCCTCCTTTACAATTCAAGGTTGAGATTGTTGCCCGGAAAGCTAAGATCGAGATGGGAGGGACCCTATCAAGTAGAGAAAGTGGAACCTTATGGAGTTTACCATTTGCGCCATCCCTCAAGTCCGGATATTTTCATGGTAAATGGGCACCGTCTCAAATTGTATCATGGTGAGCAAAGGAAGACCAACAAGGAGATTGAGGTATTCCTTTTGGAAGATGTACCTCTTAACAAAGAGCATTGAGCTAGTGGAAGTCCAACTTAAGGACGTTAAATAAAAGTGCTAGGTGAGAGACACCCCACCATGGTAAGATCTATCTTTTTGCTCTCTTTGTATATAGCCATTGGACCCTTCTTTGATTTGTAATTGCTTAGTCATTGACTTGATTAGCTAGACTTGAGTGTATTTTTCATAAAAGTTTGCACTATGGATTACTTGAATGGTAGAAAATACCCCATTTCTAGGTCTTGCATGAAGTTTTAGGTGTCTCTTTGGCTCCTGGCTAGCTACCTGCTGAATTTGTGATAAGATGTGCATTCTTCATTTCAAAAAAAAAGGGGGGGTGGGGCGCGTGCACACTGTACGCGCACGCGCCCATGAGCGGATACAGCCCATATATTTTCCAGAGAGTTAGGCTTCTCATGTGCAAAGGTTAAGCTTTTAGCCCAACTCGTCCCACGCGGACGCGCACAACGTGCGTCCACGTGCATACACCTGTAAGGGAAAGCACGCGGACGCGCACATGCCGCGTACGCGTCCCTAGGCTGATGGCACCAGCCCATTTATTTTCCAGAGAGTTGTGATGGCGTTAAGCCTGCATTAAGCCTCTGGCCCAACCTCTATCGCGCGGATGCGCACTGCGCGCCTGCGCACCTATGAGTCTATATGAGAATGTGCGTGCTCACGCACATGCCGTGTGCGCGCCGATCCAGTGATACGGCCTCCAGGCCAAAATCCAAAAAGTTCTGAAAACCCTAGGCTCGCATTAAGCCGCACGCCCAACCCCCTTTGCGCGTGCGCGCACCTGGCGCGCACGCACCCATCTGCCACCACAAGAATCGACGCGCGAGCGCACATGCCGCGACCTCGTCGATTGCCCTGCCGCACCTCTGGTTCATTTTCCAGAAAGTTACGCCATACCTAGGCTCACCTTGAGCCAGTGGGACAACACCACTGCCGCTCACGCACACCTGCCGCGCGCGTGCCAGTCTGCTCACCGCAACCACACGCGTCCGCGCACTGTGCACGCACGCATCATCATTCCTGCAGCCAACTTCTGGTACAAGTCCAGAGAGTTGCGCAACTCCTGGGCTAACATCGTGCTACTAGCACGACCACTTTCAAGCGTGCGCGCACTTGGCTCGCGCGCGTCCTTCCTGCCACTGCCACCTACGCGACGGCACACAGTGCGCGCACGCGTCGATCTTGCAACGTGAGAAATGAACTAGCGCACCTATATTGCAATTTCTCACCCCTTCTACCATTTTCCATCTTCTTTCTTCAATCTCCTCCTCTATACCACTCCACCCCCTCTCAACCCTCACCGGCAGCACTACCTCCGGCGACCACCCAACTCCGGCGGTCCCCATATTTTCTCTCTCCTCTATTTCTCCACCTCTCTTCTACTCCTCTCTCTCACCTATACCTCCATTACCTCTCTCTCCCCCAAGGTACTCTTACCTACTTTCTCCCTTGTTTTGCTTATTTCTTGTCCCTTCCTTAGTTAGTTGATTTTGTTTTTCTTTTAAGTAGCTTCTCTTCCTTTTCGCTCTTCATTACTTGTTTGTCTTTGTTTTTACTTTTCTACTTCTTATGGGTGTTGTGGGTCATGACTTCTTTTGCATTGGTGGATTAGTTGTTATGCTTGATTTCATTGTAATTGTGGTGTACTATGATGACTAATGTTGCTTTGTGGGATGTTACATTGCCCCATCCCCTTCACTTGCTCATTGTAAAAAGGATGCACGCCAAGTGTTTGACGAAGAGCACACATGACATTTTGAGCTCCTTTTGACTCGTTGCTTTCCAATTAGTGCTTTTTTCCACTAACTTGAATATTCTTAGGTGCATCGGGCATACCACTCTTCACATCTCACATTTTACTTACTCACCTCACCATGACTTGCTTTCCATTATTGAAATTTGGGTGTATGCTTCTCATGCCTCTTACTTGCATTCTTATACCACCCTTACATCACATGCTAGTGACTTGCCTTGTTTATAAATATTGTCTTGGTTACATGTTGCAGCTGTCGTGTAGTAAAGACGCTCATTCCCTTATGGCATAATCTTTCACTCGCATGCTTCCCACTTATTGGTGTTCCTTTGGGTTTGATGTTTCTCCCCTTTCCACTTTTACAGGATGGTCATCAAGAATGACAAGAGAAAAGCCCCGAAAAAGCCAACCGCCAATAGAGCGCGCCAAGAACCTAAGGCCAAGCACCTCCTCAAGAAGGCAAGGAGCACTGGCAACACTGATGCATTAGAGAAGGACAATCCTTCAAGGGACTCAAGCAAGTTTCCTAACCACTACTACGAACTTGTCTACCCCATAATGACCAAGCGGAACTATCACCCGGAGCCCCTTCTAGTCCTTCCGGCTCACATCGCTCCGATGGTGATGCCCCACATTGAGCGGAGGCAATGGGGGTTTCTAATGAGACAACCAAAGGAGGCCAACTTATCCTGGGTGGTGCAGTTTTACTCCAACTACTACTCACCCCTTCTCACATCAATTTTTGTGTGTCGAAAGCAAGTCCTGATCACGGTGGAAGCCATCCAATGAGTGCTTAAGACTGGGCCATTAGCGGACGGGTAGGACACCTATTAAGAAGTTTTGTCAGCATGCTGTGAACATGGGTTTGATTGGGATACGATTCTCCGAGTAATAGCCATACCCGAAGCCTCTTGGATTCGAGGGAGTATGAAGCAAAGGCCTAAGGGCAACGATGCACGTTTCCTCAATCAAGAAGCCGCGGCATAGGCCTGAATCCTAGCCCACTACGTGCTTCCAAGCACCCATGGGTCATCCATTACCACCGAGCTTGCCTTATGGGTTTGGTACATCCTAACCGAGAAACCGGTTGACATCCCGCATGCTATCTGACAAGCTATGGGGTGTATTCATGTTAAGGGAAACTTGCCCTTTCCCGCTATGGTAACTGAATTAGTTACAGCGGCCGGTATGCACCGTGAGACCAAGGACCGGAGGACCTTAATCCTGGTCGAAGGTGATGTTGTTCCGACCAAGAGGTGCCTCAAACCCCCGGTGGTTACCGAGGACCTTGGCATGGCCATTCCCACTTGTAACCCTACTACTTCATCCGCACCACCGAAATTGTCCAACCAACGCCTTGAAGACCTTCACAGGAAGTTGGACTGTTATGAACGGCGAAACTAGCGCCGATATGCTCACGTGAAGAAGCTTCTAAGTATTGTCACCCCACCTATGGAGGAACCGGATATCTCCACGTCCACCGCAACCTCAAGCGGAGATAGCACTGATAGGGGAGATGAAGGACATTCCGGATCCGGCCACCCATTGCGCATCACTTATAGCACGGATGACCGTGCTAAGTTTTAAGTGTGGGGAGGTCGGCCGACCGATCTCCGTAAGTAACACCCGAATAAACTTTTGAATCTCTTTCTTAGCTATGATAGGTTACATGATTAGGTTTTCTTTGACACCATTTGCATGATAAGTCTACTTGGTTGGAGTAATGAATTCTCTCCTAGGAAACTAAGATTTTAGGGCAACCTTACCAATTTTGAAAAAAACTTTTGATGCTAAGCTTGTTCGGAGATTGTACTTTGGAACATGTAATTTGAGTTACGAACACGAGCAAGTGAGTTTTGAGCCTTATTGCGTGGCTACATCTTATAGTCACTTATCTTCCTTCTTTTGTGCATTGTTCTCTCTCTATGTTTGTGATCCTTAATTTGTTTGACTCTATATGTCCATTGTTGTATGTGTGAATGCATGTATATGATTGAGGCCATCAATTCACTTAGCCACTACCCAAATAGCCTTACCATATGAACAACCCTTGCAACCAACTTTGAGCCTACGCTTAACCCCCTCATTCTTAATTCTAGCACATTACAAGTCAAGAAGCGAAAACCCATGAATGTCCCTATGTAGATCTTTGATTGGCTTAGGCTAGTGTGTGTGTGTCATTCAAGTGTGGGGAAACAGGGTGGGACATTGGTTGAGGAAAAAAAGGATGTTTTTGTTTTATATTTATATATTTGGGAATCGGGTACATACTCATGCATTAATTAAATGTAAGACCTTATGCATTGATAGTCTTGAAAGAAAGAAAAACAAAAAGAAAAACAAAAGAAAAAAAGGGGAAAATGTAGATATCAAAAAGAAAAGAAGAAAAAAAACAAAAAAGAAAGAAAAAGAAAAAAAGAAAGCAATAAAAGGGGACAAAATGTCCCAAAGTAAAGCTCAATAAAGAATCAATGCATAAGTGTTGTGAAATGAAAGGAAAATGCATGAGTATGTGAAAAAGTGAGGAATGATAGCTAGACTAGTGTATAATTGTATAGGATGTTATATAGGTTTGGTGGGAAGTTTAGGTTAATCAAAAGTTCCAATTTTTAACCCACTTAGCCAAAAATATAACCCCACCTTGACCCTAGCCCCATTACAACCTAGGAAAAACCTCATGATACATGTGCGCATGCATGTAACAATTGTTGATTGTTAGAGGAAGAACAATTTTTGGGAAAGCATGAAATAAGGGAGAATTGATTGATAAACCCGATATATCGAGCGGATAGAGTGCAAATACTTCCGGTGAGGGTTCGAAGCTCAAACCATTGATCCCGGCTCTCACGAGCATTCTTTATTCAAGTTGTGCATATCTCACTTTGATGATTAAAATTGGTAAGTTTCATGCATTGCCTACCATATTGCCCTATGTGCTTGAATGTATCTTAGGAAGACCGATTTGCTCTTAACCAAGTGGATAGTAGCACCAATCTTAGTTGCATTCATATAAGTAGATTGCACCTCATGAATCTCATGCCTTTGTGATCCTTTGGTCTTTTGCTTTTCTCTAAGCATGAGGACATGCTATAATCTAAGTGTGGGGAGGGTGATAAACCCCATGTTTAGGGTTTATCTTGTATTGATTCCGAGGGTTTTATCAATGATCCTACGCACTTATTCAAATGAAAATACATGATTTTATGCTCCTTTCCCAATTTTGCCTCATGGATGAAAACATGCTTCTTTTGCACTAAATTAGATATATTCTTAATCCTCCTCTAGCACCATTCAATACCATGACCTGTGTGTTAAGTGGTTTCAGAGTTTATAGGGCACGGATGACTTGGAGGAGAGAATGGGAGCATGCATAAAGGAAAGGAGCATGGAAAATTGAGCTTTGGAAACTTCAGCAGTGGCGCGCGCGCACATGGCGCATCCACGCAGAGTTATGCCACCAGAGCCAAAGCCAGGAGCCAAGCTACGAGCCGGCGTATTTAGCGGCTAAGACATGATCCTCATGGACACGCCCGTGCACATCACACCCACGCGCGGATTGCAAATGCCCGAAGGACGCGTACGCATGCTGTGTGCGTACGCGCATATTGCCACATGTGATTTTTTAAGAGGCACGTGACCAGCGCGTGGAGGCAGTTAGAAACCCTGTTTTGGGGAAGAGTTTTGGCGAGAAAAAGCTTAAGAAGGCCAAGGATTGAGGGGTTTAGGGGATTCACTCATTTTTGACAATTTCTTAGATATTTTCATAGAGTTGGTTACATTTTGGGGTAGAGAGAGAACCTCCAACCTCTCTCTAGGATTTCATTCTCCATTGCAATTCTCCTTTGATTTTCTTGGTGAGTTCCATCGTAATACACTTTTATTTTGATGCAATTAGTAGATTTACACTTCTCCTATTCTCAATTTGTGTTCTTTGATCCTCTCACTTTGGATCTGGCTTTGACTTTGTTACTTGGATTTGGAACTAGTGACTTGAGGTACTTTCATATCCATTACTTGTAATTGTTTAATTGTTGATGATTGTGTGATTTAAATATCTTGAATTCAATTCTTCATTTCAATTTCATAATGCCTCTTATGAATGCTCACCAAATGTTTGATAAAATGCCAACACTAGTTATGGAGTAAAAGTCTTTCACTTGGCTTAGGGTTTGAACCATTAGAAAAACTTGAATAGTGGATGTCAATTGTTGATTAAGAATTAAGAATTGCTAATTGGTTTAGAGTGCACTAAAGCTAGACTCCCTTAGGGTGAAGCTAGGAATTGTGACTCAAACTAATTACTTTCACTTGAATCTCCTCTATAATTAGAGGTCAACTAAGTGAAGCGAGACTTAATTGTTATCATCGTTGAAGGAAACTATAGTGATAGTCTTCCAATGTTAACCCTTGGCCAAGTCCTTTAATATTAATTGTTTGTTATCCACTTTTGCTAGCTTGAACTAGTACATCAATCTTCAAAAACCACAACAAAAGCTTCCTAATCAATAACATGCATTCTATAGTAATTCCAAGGGAGGACGACTCGGGAGATTAATACTCTCGATTGTACATTGTAGAATTGTTTGATGCGAGATTTGAGTGTCAATTAGACTATACTCACGATTATATTCACTATTAAATTCTATATCGACATACAAAATATCGTTTATCACACCCATGAGACGAGGGTTACTGTGGATATGACTGTTATGGTCTGGTGTGTCTTGGAGGGTCGCTAGTTACACCTTCCACGACACATTAGACGGTCCATAGGGTGGGCTCACTACGTGGGCAACCTAGCCTCTTGATTACTCAGCTAGCCACGGAGGCTAGGTTATTTGGATGACTACTGATCAAAGACCGACAGTCATCGATCGTAAGAAGATCATTCCACATGGCAACTGGCCAGGACTTGAGCTAGCACTTGGAAGACGTAGCAGACAGAAACCAGCACCTTCTATAGAGGCAAGACCTTCCACCTTAGTCCCTTTAGCTTCAGCACCTACCGATGCAGCACCACCAACATTCCTCGTCGGCGGTGTTGACCTGAGCCAAACACTCCACCCGAGCATTTTGAGGAGGAGGAGGGCCAGCGTGATGAGCCGAAGGTGGCCCGAGGCCCACCAACTGACGGAGGAACCGATGCTAGTGATGATTCTTTCGACTCTGCATGAGTTTGAGCACCGAGGACTGTGCTACATCATAAGTGTGGGGAGGTTATCCATCTTCAACAAGCATATTTTTTGTGACAATTTTATTTCCGAACACTTATAGTTTAGTTTTTATTATTATTATGCTTTTTAGTTTCTTTTGTATATATTTTATCCTTTTTGCTTTTTTACTTAGTTTATTACTTTTTACTTAGCTTATTGCACTTTTTAATTTTTGTTGTACATATGTTAGTATTATATAGTAGTTATGCATTGATGCCAAGGCATCTTAGGCTAGTTGCACTAGCCTTTTTCTTTTGTTTTTAGTATTTTTATGCACTTTCTTGTGCCAAAAGTAAGCATTTGTATTAAAAGTTCATACACCCTTGAGTCATGCAAACATAGTTAATTTGATGCTTTTTCATGAGATTTATGCCGTAATTAGTTGTATGCTAAGAATGATGCAATCTCTCATGATATTAGCAAGGCTTTGATGCATGTATTGCTTGAAGATAGGTACAGAAAGGCATGGAAAGAAGTTGAAGAATGGCCATGGAAAGAAGGAGGAGAAGGAATGTTGGTAGCCAATGTTGCACCACCAACGTTGCCTCAAATGTTGGAGGAATGGTAGTAAAGTTTGCTACATAATTCTGGTGCTAACGTTGGAGGGAACGTAACCTCCAACGTCTTCGATGAATTTTAAAACCTGAAGCTGATAAAATTTTGGGTGACGTGTACGCGCGGATATGTAAAACTCGTGCACGCATGAGCTACGCGCACGCAAAGAATTGCAAAATGCACCATCGACGCGTACGCGTGAAAAAGTCAACATTGGAGGGAACGTTGGTGACCAAACGCTACCTCCAACGTCCGTGATGTGCAGCCCAAAATTGGATTTTGGAAAATTGCATCGACTTGTATGCGTACACGTGAATGCATATTTTGGCCTGACACGCGAACGCGTGAGTGACGCGCACGCGCAAAATGCTATTTTGACGCGTCCGCGTGGGTGACGCGCACGCGTGAGTGGAAAAACATTAGTACACCAATATTAAGTCAAACGTTGGCGCCAACGCTCATTCCTTTAGATATCTTTTCTCAAGCCAACGTTTGACTCAACGTTTTCTTACAAACGTTGAGGCCAACGTTAACACCAGCACCAGTAGAAGTTAGCACCAATGCAGATAAAAAATGTGAATTGCCAATTACCCCTCTTCAACATCACTGAGACCCCTTCTTGATTGCTTCAACAAGGCCAAAAAGCCCAATCCAAATGACGTGAAGATCAATTGAAGAAAGTGTATAAATAGCTTAGAGTTTACGGGGCTGACACAGAAAGAGTACGAGGACCCTGCCCAATTTTACTTTCTCTGCACTTTATCTTTCTGCAATGTATTTTTCAATTTCGTTTTCCATTCTGAGAGATATGAACAACTAAACCCCTTTCATTGGGTTAGGGAGCTCTGTTGTAATTCAATGGATCAATAGTAGTTTTCATTTTCTTCTTCTATCTTTTCTCTTGATTTTGTTAGAAAGCTTTCAATCTTAATTCAATTGGATAGTTGTCTTGACAGAGAATCTATTCATAATTGGGTTTCCTCTGTTCCTTGAGAAAGGGATGAGGAAATCATGCTAGAAATGCTTTCTCACATTGGATTAAATTGGGAGTTGGATGGATATTGTGACATGTAATCCTACCAATACTTTGGTTTATGAATTTATGTGGTATAATCAGTGACCAAACTTCATCTCTTCAATCACCTAAGATTGCCAAGCAAAGTCAGTGAATGCATTGATTGAGGAAGAGATGAAAATGATTTGATCCGGAGAACTCAATATCTCCTAAAACCCAATGAATTCCCAATTCTAATCTTACCCATTCTCTTTACATTATACCTTTTAATTTGATGTTTAATCCCCATTCCCATTTAATTTCTTGCAATTTAAGCTTCTGCACTTTAATTACTTACAATTTACATTTCTTGCACTTTAAGTTTTTTGCCAATTTAATTTCTGTAATCCCAACTTCAAATCTAATTCAGTTCAATTAGAATAATTCTCCAATTATCATTGCTCAACCAACCAATCCCTGTGGGATTCGACCTCACTCTATAGTGAGTTTTTACTTTATGATAATCCGGTGAACTTGCCGGTAGAAATTTGTTGAGAGACAAGTTTTCTTGCATCAAGTTTATAGCGCCGTTGTCGAGGATTGGTTTTGTATTGACAATTACTAAATTGGAGGATAACTAGATTGAGCAATTTTCTTTTCTGTTGATTAATTCAATTTCAATTTCATCTGTCTACTTTTACCTTCAGAAATTTTAAGTTGTTTTCTTCTATTTCTTTACTTTCCAGCAAAACTAATCCACTGACTCACTAACTGTTTGATTAATTACCTTAATTACTCTAACCACACTTTTTCATTAACTGTGAGATTTTTCACTTGCTGTTTGCTGTCCGTTTTGCCAATTGTATGACAGGTAGAAGAGGGGCTTCAACCTCTTTTGACAGTGAACTAGAGAGAACCTTCCTTAGATTAAGGAGGGAAGCAAGAGGCAAGGGATTAGTTGGAAAAAAAGAATTAGAAGAGGATCTGGAAGTTACTATGGAGGAAGAGGTCCATAACCATAATGGAGAAGCTACTGGTAATAAAGCACCACAAGAGAGGAGAGTGCTATGCTCCGACATTAATCCCAACCATGGGAATTGTGGGAGCAGCATTCAAAAGACAACCATCCATGCCAATAACTTTGAATTGAAGCCTCAACTCATCACTCTCGTCCAAAACAATTGTTCATTCAGAGGAAGTGCCCAAGAAGACCCAAATCAGCGTCTCACTACATTCCTAAGGATCTATGATACAATAAAGTCAAATGGTGTTCACACTGATGCCTACAGGTTACTTCTGTTCCCATTCTTTCTCAGGGATAAAGCATCCAAGTGGCTACAATCATTTCCAAAGGAGAGCCTCACAACTTGGAAAGATGTAGTAAATAAATTCTTGGCAAGGGTCTACCCTCCACAAAGAGTCAATAGGTTGAGAGCAGAGGTTCAAACATTCAGGCAGTAGGATGGTGAAACCCTCTATGAGGCATGGGAGAGATTCAAGGATTTGACAAGGAGGTGCCCTCTTGATATGTTCAATGAATGGGTACAGTTGCATATCTTTTATGAAGGACCGTCATATGAATCCAAGAAAGCTGTAGACCAATCTTCTAGAGGCTCTCTCAACAAGAAGAAGACAATTGAGGAAGCCATTGATGTCATTGAATCAGTGGCTAACAATGAATATTTCTATGCATCTGGGAGAAGCAACAATAGAGGAGTCATGGAGCTGAACAACATGGATGCAATTTTGGCTCAGAACAAGATGATTGCCAAGTAGCAGCAATCCACACCCAACCATCAACACAGGCTAAGTCAAATACAGAGGAAGAAGTTGATTGGGAACAAGCTAATTACATTGGGAATTCTTCAAGACAAGAGCATGACCCATACTCCAAGACCTACAATCCAAGTTGGTAGAACCACCCAAACTTTGGGTGGGAAAACCAACAAAACCAGAACCAAAATCATATACCCCATTATTTCAACCAATTCAATAACTCCACCTACCAACACTCCAACCAAAGACCATATCAAGCCACACAAATATCAAGCCTAAAACAACCAGCCTCAACATCACACTCATAACCCACCTTCTGAGGATAGGCTATCGAGGATTGAAGCTTTGCTGGAAAATCTTTGCAAAGAAGTCCAAGATAACAGAACCTTCAAGGAGGAAATGAGGACTAGTATAAAAAGTTGAGGAGAAAGCATTAAGAAGCTTGAGTCCCAAGTGGGATATCTATCTCAACAATTTCCAAAGTCCACTGACGGTTTCTCAAGTGGTACTGAAAAGAACCCAAGAGGAGAGACCAAGAAGATAAGGTGGGAAGAATGCTCCAGACACTCAGAGCATGATACAGGAGAGTCAAGGAAGGATGTAACGGAGATAGAAGAAATGACTTGCCCTGAACAGAGGAAGGAACAAAAAGAGAAATAAGTCCTTAAGCCTTTTGTGCCACAAGCACCATTTCCCCAGAGACTCAGGAGAGGTGAGAAGGAGAGAACATACACTAGATTCTTGGATATATTTAAATCTCTTCATGTCAACATTCCCTTCCTTGAGACACTGCAACAAATGCCCACATACATTAAATGTGTGAAAGAGCTGCTTACCAAGAAAAGCACCCTGAAGAGGGGACAAACAGTGGTAGTGAACAAGGAATGTAGTGCCATTCCGTGTTGTGTGAGAATAGTTAATTGGTTTGGTTTCCATTGACGCTAGTCTTTCACTAAGTTAATTAGTGAGTTGACTAGGACTTATGGATTGAGATCAATTACACTCTTTTGACCAATTCTCAAGGAGGATTGATTAGTTTGGATTGATTCCACACAATTGCCATGTTTGTGGTCTACAACTAGGATAGAAATCCCTAATTACCCAATCCTTGCCAAGAGTCCTTTTTAGCATTTAATTTCCACTTTTATTGCCTTTAATTGCTTTCTCTTTTAATTTCCTTGCATGATCATTTGCTTCCTTGCAATTTACATTTCTTGCTTTCTTGCTTTCCCATTTTTCCATGTTCTCTCATAGCCAATAAATGTACATTTCATGTCAACTCCTAAGGAGAATGACCCGAGGTTTAAATACTCTCGGTTAATTAGAATTTGTAAACATTTGATTAAGAGAATTAATTGTTGGTTTGGACTATGCTACCAACGAATTGACTCTTATTTTGATCGATTCCAAACCGGCAATAGTTCTCTTATCAAATTTGGCGTCGTTGCCGAGGAGTTGCAATGGTGTATGTTTTTGGCTATTGTATATATGTGAATATTGTAAACAGTTGCTTTTTAGTTATCTTTTGTTTTTGTTGATGGTTAGGATTGGGACCCCGGAGGACATTGAACATTCTAGCATTTGGTGGGGAAGTCAAGCACAAGCCACCATAAAAAGGGGCTCTCCCAACTGTCTAAATTTAAGACATTAAATAAAAGTGTTTGGTAACATTGTTCCTACTCTTCTCTTTTTGTATATATTTTGGTTATTGCATGTTTGTTTGGTTGGTTAGGTTAGAATTAGTTTAATTTTGGTTTGGATAATGAAATTATGGGTTCTTGCATGTTTGGAGTTGAGTTTTGATTGAACTAAGGCTTGGTACCTTAGAATTTTGAAGAAATTTTTTTGGGGAAAACAGAGCATGTGCGTGCGCACACCCTTGTGTGCACGCACACAACAACGAAAATTCACCTTCTGTGCATACGCACCCACCTGTGCGTACACACACGAGCCTTTATGCCCATATTTGCAGCGCCAGCACACCTTGTGCGTGCGCATTCCCCTATTTTCTACGACCTATGCGTTCACACGTACCTGTGTGTATGCATACAGGTCCTTCTTCGCACTATCTGTGCAGCCGCATAGGCTTGTGCGTCTGCTCGCCAACTTGCAACCACTCTAGTGGGAGTATTGGCACAGCCTGTGCGTGTGAACCCCTACCCCTTATGCTCTTGTGTGCGCACACGGGCCTATGTGCGCACGCACACATGATCCGACCAAAAAAGAAGAAAAGTGGTTCGTGCATGCGCACAACCCTGTGCGCATGCACGTGTCTTGACACCCTCTCTGCCAGCAGCGCTCGCACGCCCTGTGCATCTGAACACCCCCAATTTTTGCTGGTGTGCATATGCACGAGTCACCTCCTGCACGTTAATGAGAAAGAGTGCCCTGTTTTATCATTTTCTTTCTTCTCTGTTCTTTCTTCTCTTTCCTTCTTCCTTCTTCTTCTTTCTTCTTTCTTTTTCTTCTTTCTTTCTTCTCTTCTCCAGCGAAGCACCACCGCCGTGAGCTTCGTAGTCGTTAACA
This sequence comes from Arachis duranensis, assembly GCF_000817695.3. NCBI lineage: Eukaryota > Viridiplantae > Streptophyta > Magnoliopsida > Fabales > Fabaceae > Arachis > Arachis duranensis. The sequence continues at coordinate 39,097,735 of NC_029781.3, forward strand.
CAAGTGCCACTGTTTCCTATCTCTTTCTTTTCCATATTTTAACTTTTCACTTTTCTTGTTTTAATCTTATTTGTTATGTTTAGTTGCTTGCTTTCTATTTTCTTTATTGAATTTTGGTAATTTAGCTTAAATTTTTATTTAATTGTCTGTTTCTTGAATTGCAAGTGTTCAAATTTCTAATTTATGGGTTGTTGATGCTTGAACTTTTGGCTTGAATTTGTTGAATATGTGCACTGCATACTATGTGTTTGACATAATGCTTGAATGAACTTTTTGATTAATTCATATGTTGTTATTACCATATGTGTTAGACTATATCCTTGTTTGGCATTCTAATCAAGAATTGTGCACTTTTGAATGATGATGATGTTATTTGGGATTGAATCTTCAATAATGTACTTGTTTAATACTTTGAGTTGCTAACACTAAATTGATTTAGAAATTGATTTTTTGTCTCTTATTTGGTGCAATTTTTAACAAGTACATATTGAATTTAGTGAATTGAATGGAATTGCTTGTTCATCATGGTTTTTAAGTCAATATAATCACATCACAAGGTATTTTCTTCTTGTTAATGCTTTGCATTTGTTTGACTTGTCACTTTTTGTAGCAAGCACCTTCCCATGTGATTATTTGATTGTTCTTAAGGATGAATAAGTAGTTTCTCTTCATCATTGCATTGGTTATTGTTTGTTGTCCTATTTTTTGACAATTTTGCTCTTTTACTTGCACAACTTCAATATCCAATAACTCCTACATTCAATTCACTCTTGTTGGTAGTTGCCTAAGTTTGCTTGTCCTTAATTGATGCTCATTTATTGCTTGCATCTTAGGCCATTTAATTGAGGAACTCATGCTTACTTTTTCATTGTGTGGATGCCACTTTAACAAGCCGTTGTGTGTATTCCACACCACTATGCAAACTTCCTCAATTAGAAGCTTATTTACTCTCCCCTTTACCTTTTTGTGCTACTTTGCTATGAGTCCTAATTATACTTTATTCATTCTTTTCGAGGAGGACACCGAAGATGGAGACGCTAAGAATGCGTTGGACATTGGCGGTTTCCACACAACCCGAGCCCCCGCATCCACCAACCGAAGGTAGAAGCTCTTGAGAGACATTCTCCCCAGATCGTGTTCATGCACAGAGGACCGTGCAATGCTTAAGTGTGGGGGAAGATTAGTCATTTTGGGGTATAAACTTTCTTTTCTGAACACTTTGCACTTTCATTTTTTGTTTTCTTCCACTATGTTCTTGTAGATATTTGGAGTATTTTTTATTGTTGCGTTGCATTTTTCTTCTAGTACATATACTTTAAACTACTCATAGTTTATATCTATTGCATTTTGCATTTTTAGTTGGTATATATTTTATATGTTGCATTTTTGCATATTTCACTTAGTATATATGTCATAGATAGAAGTTGTGATTGGATGTTATGGATAGTATAGCACCTAGTTCAATTTTTTCCTAATTGTTCATGTTAGATTTTGGTTGTTGAAAATTAGGAATAGAACTAGAAAAATTTTTGAAAATTGCATCCATCACATCATACATACATATAGGGAATAATCTTGGTGAAAAACAACAAAGATTTCCAAGAATTTTGTTATAGGGCATTCTATTGAATTGATGTGAAAAAGTGTTTTTAAAGCTTGCTTGAATGATTATTTTGGAACATAGAAGAGTAAAGAACAAATACCTTGTGTTTTATCTAATTTTATTTTTCTTTTATGGTTCTTTTATGTTTTATTAGGTTCATGATCATGTGGAGTCACAAAATAAATACAAAAATTAAAAACAGAATCAAAAATTGCAAAAGAAACAGCACACCATGGAGGAAGGGCTTACTAGTGTTTAAACGCCAGTAATGAGCATCTGGCTGGCGTTCAACACCAGAACAAAGCATGGATTTGGCGTTGAACACCAGAAACAAGCAGCATCCTGGCGTTTAAATGCCAGGAATACACCCTGAGAAGAGCTGGCGCTGAATGCCAGAAACAAGCATGGAACTGGCATTCAATGCCAGAAACATGCTGCAGATGGGCGTTGAACGCCCAGAACAAGCTTAGAGCTGGCGTTTAACGCCAGAAACTAGCATCAATCTGGCGTTAAATGCCAGAATTGCATAAAGATGGAATTTTACACGCCTAATTGGTGTAGGGATGATAAATCCTTGACACCTCAGGATCAGTGGACCCCACAGGATCACCTCAGGATCTGTGGACCCCACAGGATCCCCACCTACCTCAACTCACCTTCCCTCTCTTTTTCACACAATCCATCATCTCTTTCCCACCCAAACCCACCCTACATGGCCGAATACACACCTCTATCCCTCTTCTCCATATCTTCTTCTTCTTCATCTATTCTTTCTTCTCTTGCTCGAGGGCGAGCAACATTCTAAGTTTGGTGTGGTAAAAGCATAGCTTTTTGTTTTTCTATAACTATTTATGGCACCTAAGGCTGGAGAAACCTCTAGAAAGAGGAAAAGGAAGGCAATTGGCTTCCACCTCTGAGTCATGGGAGATGGAGAGATTCATCTCAAGGGTCCATAGCTCAGTAATAGAGCATTTGACTGCACATCAAGAGAGCATGAGGAATTCCCTCATCAAGAAATCCCTGAGATACATCAGGGGATATATTTTCCTCCACACAACTATTGGGAGCAACTAAGGATATGAGCACCAAAATCATTAGGGATCAAGCAAAAGAGGCAAGGAAGAGACATAAAGTAGCTCAAAAAGCACCATTGATCCTTCAAAAAGGCGCCACCATCACTAAGGTGGACTCATTCCTTAACTTCCTTGTTCTTATCTCTGTTTTTAGATTTTTATGCTTCATGTTTGTCTATATTTGTGTCTTTATTTCATGATCATTATTATTTAGTAACTATGTCCAAAGGCTATGAATAATTCCATGAATCCTTCACCTCTCCTAAATGAAAAATGTTTCTAATTCAAAAGAACAAGAAATATATAAATTTCGAAAATTGTCCTTGAATTTAGTTTAATTATATTGATGTGGTGACAATACTTTTTGTTTTCTGAATGAAGGCTTGAACAGTGCATAATTTTGATCTTGTTGTTTATGAATGTTAAAATTGTTGGCTCTTGAAAGAATGATGAACAAAGAGAAATGTTATTGACAATCTGAAAAATCAAAAAATTGATTCTTGAAGCAAGAAAAAGAAGTGAATAGCAAAAACTTACGAAAAAAAATATGGTGAAAAAAAATAGAAAGAAAAAGAAAAAGCAAGCATTTATGGGGACTTTAGCAAAGCTGAGTCACAATCTGAAAAAGGTTCACCCAGTCATGTGTCTATGGTATTTATGTATCCGGTGGTAATACTGGAAAACAAAGTGCTTAAGGCCACGGCCAAGACTCATAAAAGTAGCTGTGTTCAAGAATCAACATACTTAACTAGGAGAACCAACAACTCTATCTGAAATTCTAAGTTCCTAGAGATGCCAATCATTCTAAACATCAAAGGAAAAAGTGAGATGCCAAAACTATTCAGAAGCAAAAAGCTACAAGTCCCGCTCATCTATTTAGAACTAATATTCATTGATATTTTCGGATTCATAGTATATTCTCTTCTTTTTATCCTATTTGATTCTCAGTTGCTTGGGGACAAGCAACAACTTAAGTTTGGTGTTGTGATGAGCGGATAATTTATACGCTTTTTGGCACTGTTTTTAGGTAGTTTTTAGAAGGATCTAGCTACTTTTAGGGATGTTTTCATTAGTTTTATGCTAAATTCACATTTTTGAACTTTACTATGAGTTTGTGTGTTTTTATGTGATTTTAGGTCATTTCTGGCTGAAATTGAAGGACCTGAGCAAAACTCTGATAGAAGGCTGACAAAGGACTGCTGATGCTGTTGGATTCTGACCTCCTTGCACTCGAAAAGGATTTTCTGGAGCTATAGAAATCCAAATGGCGCGCTCTCAACAGCGTTGGAAAGTAGGTTTTTAGTGCTTTCCAGCAATATATAATAGTCCATACTTTATTTGATATTAGACGACGTAAATTGGCGCTCAACGCCAGTTCCATGCTGCATTCTGGAGTCAAATGCCAGAAACACGTCACGATCCAGAGTTGAATGCCAAAAACATGTTACAACTTGGCATTCAACTCCAAAAGAAGTCTTTGCACGTGTAAAGCTCAAGCTCAGCCCAAGCACATGCCAAGTGGGCCCCGGAAGTGGATTTCTGCATCAATTACTTACTTCTGTAAACCCTAGTAGCTAGTCTAGTATAAATAGGACATTTTACTATTGTACTAGGTGTCTTTGACCATTCGGTCTTTTGACCACATCTTTGGTCCATTTCCATTATTTTCGAATTCACATCATATTATGGGGGCTGGTCAATCGGCCATGCCTGGACCACTACTTATGTATTTTCAACGGTGGAGTTTCTACACACCATAGATTAAGGGTGTGGAGCTCTACTGTACCTCAAGTTTTAATGCAATTACTACTATTTTATATTCAATTCAGTTTATTCCTGTTCTAAGATATTCGTTGCACTTTAATATGACGAATGTGATGATCCGTGACACTCATCATCATTCTCACCTATGAACGTGTGACTGACAACCACTTCCGTTCTACCGTTGACCGGGCGCATATCTCTTGGATTCCTTAATCAGAATCTTCGTGGTATAAGCTAGAATTGATGACGGCATTCATGAGAATCCGGAAAGTCTAAACCTTGTCTGTGGTATTCCGAGTAGGATTCAGGGATTGAATAACTGTGACGAGCTTCAAACTCACGATTGTTGGGCGTGATGACAAACACAAAAGAATCAATGGATTCTATTCCGACATGATCGAAAACCGACAGATGATTAGCCGTGCCGTGACAGAGCATTTGGACCTTTTTCACTGAGAGGATGGGATGTAGCCATTGACAACGGTGATGCCCTACATACAGCTTGCCATGGAAAGGAGTAAGAAGGATTGGATGAAGGCAGTAGGAAAGCAGAGATTCAGAAAGAGCACAGCATCTTCATACGCCTATCTGAAATTCTCACCGATAATCTACATAAGTATCTTTATCTTTATTTTCTGTTTATTTATTATTATTATTCAAAAACTCCATAACCATTTATTATCCGCCTAACTGAGATTTACAAGATGACCATAGCTTGCTTCATACTAACAATCTCCGTGGGATCGACCCTTACTCACGTAAGGTTTATTACTTGGAAGATCTAGTATAGTTGCTGGTTAGTTGAGCGAAGTTGTGAGGTTATATTTAGACCATGGTATTGAGCACCAAGTTTTTGGG
>NC_029781.3:39105715-39119145 GCF_000817695.3 Arachis duranensis
TAGCCTTTCCCAAGGAAAGACTAGGACTTGAGGATTCGAATTAATTTATCCACTTAACTTACCTTCATAGTTAGAGGTTAACAAAGTGGGAGAAAAATCCAATTCTCATCACAATTGATAAGGATAACTAGGAAAGGACCTCCAGTTCTTGTACCTTGCCAAAGGTTTATTTTACAGCTATTATTATTTTATTTTACTTGTGATATAATATATTCGCACCTTACTTCCAAAACCCCAATTTACAATCTCCATAGCCAATAATAAGAATATACCTCCCTACAATTCCTTGAGAAGACGACTCAAGGTTTAAATACTCGGTTATTAATTTTAAAGGGGTTTGTTACTTGTGACAACCAAAACGTTTGTAGAAGGGATTTTTGTCGGTTTAGAGACTATATCTACAACGCGACTGTTCTTATGAAATTCTTTACTGGCAAAAATCCTAACGTCAAAATGGCGCCGTTGCCGGGGAATTGCAAACGTGTGCCTTATTATTGGTTATTGTAAATATTGTAAAAAAAAAATTTCAGATTTCTATTTTGAATTTTTTTTATCTTATCTTATCTTTTTCAAAAATCATATCTTTTTAAAAAAATATTTTCATATCTTTTTTTCAAAAATTATATCTTTTTCAAAATATTTTCTTTTTATTAATTTTTGTTTTTATTTTCTCTTACTACCATGAACTCTCACCCCTTTGGCTATGAGTCTGGTTACAATAATATTGCAGGAAGAGGAGATTATAATGACAACATGCACCATGGTTGGAACAATCAAAGATGGGAGGAGCCACAAGGATTTGATCAACCCTCATGGCAACAACCACCTCCAATGGACAATCAACAACCAGTCTGTGATGCATATCAAGATGATGGCTATGGTGAGCGCTCTTTTGATTATCAACAACCACCACCATATGCCTATGAACCCTTTCCTCAACATAACTTTGGACCACCACACTCACAAGCCCCTTTCCGCCATTCACCTCCATATGACCCTAACCCTCAACCACCATACCAACCACCTTATGAGCCATATGAACCATATATAGAACCATCCCAATTCCAACCCAATTACTCATAAGAACCACCACTTCAATATTCACCATCTCCATATCCATCAATCCAAGAGCATTATGACCCTACTTATGAAAATCGAGTGCATCAAGAGGCAAAGGATCGTCTCAAGGAAACAATGGATCGATTTCAGGCAATCACTCAACAACTGGGGCAAGTATTAATTCAATGGGCTTCTAGACGCTTAAATATACAAGGCTCAGCCACAGCTCCATGTGGACAGTCTAGTGAAGAGCATAGCATAAACGAGATACCAGAAACTCCAGTGGACAAGACAGAGCATGAATTCATACTAGAACAAGTAGAAGAAGCTATCATTGTTCAAGAAGAAGAGTTGGTTGAAGAATTAGGAGACGCAGAACCTCCATGGGAAAGACAAGACATAGAGCCTCCTTCCAAGACGGTTGAAATTGATGCTGAATAGGGTGTACAACCTCCAAAGCATATCATAGTTGAAGACTTGGAAGAGGTTGATCAAGAGATGGAGATTCAAGAAGAAGAAGCACAACCTCCCATGCCCTTGGAAAGCAATGAAAAGGAGATTGAATTGAAAGAGAGCTACCAAGAGGAAGAGGTTGAAATTGAAGAAGTTTACAAAGAGGTGGTAATTATCAGAGAAGAGCACAAGGGAGTAGAGCTTGCAATTTCATTAAAAACACCTCCCCCTAAGTTGCCATCATCCTTCATAACATTCAAGTGGGTAAAATTCATATCCCATAGCTTTCTAATCCCACTTGAATATGGGCTACTGGAGACGGATGGTCAACTTAGAGCTCTTTGTGGCATCAAGAGTAAAAGGAAGATGGTAAGTGGTAAGAATTGTCCTGCAAGGTTCATCATGGTTGGAAGCTTTAAGCTTAAACATAAAGGTTGGTATAGAGCTCAACTGAATGGGTCTAGGAAATTGTTTGGCCGCTTTAGTGAGAATTCAGATTGCTTGCTACCCGGATGGAATCATGATAATCAACACGAAGACGGGTGTAAAAGCAAGATTTGGGATCCTGGAATCTATTCTGACATCCAACACCCCAGGAGCCTAAGAATCTTTTTGAAGTTGCTCAAGGGTTTTACATGCCTAGTTTGGAACCCCGGAGGTTACTGGAGATACAAACATTGGTGGAGATTCCTGGATGAGTTCAAGCACAAGCCACCATAACAAGGAGCTCATCAAATGTCCAACTTAATGACTTTAACTAAAAGTGCTAGGTGGGAGACAACACACCATGGTATGATCGTTCATTTTTCATTTTTATTTAGTTTTATATGCTTTTGAGTTTTATTTTATTTTATTATATTGGACCTGGAGTTTTGCATCACATTCATATTAACAATGCATTCTGCATTTTATTTCAAAAAAAAAAAAAGCGAGCACGCGACGCGACCACATCAGCGACGCGTCCGCGTCGCAAGGAGATAGGAGACAATATTAATATGAACAGAGAGTTTCATAGGAGCAGGGCTGGAGGCGCGCTATTAGCACAAATTGACTCCACGCGAACGCGTCGATGACACATCCGCGTCATTTGGAAAAATAACCTCCCACGCGACCGCGTCACCCATCGACACGTACGCGTGGGCCACAATTATGCGTGAAAAGTCAATGTTGGAGGGAATGTTTGTGACCTGATGCGCCACTATTTCGTGGTATATTTTGTGCTTAATTTAGAGGATTTCATCAACTTCCTTCACACTTATTCACATAAAGTGCATAGTTTTGTGTTTCCTTCCTAATTTTGCTTAATGGTTGAAAACATGCATTTTAGGCTCTAAACAAGCTAGTTTTAATCTCCCTTTATTCCCATTCGATGCCGTGATTTGTTTGTTGAGTGATTTCAGAGTTTATAGGGAGCAAGAATGGTCTAGAAGAGGGAAAGGAAGCATGCATAAGTGGAAGGAGCATAAAAATAGAGCTTTTGAGCACAAGCACCGATGCGCATGCGCAGCCTACGCGCACGCGTGGAAGCTCAGATTTGAGATTGGAGCGCCAAAGTCAACCCTTCTGCGTAGCTGGGCGGAATTCTCACTGATGTGTGCGCATGCTTGATGCATACGCGTGGATTGCAAAAACCCATCGACGCGCATGCGTGACCCACGCATATGCGTGACGCGCGTATGTGACCTCTATAATAAAAACGTGCCCAGTGATTTTAGAGGAGCTTCAAGCCCAGTTTTTTGCAGAATGTTGGGGGGAAAATATCTAAAAGGACCAAGGGTTGAAGGGGATTCACACTTTTCACACATTTAGATATTTTGAGAGTTAGTTTTTGGAAGTTACAGTTTTAGAGAGAGAAACTCCAACTTCTCTCTTGGTTTTTGGCTTTCTCAATTCCAATTGCACTTGGATACTTTGGTTAGATCTGAATTTGATTCAATTTTACATTGCTCTAGATTGTAGATTTTTTTTCTACCCTCAATTTAGTGTTCTTGTTGCTCTAGCATTGTGGATCTTGGATCTAGACCTTATTGCTTTGATTTCTATTAATGCATTGAGGAATTTCATGTTCATTGTTGTTAATTGCTTGATTGTTGTTAATTGTTTGTAATAGAAAGCTTTAATTCACTTTCTTTTCTCAATTTCATGATATCTTCCATTATTGCTCACCAAATGTTTCAGAAAATGTCAACTATAGCTATAGAGTAGAATTTTATTCTTGGCTTACGAGTTAGATAATTGGAGACACTTGAATTGTCAACTTTAGTTGATTGATAATTGGAGATTGCTAGTTGACTTGAATGACACTAACTCTAGTCTCTTCTTAAGATTTGACTAGGACTTGTGGACTCAAGTTGATTATTTCCAGTTGACTTTCCTTCATAATTAGATGATGAGTAAGTGGAGCAATAACCAATTGATATCACAATTGATAGAGATAATGATGATTGGAATTCCAATTCTCAACCCTAGCAAAGGCTTTTATATTGATTGATTGTTATTCACTCTTGCTTGATTTCAAATTCTTGTGTCCCTTAGTTTGATGGTTTTTTGTTTATTACCTTTATGCAAGCTTGTTTTACATTCTTCGTACTCAACCTCAAACAGCAAGAGACTCCTAGCCAATGATGTGCACCTTTGGGCAACTCCTAGGGAGAACTACTCGGGACTAATACTCTCAGTTTATTGATTTGAATTGTGGACACACACTTTCTTTGTTTGATGCATTATAGTTTGTTGGTTTAGACTATACTCACGATGAATTTATTTAGTAAAATTCTATACCAACAAAAAATAGCTCATCAAAATGGCACCGTTGCCGGGGAGTTGCATATGTGTAGCACGTTGTTGGCTAGTGTAAATATGTTGATATGTGAATACTTATATTTTCATTGATTGTTTGCTAGTTTGATTGTTAGTTAGGATTAATCTTTGTTTTGTGCATTTTCTCGTCATGAGCTCTATGCCTCTTTCATTGAATGATGCGTTTACCAACGGATCCGAGCTTAGATACTTTTGATTTCGAAATTGAGAGAACTTTATTCCATATTAGGCAAGCTCAAAGAAGGTTAGCCTTTGGAGGTGGTGAAAGGGTTCCTACCAATTCACCAACCTTATCCGAGGTTGAATCAGAATCGTCATTCGAAGAAGGAACGATATATTCTTCCATCGATACTACTAATACCTCTTCTATTGATCTAGGTAGTGAAACTATGGCCACTCCGAGGAGAGTCACTCTTAAGGAAGCCGGTGCTTCGGACTTTGTTCTTCAACTGCTTCAAGTGTGTCATCCGGAGTTAAATGCTAATTTTGAACTCAAGACCGCCTTGATTAATCTTCTACCCAAGTTTCATGGACTCTCCGCCCAAAATCCTATTAGACACCTTAGGGACTTCCAAGGTGTATGTTCTACTACTAGGCAGGAAGGTTCCGATGAGGTTGCTATTTGGTTGTATGCCTTTCCCTTCTCTCTTGAGGGGCGAGCTAAAGAGTAGTTCTACACTTTGCCCAATGAGATTGTTAGCGATTGGGATTCGCTTAGAAGGGAATTCTTAGACAAATTCTGTCCTCCGGATTTGACGGATAGACTGAGGAAAGAGATTTTGTGCATTGTCCAAGGCGAAATGGAAAGTCTATATGAGTATTGAGAACAGTTTCAGCGGCTTCTTGACTCATGCCCTCACTATATGATCGACACTCTAGTGTTGATTAGCTATTTTTGCCAAGGAATGAAACCACAAGACAAGATCCTCTTGGATGCTTCAAGCAATGGTTCCTTGACAAAGTATAGGATGGCGAAGGAAGTATGGCAATTAATCACCGATTTGGCCGAGTCCACCCAACATGCTAGACAAAGAAATAATCATTTAAACGATATCAATGAAGTTTCTTCTAGTGGTAAGACCACTGCCCTTACCAAAGCCTTGGGAGAGATGACTAGCATTCTTAAGCAACTCCAACTTAATCAACAACAATCTCCTCCTCCTCAACAACAACAAAGTCAACAATTGGTTCCCCAATGAGTGTGCGGGATTTTCTCTTGTTACTCTCATTACACGGATGAATGTCCAAACCTCCAAGAAGAAAATACCATAGCGACGACCAATTCCTATTACAACCGCCCAAACCAAGGGTATCACCAATAAGGAGGCAACCATAACCAAGGGGGTAATTACACCCAAAGTTGGCAAGAGGATTCCAACCAAGGTTGGAGGGATAACTATAATCAAGGAGGTAGGGACAATGGAAGGAATCAAAGGTGGAACCACAACCATCAACAACACCACCATATCAACAACCAAACTAGTGCACGAAAATTACTTAACACTATGTAATTTCGCACAACTAACCAGCAAGTGCACTGGGTCGTCCAAGTAATACCTTACATGAGTAAGGGTCAAATCCCACAGAGATTGTTGGCTTGAAGCAAGCTATGGTTATCTTATTATTCTTAGTCAGGATACCAATAGGGTTCTTTAATTTCAATTGTAAAAAGAATGAAAGGGCATAAAATAAATAATTGTTATGCAATAAAGGAGAATATGTTGGAGTTTTGGAGATGTTTTGTCCTCTGAATTCCTGCAACATAATGCTTTCTCACTTTCATACATGTAAGACTCCTTCCATGACAAGCTGTTGATGAATGAATTTTTGACGGGTTAGAATTTCACTAATGAAATGTCGTTGTAAAGTATAGTTTCTAAACCAAACAATAATCCTTTCATACAAAAGATTGTTTGTCACAAGTAACAAACCCCTAATATTATAAACCGAAGTATTCAAACCTTGGGTCGTTCTCCCTAGGAATTACAATAAAGTGTTTTGTTATTGGTTTGAGTTGTTTTGGGGTTTTGGATAAGAGGCATGAAAGTAAATGGCAATGAAAATAAACTAACAACTATAAAAGGATCTTGACAAGGTATGAAAATTAGAAGTCCTATCCTAGTTATCCTTCTCAATTGTGATGAGAATTGTTCATTGCTACCACTTAGTTAAAGTCAAGTGGATGAATTGACTTGAGCCACAAGTCCTTGCCAACTCCCAAGGAAAGACTAGCTTTAGTGTACTCCAAACCAATTAGCAATCTCTCCAATTACCAATCAACAAAGGAATTAGATAACTCAAGTGTCACTAATTACTCTACCTAGGCCAAGAGGAACAAAATCTATACTATATCTAGAAGAGGCATTTCAACAAACACATAGAGTGCAATAGAAGTAAACATTATTAAATGCAAGAATTAAAGGAATCTACAACTACAAACATAAGAGATCAACAATAGAAAAGCAAAGAAGACACATTTATTATGAATTACCTCTTATTGAATTGGAAGAATGTAGAAGGAACAATACTAGATCTACAACAAAATATAAGAACAACATAAAGGAAATTACAACAAAAGAATAGAGGAAGATGAATGTAACAACAAGGAATTGAAAGGTAGAAGTAGGAGAAAGCAAAGATTAAAACCTAGATCTATGAACTAATCCTAATCCTAATCCTAGAGAGAAGTGAGAGCTTCTCTCTCTAGAAACTAACTCTAACTACTAAACTATGACTAATGGTAACTAACATCTAAAGTATGAGAGTATGTTCATTCCGCCTTCAATCCTTGGCTTAAATAGCATCAGAAATGAGTTGGATTGGGCCCACAAGGTTTTAGAATTCGCTGGCCACGTTTTGCTTTAAGTGAACCAGGTGGCAGCAACGGCACGTGCGCGTACTTTGCGTGTGCGCGCCACCATACGTGTAGCAACTATAAAAAATCTTATATCGTTTCGAAGCCCCAGATGTTAGCTTTCTAACCCAACTAAAACCGCATAATTTGGACCTCTGTAGCTCAAGTTATGGTTGTTTAAGTGCGAAGAGGTCGGCTTGACAGCTTTCCGGTTCTTTCATTTCTTCATGAGTTCTCCAACTTTTCATGCTTCTTTCTTCATTCCCTTGATCCAATCTTTGCCTCCTAAACCTTAAATCACTTAACAAACATATCAAGGCATCTAATGGAATCAAGGAAAATTAGATTTAGCTATTTTAAGACCTAAAAAGCATGTTTTCACTCTTAAGCACAATTAAAGGAGAAGTTATAAAACCATGCTATTTCAATGGATAAATGTGGGTAAAAGGTTATAAAATCCCCAAAAATCAATACAAGATAAACCCTACAAATGGGGTTTATCAGCTGTATGTAGGGCATCACTGTTGTCAATGGCTACTTCCCATCCTCTCACTGAAAATGGTCCAAATGCTCTGTCACAGCACGGCTAATCATCTGTTGGTTCTCGATCATGTCGGAATAAGATCCATTGATCCTTTTGCGTCTGTCACTACGCCCAACACTCGCGAGTTTGAAGCTTGTCACAGTCATCCAATCCCAGAATCCTACTCGGAATACCACACACAAGGTTTAGACTTTCCAGATTCTCAAGGATGCTGACAATGCATTCTAGCTTATACCACGAAGATTCTGATTAAGGAATCTAAAAGAGACTCATTCAATCTAATGTAGAACGGAAGTGGTTGTCAGGCACATGTTCATGGCTTTAGGAAGGTGATGAGTGTCACGGAACATCACCTTCTTCATAGTGAAGCGCGAATGAACATCTTAGAAAGGAACAAGCGTGTTTGAATGGAAAATAGAAATAATTGCATTAGTTCATCAAGACGCTGCAGAGCTCCTCATCTCCAACAATGGAGTTTAGAGACTCATGCCGTCAAAAGGTACAAAGTTCAGATCTAAAAATGTCATGAGATACAAAATTTGTTTAAATACTAAACTAGTAACCTAGGTTTATAGAGAATGAGTAAACTAAGATAGATAGTGCAGAAATCCACTTCTGGGGCCCACTTGGTGTGTGCTAGGGCTGAGACTTAAGCTTCTCACGTGCCTAGGCTGTTTTTGGAGTTAAACGCTAGGTTGTAACCTATTTCTGGCGTTTAACTCCAACTTGCAACCTGTTTCTGGCGTTGAACGCCAGAATGCAACATGGAACTGGCGTTAAATGCCAGTTTACGTCATTTATCTTCACGCAAAGTATGATCTATTATATATTGCTGGAAAGCCCTAGATGTCTACTTTCCAACCCAATTGAAAGTGCACCAATTGGACTCTTGTAGCTGTAAAAAACCTGTTCCGAGTGTAGGGAGGTCAGAATCCAACAGCATCAGTTGTCCTTTTTCAGCCTAAATCAGATTTTTGCTCAACTCCCTCAATTTCAGCCAGAAAATACCTAAAATCTCAGAAAAATACACAAACTCATAGTAAAGTCTAGAAATATGAATTTTTTCTAAAAAACTAATAGAAATATACTAAAAACTAACTAAAACATACACAAAACTATATGAAATTACCCCCAAAAAGCGTATAGAGTATTCGCTCATCACAACACCAAACTTAAACTGTTGCTTGTCCTCAAGCAACTAGATAAATAAAATAGGATAAAAAGAAATCAAGAAGCAATAGTATCTCAGAGTTTTAAATGAAGCTCAGATTCTAACTAGATGAGCGGGACTAGTAGCTTTTTGCTTCTAAACAGTTTTGACATCTCACTTTATCCGTTGAAATTCAGAATGATTGGCATCCATAGGAACTCAGAATTCAGATAGCATTATTGATTCTCCTAGTTTAGTATGTTGATTCTTGAACACAGCTACTTGATGAGTCTTGGCCGTGGCCCTAAGCACTTTGTTTTCCAGTATTACCACCGGATACATAAATGCCACAGACACATAACTGGGTGAACCTTTTCAAATTGTGACTTAGCTTTGCTCAAGTCCCCAATTAGAGATGTCCAGAGTTCTTAAGCACACTCTTTTGCCTTGGATCACGACTTTAATCACTCAGTCTCAAGCTTTTCACTTGGACCTGCTGACGTTAGGATTTTTGCCAGTAAAGAAGTTCATAAAAATAGTCGCGTTGTAGATATAGTCTCTAAATCGACAAAAATCCCTTCGTACAAACGTTTGGGTGTCACAAGTAACAAACCCCTTTAAAAATTGTTAACCGAGTATTCAAACCTCGGGTCATCTTCTCAAGGAACTGCAATGGAGTATGTTCTTATTATTGGCTATAAAGGTTGTAATCGGGGTTTAGAAGATAAGAAGCAAGTGATTTAAATGACAATTAATTTAAATGGCGATTAAAAGTAGTTAATAACTGTAAAAACAACTTTTGGCAAGGTAAGAGAAATTGGAAGTCCAACTTGGTGATATCTCCCAATAATAATGAAAGTTGTATCTAATTTCCATTTAGTCAACCTTTAAAGTAAAGAAAAGTCAAGGGACTAATTAGTTGACCTTCGAATCCTATTTATTTCCTAAGAAAAAGTTTAGCAGTTTCTCCAACTTCTTGTATTCCTTCCCCTTTTGCATGCTTCCTTTCCATCTTCTGAGCCATTCCTGCCCTGTAATCTCTGAGAACACTTAACACACATATCAAGGCATCTAATGGTGATAAGAGAGGATTAATAATAAGCAAATATAAGTCCAAAGAAGCATGTTTTCAATCAAAGCACATAATTAGGAAGGGAAATGTAAAACATGCAAATAGTATGAATAAGTGGGTAAAGAGTTGATAAATTCCACTCAATTAAGCACAAAATAAACCATAAAATAGTGGTTTATCAACCTCCCCACACTTAAACAATAGCATGTCCTCATGCTAAGCTCAAGAGAAACTATAAAGAGATGAAGAGGAATGATAGAATGTATGAGATGCAACCTATGAATGCAACTAAATGAAAAAATATTTCTACCTACTTGGTTAAAAGTAAATAAATCTCTAAGAATAAATATGAACTGGATTTCACTAATTCAAATCATAAAAATGAAGTACAAGTAGATTTGTAGAAGAAAATAGCTCATGAAAGCCAGGAACAAAGAATCGAGCATCGAACCCTCACTAGTAGTGTATATCACTCTAATCACTCAAGTGTTTTAAGTTTGATTCTCTCGATTCTCTACTAACTTTGCTTTCTAAGACTTGCTCTTCATCTAACAATCAACATAAATTTAATACACAGATACACATATCAAGAGGTCTTTTAAGGGTTGTAATGGGGTTAGGGTTAAGGTAGGATTGTATTTGGCCAAGTGGACTAAAATCTGAATCCTTAATTAACTTAAAATTTTCCACCTAACTTAAACAATCCATGTAATCATAATACAACATCTAACCATCCATTAACCATGTTTTCCACATATTCATGCATTCTAATTTCAAATTTCTAACATACTCAATTCTCAAACCAGATGTTTCCAAACCCACTTTTTCCCACACTTAATTCATAAGCATTCTCACTAGTCTAAGCAAACCAAGGATTCAAATTAAGGACATTATTGTTTTTTACTTAGAGTTAATGATGTGCTAAAATAAAGAACAAAGGGGTACAATAGGCACAACATTGGTTTGCAAGGGATAATGACAGGGTAAGGCCATATGGGTATGTAAGCTCAGTGAAATAAGGCCTCAATCATATAAGTGTATGCATACATTAAACAATGGAAATATAGAGTTAAGCAAGACAAAGATCACAATTTTAGAGAGAAAAACACACACCAAAAATAAAATATTGGTTGATAAAATACAACCAATCAAATAGGCTCAAAATCTCACTGGTTTTGTGTGTTCGAGCTTTAAACCATGTTCCAAAATAATATTTCTTCAAACAAGTGTAACATTAAATTTTATTCAAATTAATGAAATGTTATAAAAAGTTTCTTGAAAAAGAACATGTTACTTCAACCAAGTGGTAAAATATGCAAATTATGCAAATGCAACAACTAATCTACAAAGAAAATTTGAACATTGGTGTTGAGACAAGAAAGTACTAACCCATGGAGATCGGTATCGACCTCCCCACACTTAAAGATTGCACCGAGGCTAAGATGTGCGAGTGGACGGGGGTTCTGGTTCCTCAGCTGGGGCTCTTTCTGTTCCTTTCCTTGCCGGTGATTTGGGAGTAGCTTTCTCTTTTCCTTTCTTGGTGGCCATCCTGAAAAGGGGAAGAGAAAGTAAATTAAATTCAAAGAGATAACTATAGCAAGGAAGAGAACAGAAAAGGCGGTGATGGATGCACATTAGGATGTAGCTGACATTAACACATGCTCGCAAGTACATGTGAAAAGCCATTAATGAAAAATAGCTAGTGCATATAAGGACAAGTGAATGCAAGGTGTTTATTGGCATGCCGGCAAAGGGCATGAGTAGCATAGACCAAGCATTACTGGTAATAAATCACCATGTTTGTATTGACAATTATGTTCAATTAATAAAACAGTAAAGGGAGTTTATGAAAAGCAAGCATTGAATAGTATAAAGTAAAATAGAGAAGTGCATAATGCTATATGGGATTTGTCACAAACACATAGCACGCATGGTGAATACGGTATAGAAAGTATTAAAGTGAACATGCAAGCAACCCTTTAAAAATATAATTGCCAAACAATTTTTGCAACAATCCATAATGACCCAAATAAAATTCCAACACCAATGAAAATAATGCAATGAATGAAAGTATGCAAACAAATTAAAATAAAATAAAAAGAAAAATAAGAAGAATGAGAAGGGAAAGAAGGGAAGAGGAAGTAAATAAGAAAGGGGGGAGGAAAAATTAGTATTCGAGAAGAAAAGATAAAATATTTTGGCATATAAGGTTAAGGTGTGCGACGCTGGCGACGCGGTCGCGTGGTTGACGCGGCCGTGTGGTGCGAAATAAGGTCAAGTGACGCGGACGGGTGGGTCATGTGATCGCGTGACTCGATTTGTGCTAGTGGCGCGAGTGCAGCCTCGCGCTCGCACAACTCTCTGTTCAAAATCTTATTAGTGCCAAATTTTAAGTGACGCGATCGCATGGGGCATGCGATCGCGTGAGTGGGCTTTAAAGGAATATGACTCAGTCGCATGGGTCACGCGGCCGCGTGGGAAGGATTATGCGTTCAGCACCAATCCAGCACCACTCTCGCACAACTTTTGGGTGTGCACCATTGATGAGCGGATAATTTATACGCTTTTTGGCATTGTTTTTAGTATGTTTTTAGTATGATCTAGTTAGTTTTTAGTATATTTTTATTAGTTTTTAGTTAAAATTCACTTTTCTAGACTTTACTATGATTTTGTGTGTTTTTCTGTGATTTCAGGTATTTTCTGGCTGAAATTGAGGGTCCTGAGCAAAAATCTAATTCAGAGACTGAAAAGGACTGCAGATGCTGTTGGATTCTGACCTCCCTGCACTCGAAGTGGATTTTCTGGAGCTACAGAAGCCCAATTGGCGCGCTCTCAACGGCATTGGAAAGTAGACATCCTGGGCTTTCCAGCAATGTATAATAGTCCATATTTTGTCCGAGATTTGATGGCCCAAACCGGCGTGGCAATTCAGCCTCAGAATTTCCAGCGTTTAACGCTGGAACTGGCATAAAACTTGGAGTTAAACGCCCAAACTGGCATAAAAGCTGGCGTTTAACTCCAGAAAAGGTCTCTACACGAAAATGCTTCATTGCTCAACCTAAGCACACACCAAGTGGGCCCGGAAGTGGATTTTTAAGTCATTTACTCATCTCTGTATACCCTAGGCTACTAGTTTACTATTAATAGGATCTTTTGACATTGTATATGTACCTCATGAAACTTTACACGTTTTCTTTGTGTACCTTCCACGGCATGAGTCTCTAAACACCATGGTTGGGGGTGAGGAGCTCTGCTGTGTCTTGATGGATTAATGCAATTACTACTGTTTCTCATTCAATCATGCTTGCTTCCATTCTAAGATAATACTTGTTCTTAACCCGGATGAATGTGATTATCCGTGACAATCATCATCATCATCAACTATGAACGCGTGCTTGACAACCACCTCCGTTCTACCTTAGATTAAGTAGTTATCTCTTGGATTCTTTAACCGGAATCTTCGTGGTATAAGCTAGAA
>NC_029781.3:39119849-39120159 GCF_000817695.3 Arachis duranensis
AAAATCAAATCTTTTTCATAAAAATTTTTCAATCATATCTTTTTAATTGCTATTTTCAAAATCTTTTTAATTGACTAATTGATTCAGTTCTCAATTTATTTTGATCTTATTTTCTTTTTGATTTTCGAATTTTTATTTTATCCTTTTGTTTTATTTTATTTTTTTTCGTTTAATTCAAAAAAAAAAAAAAACAAAATATATCTATTTGCAATCCATTATGGATCTAAGTGGGATTGATCAGTCCAAAAGGACTCTGGGGTCATATGCTAACCCCATTACAGCTGCATATGGGAGTAGCATATGTACACCT
>NC_029781.3:39121043-39121695 GCF_000817695.3 Arachis duranensis
AAGCAGTTCAACTGAGGAGTGGGAAGACTCTGAATAACACTGCTCAAAAGAACAAAAAGCTAAACCAGGAACAATTGACAGAGGATAACCAAACCACTGTTCAAAATCCCTCTGAGGACAGCAAGAGCCCAGAGAGGAATGTTATTGGCGTTCAAACGCCAGAAATGGAAGGAAAGCTGGCGTTAAACGCCCATTCCTTGCCCAGTTTTGGCGTTCAAACGCCAGAAAAGGGGGAAAAGTTGGCGTTAAACGCCCATTTTCCACCCAATCCTGGCGTTCATACGCCAAAGGATGATCAGACACCTGAGAGTGCTGACAGTAATCCCTCTAACAAGGCTTCTTCAACCACTTCTGTAAGGAATAAACCTGCAGCATCTAAGGTTGAAGAATATAAAGCCAAGATGCCTTATCCTTAGAAACTCCGCCAAGCGGAGCAGGATAAGCAATTTGCCCGCTTTGCAGACTATCTAAGGACTCTTGAAATAAAGATTCCGTTTGCAGAGGCACTTGAGCAAATACCTTCTTATGCTAAGTTCATGAAAGAAATCTTAAGTCATAAGAAGGATTGGAGAGAAACTGAAAAAGTGTTTCTCACTGAAGAATGCAGTGCAGTCATATTAAAGAGCTTACCAGAAAAGCTTCAAGATCCAGG
>NC_029781.3:39122632-39123057 GCF_000817695.3 Arachis duranensis
GATCCTCAGGACCAAGAGAAAACAGCATTTACTTGCCCTTCTGGCGTGTTTGCCTACAGAAGGATGCCTTTTGGTCTATGTAATGCTCCTGCAACCTGTCAGAGATGCATGTTGTCCATCTTCTCTGATATGGTGGAGAAATTCCTGTAAGTCTTCATGGATGACTTCTCAGTATATGGAGACTCATTCAGCTCCTGTCTTAACCACCTAGCACTTGTCCTGAAAAGGTGCCAAGAGACTAATCTGGTTTTAAAATGGGAGAAATGTCACTTTATGGTGACTGAAGGAATTGTCCTTGGGCACAAAATTTCAAGCAGGGGAATAGAGGTGAATAAGGCAAAGGTAGAGGTAATTGAAAAATTACCACCACCTGCCAATGTTAAGGCAATCAGAAGCTTTCTGGGGCATGCAGGATTCTACAGAAG
>NC_029781.3:39123143-39123262 GCF_000817695.3 Arachis duranensis
CAGCTGCTGACACACCATTTGTGTTTGACACACAGTGTCTGCAGGCATTTGAGATCCTGAAAGCTAAGCTGGTCACAGCACCAGTCATCTCTGCACCAGATTGGACATTGCCATTTGAA
>NC_029781.3:39123848-39124121 GCF_000817695.3 Arachis duranensis
GTACCCAGAGAAGAAGCACAAAGGATCCTATGGCATTGCCATGGATCACAGTATGGAGGACATTTTGGAAGTGAGCGAACAACCACTAAAGTCCTCCAATGTGGCTTCTACTGGCCTACTCTCTATAAAGATTCCCGAGAGTTTGTGCGTAACTGTGACAGTTGCCAAAGAGCTGGTAACTTGCCTCACGTTTATGCCATGCCTCAATAAGGGATATTAGAGATAGAATTGTTTGATGTATGGGGAATTGACTTCATGGGGCCATTCCCACCA
>NC_029781.3:39124283-39125219 GCF_000817695.3 Arachis duranensis
AGGTTTGGTGTTCCCAGAGTACTAATCAGTGACGGGGGCACTCATTTCTGCAATAGACAGCTATACTCTGCTATGGTTAGATATGGAATTAGCCACAAAGTAGCAACTCCGTATCATCCACAGACAAATGGGCAAGCTGAGGTCTCTAACAGAGAGCTAAAAAGAATCCTGGAACGGACTGTGATAGCCCGAAGAAAGGATTGGGCAAAGAGCTTGGATGATGCTCTGTGGGCATACAGAACAGCATTCAAGACTCCTATAGGAACCTCTCCATACCAACTGGTGTATGGGAAGGCCTGTCATCTGCCCGTGTAACTGGAACATAAAGCCTACTGGGCAACCAGATTCCTAAACATGGATGCTCAGTTAGCTGGTGAGAAAAGATTACTCCAGCTAAATGAACTAGAGAAGTTCAGACTCAATGCCTTTGAAAATGCAAAAATTTATAAGGAAAAGGCAAAGAAATGGCATGACAAGAAGTTGACAACCAGAGTCTTTGAGCCAGGACAAAAAGACCTGCTCTTCAACTCTAGGCTCAGACTGTTTCCAGGAAAACTCAAATCCCGGTGGAGGGGTTCGTATGTGATTATAGGAGTATCACCATATGGATATGTTGAGCTTCAGGATATGGATTTTGACAAAAAGTTCATTGTTAATGGACAGAGAATCAAGCATTATCTTGAAGGCAATTTTGAGCAGGAATGCTCAAAACTGAGACTTGAGTGATTCTCAGTAAAAGTCCAGCTAAAGACAGTAAAGAAGCGCTTGCTGGGAGGCAACCCAGTCATTAGGAGGTTATATGATTAGTTCCTACAGAGGCAAATATCAAAAATGAAGGAATTCACAGAGCTACAGAAGGATTCAGCTCAAAAAGCAGAAAAAAAGAGCTTACTGGCGAAAAAACGCCAGTAAGGGGCATTTTGGGCGTTAAACGCC
>NC_029781.3:39128576-39143374 GCF_000817695.3 Arachis duranensis
ATCCGGAAGGTCTAAACCTTGTCTGTGGTATTCTGAGTAGGATTCAATGATTGAATGACTGTGACGTGCTTCAATCTCCTGAAGGCGGGGCGTTAGTGACAGATGCAAAAGAATCACTGGATTCTATTCCAGCCTGATTGAGAACCGACAGATGATTAGCCGTGTTGTGACAGAGCGCGTTGAACATTTTCACTGAGAGGATGTGAGGTAGCCATTGACAACGGTGAAACCCTACATACAGCTTGCCATGGAAGGAGCCTTGCGTGTTTGATGAAGAAGACAGTAGGAAAGCAGAGATTTAGAAGACAGAGCATCTCCAAAACCTCAACCTATTCTCCATTACTGCAAAACAAGTAACCATTTCATGTTCTTTTGCTTTTCACAATCAATCCTGATAATTTCTGATATCCTGACTAAGATTTACAAGATAACCATAGCTTGCTTCAAGCCGACAATCTCCGTGGGATCGACCCTTACTCACGTAAGGTATTACTTGGACGACCCAGTGCACTTGCTGGTTAGTTGTGCGGGATTGCAAAAGTGTGATTGCAATTTCGTGCACCAAACACTTTGACGTCGAAATCTTGGTCACGCGATCGCGTGGGAGGCCATTATTCTCATGCGACGCGGACGCGTCAGCGACGCGGTCGCGTGGGTTGATTTGTGCCATTGGCATGCCTCCAGCCACGCTCCAGCGTGACTCTCTGTTCGTTTTTATTTTTCTCTTCTCCCCTTGCGACGCGGACGCGTCGTTGATGCGATCGAGTCACGTGGCATCTTTTTTTTATGCAAAATGCAGAATGCAATGCTTAGTGTGAATGCTATGCATGATTCCAGGTTCAATAAAATAAAATTCAAAAACAAACAAAACTAAATAAAATTAAAATTGAAAAATGAACGATCATACCATGGTGGGTTGTCTCCCACCTAGCACTTTTAGTTATAGTCCTTAAGTTGGACATTTTATGTGATTCCTGCTATGGTGGCTTATGCTTGTACTGATCCAGGAATCCCCACCAATGTTTGTATTTCCAGTAGCCTCCGGGGTCCCAAACGAAGCATGTAAAGCCCTTAAGAAGCTTCAAACAGATTCTTAGGCTCCCGGGGTGACAAATGCCAGAACAGATTCCAGGATCCCAAACTTTACTTTTACACCCGTTTTTGTTTCGATCTACATTTTTTCGGCCGGGTGAAAGGTGATCTGAATTCACACTGCAGCGACCAAACAGCTTTCTAGACCCATTCAGTTGAGCTTTATACCAACCTTTGCGTTTGAACTTGAAGCTTCCAACCTTGATGAAGCTTGCAGGACAATTCTTACCACTGGCCATCTTCCTGTTACTCTTAATGTCACAAAGAGCTCTAAGTTGACCATCCGTCTCCAGTAGCCCATATTCAAGTGGAATTAGAAAGCTAAGGGTTATAAATTTTACCCACTTGAATGTTGTGAAGGATGATGGCAACTTAGGGGGAGGTATTTTTAATGAAATTGCAAGCTTCACTCCCTTGTGCTCTTCTCTGATAATTACCACCTCTTTGCAAGCTTCTTTAATTTTAACCTCTTCCTCTTGGTAGCTCTCTTCCAATTCAATCTCCTCTTCATTGCTTTCCAAGGGCATGGGAGGTTGTGCTTCTTTTTCTTGAATCTCCATCACTTGATCAACCTCTTCCAAGTCTTCAACTGTGATATTCATTGGAGGTTATACACCTTCCTCAGCATCAATTTCAACCGTCTTGGAAGGAGGCTCGATGTCTTGACTTTCCCATGGAGGTTCTGCATCTCCTAAGTCTTCAACCACTTCTTCTTCTTCTTGAACAATGACAGCTTCTTCTACTTGTTCTAGTACGAATTCATTCTCTGTCTTGTTCACTGGGGTTTTTGGTATCTCTTTCATGCTACGCTCTTCACTAGACTGTCCACATGGAGCTGTGGCTGATCCTTGTATATTTGAGCGCCGGGAAGCTAATTAACTCATTATTGCTTGCCCCAGTTGATGCATGGTTGCCTGACATCGATCCACTATTTCCTTGAGATGATCCTTTGTCTCTTGACGCACTCGGCTTTCATAAATAGAATCATAGTGCTCTTGGATTGATGGATATGGAGATGGTAAATATTAAGGTGGTGGTTTTTGTGAGTAATTGGGTTGGAATTGGGGTGGTTCTATATATGGTTCATATGGCTCATAAGGTGGTTGGTATGGTGGTTGAGGGTTAGGGTCATATGGAGGTGAATGGCGGCAAGGGGCTTGTGAATTTGGTGGTCTAAAGTTATGTTGAGGAGGGGGTTCATAGGCGTATGGTGGTGGTTGTTGATAATCAAAAGAGTGCTTACCACAGCCATTGCCTTGATATGCATCACAGGATGGTTGTTGATAGTCCATTAGAGGCAGTTGTTGCCATGAGGGTTGAGTAAATCCTTGTGGCTCCTTCCATCTTTGATTCTTCCAACCTTGATGCCTGTTCTCATTATAGTTTCCATTCCTAACAACAACATTGGAATCAAACTTGAAACCAGAGGGGTGAGAATTCATAGTAATTAATAAAAATTAAAAACAAGAATAAATAAACAAGCAAAATAATTTTTTTTTAATATTTACAATAACCAATAATAAGGCACACGTTTGCAATTCCCCGGCAACGACGCCATTTTGGCGTTAGTATTTTTGCCAGTAAAGAAGTTCATAAAAATAGTCGCGTTGTAGATATAGTCTCTAAACCGACAGAAATCCTTCCTACAAACGTTTGGGTGTCACAAGTAACAAACCCCTTTAAAGATTGTTAACCGAGTATTCAAACCTCGGGTCATCTTCTCAAGGAACTGCAAGGGAGTATGTTCTTATTATTGGCTATAAAGGTTGTAATCGGGGTTTAGAAGATAAGAACCAAGTGATTTAAATGACAATTAATTTAAATGGCGATTAAAAGTAATTAATAACTATAAAAACAACTTTTGGCAAGGTAAGAGAAATTGGAAGTCCAACTTGGTGATCTCTCTCAATAATAATGAAAGTTGTATCTGATTTCCACTTAGTCAACCTTTAAAGTAAAGGAAAGTCAAGGGACTAATTAGTTGACCTTCGAATCCTATTTATTTCCTAAGAAAAAGTTGGGATTATCGAAGTTCAGTTCAATTAGCAAGATAACGATTATCAATTATGCTGAGTTTGATAACTGTTGAGTTACTGATTTCTTAACCAAGACCAAAAGAGAGAAAGTAAATTACTGGAATAAAAATATCTTCAAATCGGAAACAATGATAATTAAAAGGAACAATCATAAACTGGAATACTTCAAATATCATTAATAATAATCTGTAACATGGAATAATTCATAACTTGAATCATAAAAGTAAATAATCAATTCAAAGCTGGAATAAATAAACATAGTGAAAGGTAATCTTAAAACAAAGGAATATAAAACTGGATCGAGAGTCACTCTTAAAAACTAAGAGAAGTCCTAAATCCTAATCCTAAGAGAGAGAGGAGAGAACCTCTCTCCAAAGTAAACCTAAATCATGGAAAGTGAATTATTAGAGCCTCTCTATGAATGGATGCATTCCCCCACTTTATAGCCTCTAATCTGTGTTTTTTGGGCTGAAAACTGGGTCAAAAACAGCCCAGAAATCACTTCCAGCGCTTTCTGGTCCGTACAGGTCGCGGAAAAGTGACGCGGCCGCATGGCTCACGCGGCCGCGCAGGTTGCGTTCCTGCCAGGTCATACGTCCGTGTAACTCACGCGTTTGCATCACCTGGAATCGGGGCAGCTATTGCAAATTATATATCAAATCGAAGCCCCGGAAGTTAGCTTTCCAACGCAACTGGAACCGAGTCATTTGGATCTCTGTAGCTAAAGTTATAGCCATTTGAGTGCGAAGAGATCAGGCTGGACAGCTTATCAGTTTCTCCAACTTCTTGTATTCCTTCCACTTTTGCATGTTTCCTTTCCATCCTCTGAGCCATTCCTGCCCTGTAATCTCTGAGAACACTTAACACACATATCAAGGCATCTAATGGTGATAAGAGAGGATTAATAATAAGCAAATATAAGTCCAAAGAAGCATGTTTTCAATCAAAGCACATAATTAGGAAGGGAAATGTAAAACATGCAAATAGTATAAATAAGTGGGTAAAGAGTTGATAAATTCCACTCAATTAAGCACAAGATAAACCATAAAATAGTGGTTTATCACTTTAATGCCACAAGCACATGGTTAGGGACAGCTTGATTTAGCCGCTTAGGCCTGTATTTACTTCCTTGGGCCCTCCTATCCATTGATGCTCAAAGCCTTGGATCCTTTCACCCGTGCCTTTTGGTTTAAAGGGGTATTGGCTTTTTCTACCTCTTTTTCTTTTTTTTCACTGCGTTTTCTTTCTTCCAGAATCAATTTCATGATTTTTCAGATCAGCAATAATATTTCTCTTATTCATCATTCTTTCAGGAGCCAACAATTTTAACATTCATAAAATTCAATATAAAAAATATGCATTGTTCAAGCATTCATTCAGAAGACAAAAAGTATTGCCACCACATATAAATAATTAGAATTTTCCTTATTAAGAACTCGAAAAAATATTTCCTCTTTATTCTAAAAATCTTACTATTTTATTCATGTTTGATGATGATGAGAAAATAAATTATAGCTTACTTGGAGATAAAATCAAAATAGATATACTAATTACTACTACTCATATATAACTTCTAAGGTAAATTCCTATAAGAACAACTATCATAGAGTTAAGACTAAGATTAGGACTCAACAACCTTTATTTTGGGAGGTGGATGCTCCTTTGGTCTGTGGGGTGCTTGGTCCTTCAAAAGACAGCTTCTGGCGCTTTAGCTCCTATATCTTCGGATATTTGTCTTCTTTCAGATCGAATTTAACTTTCGGGATCACTAATCTCAGATCCATTATTTTGTGGTACTGGTCTGCATGTTCTTTGGTTAAGAACTTCTCTTGATTCCAAAGTGGTTTTGGAATATTCTCTTTTTTGCCTCTTGAAGTGGTTTGTTTTCCCTTAGGTGCCATGATCTTGATGAGTTTTAGCTCAGTGATTATGGAAAAATACACCAAACTTAGAAGTTTGCTTGTCCTCAAGCAAAAGAAAGGAAAGGAGAAAGGAGAAGAATAGAAGGAAAGGCAATTTCAAAAATTCAAAAGATATGATGGGATTTTGAAATAGATTTGGAAAGAGATTGAAGAAGAATGAAGAAATATTTTTAGGATTAAGAAAATTTTTTTTTGCATTTTGAAGTTGAAAGTTGAGAATTTGTAACATGTTTATGCAAGAAATCATGAATTGAAACATGAAAAATGGTAAAAGAAATTTGAGTTGAAAACGAATTCACCTCCTCCCCATAATCCTGGCGTTAAACGCCTAAACGCTGCATGTTTTGGGCGTTTAACGCCCATCTGTAGCTTCTCCTAGGCGTTTAATGCCCAGCTGTAGCATCTGGCTGGCGTTAAACACTAGGAACTCCTTTGTCACTCGGTGTTTTTCTGAACGCCCAGATGGCTATCTCTACTGGCATTGAATGCCCAGTAGATGCTTCTTTTGGGCGTTCAACGCCCAAAACAACTCTTACTGGATTTTTCGCACCAGGGAGCTTCTTTTTGCTGTTTTATCCTCTGAAGCCTTCTGTAACTCTGTATCATTCACTGAAATGTATTATCTAATTTTTAAAATTAAAATTACAAATAAAATAAACTCATGACTGGGTTGCCTCCCAGCAAGCGCTTATTTATTGTCTTTAGCTGGACTATTACAGAGCTTTAGTCAAGTCTCAGTTTTGAGCATTCTTGCTCAAAATTTCTTTCAAGATAATGTTTAACTCTCTGTCCATTAACAATGAACTTTTTGTTAGAATCATTATCCTGAAGCTCTACGTATCTATATGGTGACACACTTGTAATCACATATGGACCTCTCCACTGAGATTTCAATTTCCCGAGGAATAATTTGAGCCTAGAATTAAACAGCAGAACTTTCTGCCCTGGCTCAAAGACTCTGGATGACAGCTTCTTGTCATACCATCTTTTTGCTTTCTCTTTGTAAATTTTTGCATTTTCGAAAGCATTGAGTCTGAATTCCTCTAGCTCATTTAACTTGAGCAATCGTTTTTCTCCAGCTAACTTGGCATCAAGGTTTAGGAATCTGGTTGCCCAATAGGTCTTATGCTCCAGTTCCACTAGCAAGTGACAGGCTTTCCCATGCACAAGCTGGTAAGGAGATGTTCCTATAGGAGTTTTGAATGCTGTTCTGTATGCCCACAGAGCATCATCCTAGCTTCTTGCCCAATCCCTTCTACAGTTAATCACAGTCCGTTCCAGGATTCTTTTAAGTTCTCTATTAGAGACTTCAACTTGCACATTTGTCTGTGGATGATATGGAGTAGCTACCCTGTGGCTAACTCCATATCGAACCAAAGCAGAGTAAACATGTTTATTGCAGAAATGAGTGCCCCCGTCACTGATTAGTACTCTAGGGATACCAAATCTGCCGAAGATGTGTTTCTGAAGGAATTTCAGCACTGTCTTAGTGTCATTAGTGGGTGTTGCAATAGCTTCAACCCATTTGGATACATAATCCACTGCCACTAGAATATAAGTGTTTTAGTATGATGGTGGGAAAGGCCCCATGAAGTCAATACCCCATACATCAAACAACTCAATCTCCAAGATCCCTTGTTGAGGCATGGCATGATTGTGAGGCAAATTGCCAGATCTTTGGCAACTGTCACAATTAAGTATAAATATTCGGGAGTCTTTATAGAGAGTAGGCCAGTAGAAGCCACATTGGAGGACTCATGTGGCTGTTTGCTCACTTCTAAAATGTCCTCCATACTGTGATCCATCGCAGTGCCAGAGGATCTTTTGTGCTTCTTCCTTTGGCACACATCTACGGATTACTCCATCTGCACATCTCTTGAAGAGATATGGTTCATCCCAAAGATAGTATTTTGCATCCGTGATCAATTTTTTTTATTGCTACCTACTATACTCTTTGGGTATGAATCTCACTGCCTTATAGTTTGCAATGTCTGCAAACCATGGCACTTCCTGGATGGCAAAGAGTTGCTCATCCAGAAAGTTTTCAGAGATCTCAGTAAGAGGGAGGGACGCCCCTTCTACTGGTTCTATTCGGGATAGGTGATCTGCTACTTGGTTCTCTGTCCCTTTTCTTTCTCTTATTTCTATATCAAACTCTTGCAAAAGCAACACCCATCTGATGAGTCTGAGTTTTGAATCCTGCTTTGTGAGTAGATATTTAAGAGCGGCATGGTCAGTGTACACAATCACTTTTGATCCTACTAAATAAGATCTGAACTTGTCAATGGCATAAACCACTGCAAGTAACTCTCTTTCTGTGGTTGTGTAGTTCTTCTGTGCGTCATTTAAAACATGACTGGCATAGTAAATGACGTGTAGAAGCTTGTCATGCCTTTGTCCCAACACTCCACCAATGGCATGGTCATTGGCATCACACATCAGTTTAAATGGTAGTGTCCAGTCTGGTGCAGAGATGACTGGTGTTGTGACCAGCTTAGCTTTCAGAGTCTCAAACACCTGCAGACACTTCCTATCAAAGATAAATGGCATGTCAGCAGCTAGCAGATTACTCAGAGGTTTGGCGATTTTTTAAAAATCTTTTATAAACCTCCTATAGAATCTTGTATACCCTAGAAAGCTTCTGATTGCCTTAACATTGGCAGATGGTGGTAATTTTTCAATTACCTCTACCTTAGCTTGATCCACCTCTATTCCCTTGTTCAAAATTTTGCGCCCAAGGACAATTCCTTCAGTCACCATAAAGTGACATTTCTCCCAGTTTAAAACCAGGTTAGTCCCTTGGCACCTCTTTAGAACAAGTGCTAGATGGTCAAGACAGGAGCTGAATGAGTCTCCAAATACTGAAAAGGCATCCATGAAGACTTCTAGGAATTTTTTCACCATATCAGAGAAAATAGAGAGCATGCACCTTTGAAAGGTTGCAAGTGCATTGGACAGAGCAAATGGCATCCTTCTGTATGCAAATACTCCGGATGGACATGTGAATGCTATTTTCTCTTTATCATGGGATCTACTGCAATTTGATTATAACCTGAATATCCATCCAGGAAGCAGTAGTATTCATGACCTACCACTCTTTCTAGCATCTGGTCTATGAATGGTAAGGGAAAATGATCCTTTCTGGTGGCTGTATTGAGTCTTCTATAATCAATACACATACGCCACCATGTAACTGTTCTTATAGGAACTAGTTCATTTTTTTCATTATGAACCACTGTCATACCACCCTTCTTAGGGACAACTTGGACAAGGCTTACCCAGGGGCTATCAGAAATGGGATAAATAATCCCAGCCACTAGTAATTTAGTGACCTCCTTCTGCACCACCTCCTTCATGGCTGGATTTAGCCGCCTCTGTGGTTGAACCACTGGCTTAGCATCACCCTCCAATAGGATCTTGTGCATGCATCTGGTTGGGCTAATGCCCTTAAGATCACTGATGGACCACCCAAGAGCTGTCTTGTGTGTCCGTAGCACTTGGATTAGTGCTTCCTCTTCCTGTGGCTCTAAGGTAGAGCTTATGATTACAGGAAAGGTATCACCTTCTCCCAGAAATGTATATTTCAGGGATGGTGGTAATGGTTTGAGCTTGGGTTTGGGAGGTTTCTCCTCTTCCTGAGGAATTTTCAGAGGTTCTATTGTTCTCTATGGTTCTTCTTGATCAGGCTGAGCATCTTTAAAGATATCTTCTAGCTCTGATTCGAGACTCTCAGTCATATTGACCTCTTTTACCATAGAGTCAATAATATCGATGCTCATGTAGTCATTTGGGGTGTCTGGATGCTGCATAGCTTTGACAACATTCAACATAAACTCGTCCTCATTGACTCTCAGGGTTACTTCCCCTTTTTGTACGTCAATGAGGGTTCATCCAGTTGCTAGGAAAGGTCTTCCTAGAATGAGAGTTGCACTCTTGTGCTCCTCCATTTCCAGCACCACAAAGTCAGTGGGAAAGGCAAATGGCCTAACCTTGACAATCATGTCTTCAATCATGCCTGATGCATATTTAATGGAGCCATCAGCAAGTTGGAGACATATCCGGGTTGGTTTGACTTCTTCAGTCAAACCAAGCTTTCTGATAGTATATGCAGGTATTAGGTTGATACTTGCCATAAGATCACATAAAGCTTGCTTGGTACAAGTACCCTCTAATGTGCATGGTATCGTAAAGCTTCCGGGATCTTTAAGCTTCTCAGGTAAGCTTTTTAGAATGACTGCACTGCATTCTTCAGTGAGGTAAACTTTTTCAGTTTCCCTCCAATCCTTCTTATGACTTTAGATCTCTTTCATGAACTTAGCATAAGAGGGTATTTGCTCAAGTGCCTCTGTAAACGGAATCTTTATTTCAAGAGTCCTGAGGTAGTCTGTAAAGCAGGCAAATTACTTATCCTGTTCCGCTTGGCAGAGTTTCTGAGGATAAGGCATTTTGGCTTTGTATTCCTCAACCTTAGTTGCTGTAGGTTTATTGCCTACAGATGTGGGTTGAAAAGCCTTTTTAGAGGGGTTGCTATCAGCACTTGTATGTGTCTGATCTCCCACTGGCATTTGAATGCCAGGGGTGGAAGCTGGAGTGGCGTTAGACGCCAACTCCTTACCTGTTTCTGGCGTCTGAACGACAGAACTGTGCTTCCTTTGGGTGTTCAACGCCAATTTCTTGCCTGTTTCTGGCGTTGAATGCCAGGACTGAGCATGGGTTGGGCATTCAACGCCAGCTCTCCACCCCTTTTCTGGCGTTTGAGCGCCATAATTATTCCTCTCTGGGCTCTGACTGTCCTCAAAGGGATTTTGGGTAGCAGTTTGTTCATTTCATGGCTTCCTGCTGCCTTGAAGTGAGGTATTTAATATTTTTCCACTTCTTA
The DNA here is from genome assembly GCF_000817695.3 of Arachis duranensis. Classification (NCBI taxonomy): domain Eukaryota; kingdom Viridiplantae; phylum Streptophyta; class Magnoliopsida; order Fabales; family Fabaceae; genus Arachis; species Arachis duranensis. Next base: position 39,138,506 of record NC_029781.3, read on the forward strand.
ATTGAACTGCTTGGCACTCTTCTGTTATTTTTTTTGTTAACTGCTGTTCTATTTACTTTTACTAGACTTCCATATTCATATTAGCCATTCTTATTTCTTGCAATATCTCCTTAAATTTGGCTAACTGTTTTGTTAGAAAATCTAATTGATTGAATTCAGTAGCTTGATCTGTAGGACTGAGTTCAGCAGTTACTATTTTAGCCTCTTCGTTGATGGAAAGTTCACTGCTTAGGTATAGATGCTGATTTCTGGCAACTGTATCAATAAGCTCTTGAGCTTCTTCAATTGTCTTTCTCATGTGTATGGATCCACCAGATGAGTGGTCTAGAGAAATCTGAGCTTTCTCTGTAAGCCCATGTAAGCCCATAATAAAAGATGTCTGACTGCACCCACTCTAAAAACATTTAAGAGGGGCATTTTCTTAGCATCTCTCTGTATCTCTCTCATGCATCATAAAGGGATTCATTATCTCCTTGTTTAAAGCCTTGGATGCTTAGCCTTAGCTGTGTCATCCGTTTTGGAGGGAAATATTGATTCAGGAATTTTTTCTAACAGCTGTTTCCATGTCCTTATGCTAGCCTTAGGTTGGTTATTTAACCACCTCTTAGCTTGGTCTTTTACAGCAAATGGAAATAATAATAATCTGTAGACATCCTGATCTATTTTCTTATCATGTACTGTGTCAGCAATTTGTAAAAACTATGCCAGAAACTCTGTAGGTTCTTCCTGTGGAAGACTGGAATACTGGCAACTTTGCTGCACCATGATAATGAGCTGAGGATTCAACTCAAAACTACTAACTCCGATGGAGGGTATACAGATACTACTCCCATATGAGGCAGTAGTGGGGTTGGCATATGACCCCAGAGTTCTTCTGAACTGTTCATTTTCACTTAGGTCCATGATGGAGAAAGGGATATGATGTGGATTTATTTTATTTATTTTATTATAAAAAAGTAATTTTTGAAATAATAAAATAAAATAAAATAAAAAGCTGAAAAAAGCGTGGCGATAGCTTTTCGCCACGCTTTTTGAGCTACCGTCACGCTTTTGAAAGGGTGACCTATCAAAGGGTGGCAGTTGCTCTATCGCCACGCTTTTTGCAGCCTATTGCCACGCTTTTTGTTTGCCACGCTTTTTTACAAACTGCCACTTGGAAAAGCGTGGCTGTAGGTGGAAAATATGGCCACGCTTTTAAAGCGTGGCGATAGGTGGAGATACGGCCACGCTTTTAAAGCGTGGCGATAGGTGGAGATACAGCCACGCTTTAAAGCATGGCGATAGGTGGAGATACGGCCACGCTCCATAGCAAAATATACAGCCACGCTTTAAAAGCATGGCAAAAGCCTTGTTAGATTAAAAAAAATTCTTTTCGTTACTTGATCTTCACTGCTACACAATATAAAATTTCAATTCTTTTTTATTACCAAACCTACAAATATCGTATGCAACTTTTTATTACAAGACAAATCAAACAATAATTAGTGAGATATTTACTATAATTGTTTTATACATTAAAAAACTATTACTCAAATACAAAATAAATCTCGAGTTCAAATTCCAAAACTAAAAACCGAAGAAAAATACAGAAACAATACAAGTTAGAACTGCTCATGATATATCAAATTACACTAATAGAGATGATCATCAACCTAAATACTTAGTAAAAGATCAAAATCAACCTAAAACTGCTCCACTTTGTGCATTAAGCGTTCAAGTTATCTATTCCAATACTAGCCTGCAGCAAAATATCAAGAACAAATTGAACCAACAAAAACGATATATATAAAAATATTATAAGAAATAATCTAATTTATGCATGTATTAACAATTCCAAATTAAACCAGGTTCACATTCTACTATAAAATACTATTAGATTAAACCACAGATAGCCAGAAATTGAATTGAATGCTCACTGATTGGTAAATACAAATCTAAAAGTACAATAACACGAAACAAAACTATGCTCAAAATACCAAACTAAATTATCGAACAACTATAAAGTAGATACATTATTAGCTCTTTTTTCAAGCGACAAAATTATTTATTTGCAAAACTAATAAAGCAATAAGGTTGATGCAGAATGCTTAAGGTATACCGGTGAGGGAAAAAATCTGCATCCTGTTGAAGAATCCAAGAAAGCAGTGAGATCAACCATGTCTTCAAGTTTGAACTTTATGCCAGTCTCCTCTTCAACCTGTCAGAGGCACAACTAAGCCATGAAGAGAATTGGAGAGAGAGAGAGAGAGAGAGAGAGAGAGAGAGAGAGAGAGAGAAGCCTCACGAACTGCAGTGCCAACGAAATCACCCTTGTCATCATCTAACATTCCAGCAGGCAATTCCAAAATAATTCTTCCAGTAGGAACCCTTGCCTGATAAATAAAAAATAATAAGCATAATATGGAACACTAGTTAAAATGTTTGAAAAAAACATAGTTCTCTCTGCAAGGATCCAACATCTAAGAACCTGTTCAGTAAGGACAGCATAAGTTTCACCATCTGATTCCAGAAGTATCAACACAGTCACAGCAAGTCCTCTTGCAAATACAATACCTGGAACCTAATCACGGTTTACTTTATTATATATAAAGAAAGAAATCAGCATCAGGTGCAAGTGCACAGAAATTACAAGCAAAAGAGGAATGATGGATGCCTGAAAACACAAGGTAAGAAGCAAAAGATCTGAATAGTTGTGCATTTTAGATACCACATACTAGTTCATAGCCCCTTGCTAAAATTAACACAAGAAAATGGAAACATAGACTGGCTTATAAATGTCAGCTTTAAATTTGAGAAACCCAATGCGCTTTCCAAACATGTCTACACCCTGTTTACACCAAAAAGAGTCCAACTAGTTTCGTTGATTTTGATTTGAGAACATGAATAAGACTAGAAGACTAACAGGTTAGTCAGTTACTTAAATTACCACTTAACAAGGCCTAATTATCAGAAATCATATCCACTTTTTAAACACTGATGATGCAATTACCTGAATTAGAACTTGTCTCAGAGCCAAGGTGCCATCAGCTAGAATCCCAATCTCACTTTGCAAGTTATGCAACCATTGCTTGAATAAAGAGGAATCAATAGCATTCCTACAATGGAAAACAACAAAAACCAAACCAAACCACCACAACTGAGACATGTTTTTTATATAGCATGATAACAAGAAGAAACTGTGTGCCTATCAATTCTCTTTTGCCATTACATCTCATGGGGACTTGTCAAAACCTAGCATCTAATTGAACAAAACCTCCAATATCTAATTTTAGTAGCTGTCAAAACCTGCAGGGTGTGAAAGAGGAAGAAAAGAATGCCTAATGCTATAGCCAAGTTACATTGCGGTCAATTACACACTTAACTCGATACAGAGTTTCAAGCAGAGTATTGGTGTTGTATGAGTGTATTGTCTGGTGGTGGGTTTAGGGAACTCACGGCGGCGACAAAAGAGAGCAGTTCGACGGCTAGGTGGAGCACACGGGTTGGTCGCAGAGTTTGAAGCAGGGCAACGTGGCTTCCAGACGAACGTGAACGCGAACGGTGAACGGCGAGTGAACGCGAACGGTGAACGCCGAGCAAACTTGAACGGCGAAGAACGCGAACGAAGATGACGGCTGAACGAAGACGCGAACGTTAACGGCAACCAATGGCGGCGGAAGCGCGGTTGAGCAGACAAAGACGACGGACGCCGAGCTCGAGGAAGCAGCTGCGATCGGTGACAGTGAACGGGGGTTGAAGACTTGGAGCACGAGGGAAGCTAGATAGACGGACGGACGGCAGCAGTATGCCACTCCTTGCGGCGGCGGTGGTGTAGGCTTACAGTGTTAGGGTTTTTTGGCTGAGTTTCTGTGAATGAAAGAAACGGAGGGAGAAAGGGAGAAAGAAACGAAGGAGCTTCAGAACCAATAAGCAAATTTGGCAAAAACGACGAAGTTTCTTTTAAACCGGTTGGTTCTCTGTCCGGTTCAACCGTTCCTGTAGCTCTCTACGGCCACGCTTTTGAAGCATGGCAGAAAAAAAACATTTTAGCCACGCTTTTAAAGCGTGCCAAAAGAATACTAGGATATGGCCACGCTTACAAAGCGTGGCCGTAATGAAACCCTGTCGCCACGCTTTTAAAACGTCCTTGTTTCTCTCTATCGCCACGCTTTTGAAGCGTGGCAAAAAAAAAGCGTGGCCGTTTCTCTAATCAATTGCCACCCATACAAAAGCGTGGCCGTTGATACTTTTTGCCACGCTTTTGAAGCGTGGCAATTAAAAAAGTGGCCAAATCTCTAATCTATCGCCACCCTCATAAAAGCGTGGCCATTGACCACTTTTGGCCACGCTTTTAAAGCGTGGCAAGAAAAAAGCATGGCCATAGGCCTTTTTTCTTGTATTGCCAGAGTTCTTCTGAACTGTTCATTTTCACTTAGGTCCATGATGGAGAAAGGGAGATGATGTGGATTTATTTTATTTATTTTATTATAAAAAAGTAATTTTTGAAATAATAAAATAAAATAAAATAAAAACTAAAATAAAAAATAAAAATAAAATTTAAAAAAAAAATAAAAAAAAATATTTTAAATCAAAAAAATGAAGAGAGAAAAAGTGGTTAGGATATTTTTGAAAAAGATGTGATTTTTTTTTAATCTTAAAGGATAAGATTTTGAAAATTTTTTAAATTGAAATCTGAATTTTTATAGAAAATTTTGAAAAATTTGCTTAAAAATAGTTAGGGAAGATATTTTTTATTTTTGAATTTTATGATGAAAGAGAAAAACACACAAAAGACATAAGATTTAAAATTTTTTAGATCTAATGTTCCTTGCTTTCGAAAATTTTGGAGGGAAAACACCAAGGAACACCAAACTTAAAAATTTTAAGATC
>NC_029781.3:39143495-39156736 GCF_000817695.3 Arachis duranensis
AACACCAAACTTAAAGTTTGGCACAAGATTCAATTAAGGAAAAATTATTTTTGAAAAAGATTTAAAAAAAAAGATACCCAATTACCAAGAACACAAACCAACGCTCTAGCCAATTGAGCTATAAATGTAACGTGTTTTAAAGAGGTATCTTTAATAAATAAAAATAAATTTTTTTTGAAAACTAATATTTTGAAAATGCACAAGGAAAACACGAAAACACACAGAATAGGAAAAACCAAAGATCAATCAAGAAAAATTGACAAGAACAATTTGAAGATCAAGAAAAAATAAAGAACATGCAATTCGAAAATTGAAAGACAAAGAAAAGCATGCAATTGACACCAAACTTAAAACATGACACTAAACTCACAGAAAAACTAAAAATTAATAAAGAAAAATAATATTTTTTTGAAAAAAAAATTTTTTGAACGGATAATAAAAGATGCAATTCTAGTATAAAAAAGACAAATTTTTCTGTAAGGGTCGAATTACTTCACACTATGTAATTTTGCACAACTAACCAGCAAGTGCACTGTGTCGTCCAAGTAATACCTTATGTGAGTAAGGGTCGAATCCCACAGAGATTGTTGGCTTGAACCAAGCTATGGTTATCTTATTATTCTTAGTCATGATACCAATAGGGTTCTTTAATTTCAATTGTAAAAAGAATGAAAGGGCATAAAATTAATAATTGTTATGCAATAATGGAGAAAATGTTGGAGTTTTGGAGATGCTTTGTTCTCTGAATTCCTGCAACATAATGCTTTCTGACTTTCATACATGCAAGGCTCCTTCCACGGTAAGCTGTATGTAGGGCATCACCGTTGTCAATTGCTACTTCCTATCCTCTCAATGAAAATGGTCCAAATGCTCTGTCACAGCACGACTAATCATCTGTCGGTTCTCGATCATGTCGGAATAAGATCCATTGATCCTTTTGCGTCTGTCACTACGCCCAACACTCGCGAGTTTGAAGCTCGTCACAGTCATCCAATCCCAGAATCCTACTCGGAATACCACAGAGAAGGTTTAGAATTTCCGGATTCTCAAGGATGCTGCCAATGGATTCTAGCTTATACCACGAAGATTTTGATTAAGGAATCTAAGAGATACTCATTCAATCTAATGTAGAACAGAGGTGGTTGTCAGGCACACGTTCATAGATTGAGGAAGGTGATGAGTGTCACGGATCATCACCTTCTTTATAGTGAAGCGCGAATGAACATCTTAGTTAGGAACAACCGTGTTTGAATGGAAAACAGAAATAATTGCATTAGTTCATCGAGACGCTGCAGAGCTCCTCACCCCCAACAATGGAGTTTAGAGACTCATGCCGTCAAAAGGTACAAAGTTTAGATCTAAAAATGTCATGAGATACAAAATAAGTCTCTAAAAGTTGTTTAAATACTAAACTAGTAACCTAGGTTTACATAGAATGAGTAAACTAAGATGGATAGTGCAGAAATCCACTTCTGGGCCCACTTGGTGTGTGCTGGGGCTGAGACTTAAGCTTCTCACGTGCCTGGGCTGTTTATGGAGTTAAACGTCAGGTTGTAACCTATTTCTGTCATTTAACTCCAACTTGCAACCTGTTTCTGGCACTTAATGCCAGAATGCAACATGGAACTAGCGTTCAGTGCCAGAAATAGGTATTATATATTGATGGAAAGCACTAGATGTCTACTTTCCAACCCAATTGAGAGTGTGCCAATTGGACTCTTGTAGCTCCAAAAAATCTGTTCCGATGCAAAGAGGTCAGAATCCAACAGCATCAGCAGTCCTTTTCAACCTAAATCAGATTTTTGCTCAACTCCCTCAATTTCAGCCAGAAAATACCTGAAATCACAGAAAAATACACAAACTCATAGTAAACTCCAGAAATATGAATTTTTCCTAAAAACTAATAGAAATATACTAAAAACTAACTAAAACATACTAAAAACTATATGAAATTACCCCCAAAAGCGTATAGAATATCCGCTCATCACAAACCAAGGAAGAAACTACCAAACCTACCAACCACCACACCAAAGGCAAGCACCCCAAACCAATCAACCACAAACCCCCCAAATCACCTATCCTCCCCCCTCTTCCAGCCAAGATGAGACACTTCGTTTTATCCTTCAAGGACAAAAAGAACTTCAAACCACACTTACCTCTAGTCTCACTGGTCTTACATCCACTCTTCAAGCCCTTATAGCCCGCATGAAACCACCCTCTACCTCCACTCTTCAAGCCTCAAGCTCTAGTTCCTTACCCTCTCAACCTTTACCCAACCCTAATGGTGACATCAATGCCATCACCTTGAGGTCCGGCACCAAATTGCAAGAGAGGATTGAGCCAAGCCCAATAGAGGTCACTCAAGATGAGGATGTGGTTGAGATAGAAGACGTCAAAGAAGAGAATGAAGCCCAAGAGGTAGTTGAAGAGGTGATTGCCCAACCAAGGGGCAGAATTCCTAAGGATGGGGATGTCTTGCAAGAAGCTACTCCAATACCATTTCCTACATTGGCAAGGAAGACTAAGAAGTAAGTTGAGTTAGACCCCAAAATGGTGGAGATGTTCAAGAAAGTTGAGGTAACCATTCCTCTCTTTGATTCTATCCGCCAAGTGCATAAATATGCAAAGTTTCTAAAGGACTTATGTATGCACAAGGAGAAAATTTGTGAATTAGAAACTATACCATTGGGGAGCTAAATTTTCGCGTTAATGGATGGTGTACCGGAACGGCCCTTGCCTAGTAACTTGCACCATAGATGGAGTCCAATTTGTTGATTGTATGTGCGATCTTGGTGCTTGTCTGAGTATTATGCCCTTGTCCGTATATGAGGTCCTAAAGCTTTTACCATTGAAATGGTCGACCGCGCGGTTTGTTTTGCCAGACAAAAGCATAATTTCCGTGGTTAATATATCGGAGGATGTTCTAGTGATTATAAATGGGTTGGTCTTCCTTATTGATTTCCATATCCTCGAGATGCCCCTAGTAACTTCGGTAGGACATCATTTATTTTGCTTGGGAGGTCATTCTTGAAGACCTCCCGGTTTAAAATTGATGTGTTTTTGGGCCCTTATTCGTTTGAGATTGATGCAAGAGAAGTGAGCTTTAATCTTGATGAAGCCATGAGGCATCCACCGGAGGACCACTCTACCTTCCAGTGTGATTTGATTGATAATATTGTAGCCGAAGTCCATCAAGATGGCTTTGATGGAAAGAGTATGAATCAAGACCCAAGTGTAAGGAGTTCCCATGTATGTGAAGAAGATGATATTCCTAGGGTTACCTGAAACTGTAGGTCGATCTTAGACGAGATCTTCTATACTGGTCGGAGCTGTTGTGTCCGACTTGATGGTGGCGGTCAGAGCCGCCGTGTCTGACTTGTTGGACTTGGTGATGGTGTTGATCCTTCGTCACCATAGGGTGGTGGTACCTGCATGGGACTCCGATGCTTAAGTTAGTAAGGGTATTAAGTAGGTTTTTAGTAGAATCAGGGTATGAGTTATACTTGGGTGCTCTAGTGTATTTATAATAGTGTAGAATGATCTTTCTGGAGATAAGATAGTCATCTTATCTTATCTTTGAGTGAAGTCATCTTATCTTTAAGGGGAACCGCCTTTATCCTTATAGGCATTGGCTGCCTTTTAGATTTGGCCTGTGTCCCTTCGTTTGGGCCTACTTGAGCCTCTTTTGACGATTTGGCCGAGCTCTTTGAGAAGAGGTCGGTAATGGGCCAACCTTCGAAGAGGTCGGTCATGGGCCAACCTTCTAAGAGGTCGGCCAACCCGGTTCTTTATAGCTCGAACCGATGCATGAACAGTGCCCCTGCTTGAGTTCGGACCTTTCCGTGAGATCGTGCATTCAAAGCTTCAATCTCTTTGGGGAAGTCATGCTCAAGCATCCTGACTTTGAGTAGTTTCTCCTTGTGCAAGTCTGGTATTGCCCCTTTTAGTTTGTTGAGGGGGCTTTTCAGTCTTCTTCTGATTTGTTTGTCTTCACTTTTCGGGCTTTTTAATCATAATCCAACAACTTTTTAGGTAGTGTTCCGATGGAAAACCCTTTTATAGTTTGTTTGGATGACCTTTTAGCACCGTTTTGATTTGTGCTCTTGCCTTTTAAGTAGTGTCTTTTTTTCAGGACTTCGTACCTTTCACCAAAGCATTTCTGGCCTTTCTCTGGCCATTTGCGAGATGTCTTTGTCCCTTTTGTGGATCTTTGTAGAGTGTTGGTACTTTGTTGTCCAACCTCTTTTGATCACTTCTTGTTTCGTACATTTTTGTTTGGTTGAGGTGGTCCTTGGGGCTAACTTGTCTGAGGACTTTTTAGTGTTCTCGTAGAACACTTTTAGTCAGTCTGAACAATTTTGATAGCCTTGTCGTGGAGTCGTGGCTTTTTGGGCAGAGATGTGTCCCTTTTAGCGCACGCCTTCTGTTGGTCGACTTTTCTTGTCGGATCTCCTCGAGTTATTTCTGGTAATCCATTTTGGAGCTCGTTGGATCTCTTTTTTATGGATTTACTTTTTATAACTCTATTGCTTTAATCGGCTTGGGTCGACTTCTTGATGTCGGTCCCTTCCCAAATTGTTTCTAGTAATCCGTTTTATTTGGACCTTGTCAGGTCTCTTTTTATGGATTACTTTTATAACTTTTTGTAGCTTTGTCGGGCCGACTTCAACATGTCGGTCCCTTCTAAGTTATTTCTAGTACTCCTCTTTCTAGGGCTTGCCAGACCTCTTTTTAGGGATTACTTTTTATAACTTTTTGTTGCTTTGATCTGGTCCAACTTCTCTTATGTCGGTCCATTATTCTAAGTTATTTCTAGCAATCCATTTTTTGTTTCAGACCTCGTCAGGTCTCTATTCATGGATTGCTTTTATAACTTCTTGCATTATTCTGTTTTCATCGTTTTTCATCTTGCCGATTTTGTATAAGTCCGGACGATGAATTTGATTTTCATCGTGGTCGGGCAATGAATTTGTTTTCACCTTGCCGACCTGTAGCTTTGTTCTGATCAGCTGGTGAATTTGGTGTTCACCTTGCCGACCTGTAGCTTTGTCGTGATTGGGTGGTGAATTTGGTTTTCACCTTGCCGACCTGTAGCTTTGTCGTGGTCGGGTGGTGAATTTGGTTATCATCTTGCCAACCTTGTAGAAATTGGACGATAGATTTTTGCGTTCAGAATAATGCGTCTTGGTAAAAAAAACTTTTGTAAGGAATCTGCAAATTTTTAAACAATAAAATGAAGATATAAATAACAATGTGTACATGTTAGTGCTTACCCTTCTAGGTCGGGCAATCTTTAAGATCTCGGCCTGGTGCCCTTTTTAGATTCCAGGCATGCCATGACCTTGGTAGCTCTCGCCCCTCGAGTTCGAACACTTTGTAGTAGCCCTTTCCCAGTACTTCTGTGACTCGATAGGGTCCTTTCCAATTAGCCGCTAGCTTTCCCTCTCCGGGTTGACTTGTTCCGATATCGTTTCGGATTAGGATGATGTCATTGTTGGTGAAGCTTCGCTGCACTACCTTTCGATTGTACCTTGAGGTCATGCGATGTTTTAACGCTTCTTCTTTGATCCGAGCTCTTTCTCAGTCTTCTGCGAGTAGGTCGAGCTCTTCCCTTTGAAGTTGGGAGTTGCCTTCTCCGTTATAGAGGATCGTTCTGGGAGATTCTTCTTCGACTTCTACCAGTATCATTGCCTCCATTCCATAAGCCAATCGGAATGGTGATTCCTTTATGGTGGAATGTGGAGTTGTCTGATATGCCCATAGGAATTGTGGGAGCTCTTTGGCCCAGGCTCCCTTTGCATCTCGTAGCCTCCGTTTTAACATGGATAGTATGACTTTATTGGCAGCTTCTGCTTGCCCATTAGCCTGTGGGTGTTCTACGGATGTGAATTGGTGCTTTATCTTCAAGTTGGCTACCAACTTTCTAAAGAATGTGTCTGTGAATTGAGTGCTATTATCTGTGGTGATGGAGTAAGGAACCCCACACCTTGTAACAATGTTTCTGTTCAAGAATTTTCGACTTCTTTGAGCAGTGGCATTAGCTAGGGGCTCTGCCTCAATCCATTTTGTGAAGTAATCCTCCCCTATGAGGAACTTGACTTGTCCCGATCCTTGGGGAAGGGGTCCGAGAAGGTTGAGTTTCATTTTGCAAACGGCCAAGGTGATGTTAGACTGATGAGCTCCTTTGGTAGGACAATCTGGAAGTTAGCATGCTTTTGATGTGAAGCTTTGACTTTGTATTTGGGTTTTTGCTCTGTTGTTGCCTCCAAAGGGTGCCCTGGACATTCGTGTGAGTCCTGGGGTTTCCCTTTTACTTCTGTATCTGACACTGGATGTTCTGCTGTTATTGTCCGAATGGTTTCCTTATTTGCCCGAGTTGTTTGGTAGTAACCCCATTTTTCTTTTTTTTACTGTAGGACTATTTGATCTTTCTTCCCACAAAAATATTACTAAGATGTCTACTATGATCCCATACGGCATGTCTGATTGGCTGGATTTCCTAGTTTTAATGTGTGTTACTGTGGCTGACCCTGAGTACTGTGTAAGACTTAGGAGGTTCCATCGAATTTGTAGGGATAGGGATGAGGAGAATAATTATGAGTTGGTGTCGCTGGACCTTGAGGAGAGGGTTTGTTTTCCTTCCTTGACTCTGGGGGAACGACCCTAACCTGATATGGACCGTTTCTTCCTCCAAGGTTGATGGATTTTGTAGTGTTTTTTGGATGAGGCTTCTATTATTGCCCCCTGATTTGGTGTTGGCTAGTTTTGAAAGTACATCAGCTTGGGCATTCTGTTATCGAGATATATGTCAGACCTCATATCCCCCGAATTGTCCGAGCTATTTTCTGGTTTTGTCCTGGGTCCTTCGAATTGTCTGAGTTATTCTCTGGTTTTGTCCAGGGTCCCTTGAATTTCCCGAGCTATTCTCTGGTTTTGTCCAGTGTCCCCTGAATTACCTGAGGTATTTTTTCATGGTGGGATACTTAGCTTGGTATCTCCCTTCTATTTGTGAGGTGACTACTTGTGAATCACTGGACACAGTAAGCTTCTACCTTCTTCGCCATCCTTAAACCAGCCATTAGTGCCTCGTATTCAGCTTGGTTGCTTAGCTCGATTTAGGTTCCCTAATCGCTTTCTATAATTACACCTGCACCACCCCCGGTTTTGTTTGAAGAGTCGTCCATGTAGAGATTCCATTTTGTGGGAGTTTCCGGGTTGTCAGTGTACTCTGTAATAAAGTCGGCCAGATACTATGATTTGATGGCTGTCCGAGCTTCATGTTGATGATCGAATTTGGATAACTCGTCTGCCCACTGTAGGATTCTTCCAGCTAAGTCTGTTTTCTGTAGGATGCCTTTTATGGGCTAGTTGGTCCGAATTCTGATAGTGCGAGCTTGAAAATATGGGCGGAGTTGTTGATCCAAATTCTGATAGTGTGAGCTTGAAAATATGGGCGGAGTTGTCGATAAGTGAGTATGAGGGCATAGGCAAACTTTTCTATCTTTTGATAGTTTAGTTTGGCCCCTTGTAGAGCCTTGATGATGAAGTAGACGCGTTGTTGCCCACTTTCGTCTTCTCTAACTAGTGATGAAGCTATTGTCCGACTTCCCACTACGAGGTATAATATGAGTTCTTCACTTTCCCTTGGTCGGGTAAGAATGGGTGGTTGCCCCAAGAATTTTTGAAATCTCAGAAGGCTTGTTTGCACTCTGATAAACCACTATTTTATGGTTTATCTTGTGCTTAATTGAGTGGATTTTATCAATCTTTCATACACTTATTCAGTTATTCATACAAAATGCATGGGTTTACATTCTCCTTCCTGATTTTGTGCTATGATTGAAAACATGCTTATTTGGTCTTAATTTTGCTATGTTTAATCCTCTCTTATTACCATTCGATGTCGTGATATGTGTGTTAAGTGATTTTAGAGTTTACAAGGCAGGAATGGCTTGGAGGATGGAAATGAATCATGCAAAAGTGGAAGGAATACAAGAACTTGAAGAAATTACTAAGCTATCCAGCCTGACCTCTTGGTACTAAATCGACCATGACTTGAGCTACAAAGGTCCAAATGATGCGCTTTTAGTTTCGTTAGAAAGCTAACATTCAGGGCTTCGCAATGATATATAATTTTCCATAGCTGCCCCGAAGTTAGGTGATGCGGACGCGTGGATGACGCGCACGCATCGCATCTGCGAATTTCAATCCACGCAAACGCATGGACGATGCCTCCGCGTCACTTTGCCGCGACATGTACGAACCAGCAGTGATTTTTGTGCTAATTTTGACCCAGTTTTCGGCCCAGAAAACACATATTAGAGGCTATAAAGTGAGGGAATGCATCCATTCATCAAAGACATCATACAACATACATTCATACATAGTTTCATAATTTAGATGTAGTTTTTAGAGAGAGGTTCTCTCCTCTCTCTTAGGATTTAGGATTAGAATTTCTATTAGGATTAGGATTTATTTCTTCTTCATCACAGGTTCAATGTTCCTTTACTTCAATTTCTCTTCTACTTTTACTCATTCTATTATTTTATTTTAGTTTGCCAAATTGGCTTATGAAATTTTCATGTTAGGATTTTCTTAATTCATATAATTTGAGGTATTTCAGACTCATGATTTCTTTCTTCTATTTATTATATAAATAATTTAGATTTTTCTCTTTTGGCTTTGGTTGATTAATTGGTAACTCTTGAGTTGTCAAACTCATCGTGATTGATAATTACTATCTTTGCTGATTAATTTAGATTCCTATAACTCTAGTCTTTCCTCAGGAGTTGACTAGGACTTTAGGTGTTACATTGATTTATCCACTTAACTTACCTTCATAGTTAGAGGTTGACTTAGTGGGAGCAAAAATATAATTCTCATCACCATTGATAAGGATAACTAGGATAGGACTCCTAGTTTTCATACTTTTCCAAGAGACTTCTTAGTTGTTAATTTATTAATTTCTGCAATCCATTTCTCTTGTTCAAAACCTTTTTGAAACCCAAAAACACGGTTTTCCGTAACCAATAATAAAACACACTTCCCTGCAATTCCTTGAGAAGACGACCCGAGGTTTGAATACATCGGTTTATAAATTTTATTGGGTTTGTTACTTGTGACAACCAAAGATTTGTATGAAAGGATTTTCTGTTAGTTTAGAAGCTATACTTACAACGCGATCATATTTGTGAATTTCTTTACCGACAGGAAATCCGATCGTCAAAATGGCACCGTTGCCGGGGAATTGTAAACATGTGCCTTATTATTGGTTATTGTAAATATTTAAAAAAAAAATTTCAGATTTTTGTTTTAAAATTTTTTATCTCATCTTATCTTATCCTTTTTCAAAAACCATATCTTTTTCAAAATATTATCTTATCTTTTTTTCAAAAACCATATCTTTTTCAAAATCTTATCTTATCTTTTTTTTTAAATCATATTTTTTTCAAAATATTTTCTTTTTATTAGTTTTTGTTTTTATTTTCTCCTACTACTATGAACTCTCACCCCTCTGCCTTCAAGTTTGATTCCAATGTTGTTGTTAGTAATGGGAACTATAATGAGAACGGGCATGATGGTTGGAAGAATCAAAGATGGGAGGAGCCACAAGGATTTGATCAACTCTCATGGCAACAACCACCTCCAATGGATTATCAACAACCATTATGTGATGCATATCAAGGCAATGGCTATGGTGAGCACTCTTTTGATTATCAACAACCACCACCATATGCCTATGAACCCCCTCCTCAACATGACTTTGGACCACCATACTCACAAGCCCCTTACTACCAAACAACCTCATATAATCCTAACCCTCAACCACCATACTAACCACCTTATGAGCCATATGAACCATATATAAAACCACCCCAATTCCAACCCAATTACTCTCAAGAACCACCACCTCAATATTCACCATCTCCATATCCATCAATCCAAGAGCATTATGATCCTACTTATGATAGCCGAGAGCAACAAGAATGAAGGGATCGTCTCACAGAAACAGAGGAAAAACTTCATGCAATCCTTAGCCAACTGGATCAAGTGATAATTCGAGTACCTTCCCGACGTTTGGACATTCAAGGAATCCCCATGGCTTCATGTGGAGAATCTACTGAAGAACGTGATAGAAAGGAGAAGTTAGACACTCCGGTGGACAGTGAGCATCACGATTTGGTATTGGAACAATTGGAAGAAGCTACGCCTGCCATTTAAGGGGAAGAAGTGGTTTGAAGACTTAGGAGATGCGGAACCTCCATGGGAAACTCAAGTCACAGAGCCCCCTTCTAAGGAGTTTTAATTTGATGTTGAGGAGGGTGTACAACCTCCAAAGCATATCATGGTTGAAGACTTTGAAGGGGACGATAAAGAGATGGATTCAATCATTAATGAATTTTTATCTACATTTGAATCCTCTCCCAAGAGGAAGAGGTTGATATTGAGGAAGCTTGCAAAGAGGTGGTAGTTGTCAAAGAAGAACACAAAGGAGTGGAGCTTGCAAGTTCATTAGAAATCCCTCCCCCTAAGTTGCCATCATCCTTCACAACATTCAAGTGGGTAAAATTCATATCCCTTAGCTTTTTAGTTCCACTTGAATATGGGCTACTGGAGACGGATGGTCAACTTAGAGCTCTTTGTGGCATTAAGAGTAAGAGGAAGATGGTCAATGGTAAGAATTTTCCTATAAGGTTCATTATGGTTGGAAGCTTTGAGTTTAAATGCAAAGGTTGGTGTAGAGCTCAACTGAATGAGTCTAGGAAGTTGTTTGGCTGCTTCAGTGAGAATTTAGACTGCTTGCCACCCGGATGGAACAATATTGCTCAACAAGAAGACGGGTGCAAAAGCAAGGTTTGGGACCCCGGAATTCATTCAAACAATCAACACTCGTGGGGCTTTGTCACTTGCTTTAACTCGCTTGAAGGCTTTTTATGCCTAGTTTGGGATCCCGAAAGCTATTGGAAGTACAAACATTGGTGGGGATTCCTAGATCAGTACAAGCATAAGCCACCATAATAGGGAGCTCACCAAATGTCCAACTTAAGGACTTTAACTAAAAGTGCTAGGTGGGAGACAACCCACCATGGTATGATCATTCCTTTTCCATTTTAGTCTGTTTTTGAAATTTGATTGAACCTAGAATTGTGCATAACATTCATTGCATTCTGCATTATGTATGAAAAAAAAGAGGTGAACGACGCGCTAGCGTCTACGACACGCACGCGCAGTTTGTGTAACGAAACTGAACAGAAAGTTGCGTGAGAGACGCGCGGGAGGGGTGCGTGGTGTACAAGCCACCCCACGCATACACGTGCCTCACGCGTGCGCATCCCCTGCGATATTTACCATCCACGCGTAAGCATCAAGGACGCATACACGTGGATACCCAAATCGGCGTAAAGAGCACCTGGACAGAGGGTTGTGCTGCCCTTGCGAGGGTCTTGTGTGAAAGTCACAAATTCATTCACGCGTACGCGTCCCTGTCGCGTGCGTGTCATGTTCCCTTTATGGCTCCTACGCGTACGCGTGGCATGGCTCGTTCAGTTTTTATTCGTTCGCATCTTTCTCCTCTCCTTTCTACTTCTTTCTTCCTTCTTTCTAACTTTCTTCTGCTTCATTCCTTTAACTTCTCATCCCTCTTCACTTCCATTCTATTTCATTTAATTTATTTGCATACTTTCATTCATTGCATTATTTTCATTGGTGTTCGAAATTTATTTGAGTCATTATTTTCTATATTTTGCTTGTGGATTATTAAAAGAATTGTTTGACAATTATATATTACTTTTTATAGTGTTGCTTGCATGTTCAATTTAATACTTTCAATAACTTATTTGCCATGCATTCTAAGTGTTTGTGAAAAAGCCCGTATGGCATCATGCACTACTTTTATATTATCCTACTACTTTAATGCCTGTTTTTTCACAAAACCCCTTTTATATTTTATTAATTAAAATATAATTGTCAATACAAACAAATTGTTAGTTTGAAAGGCTTGGTAATCTAACTTGGACATTGAATGCTTGATCTATGCTACCCATGTGTTTGCCGGCATGCCAATAAATACCTCGCATTTAAAAGTTACTTCCTTTTTTTCTTTTTTAGGATGGCCACCAAGAAGGGTAGAGAGAATGCTACTCCCAAACCACTGGCAAGGAAAGGAACAAAAAGAGCACCAGTTGAGGAACCACAATCCCCATCCACTTGCACATCTTAGCATGCACCGAGAACGGTGCAATCTTTAAGTGTGGGGAGGTCGATACCGACTTCCAAGGGTTAGTTACCTTATTTTCAACACCAATACTCTATTTTCTTTGTTTGTTCATTGTTGCATTTGCATATTTGATTGCATGTTTGTTTGATTTTACGAATATTCTACTTGGTTGAAAAATAATAAGTTTCTTCTAAAGACCCTATTTTTGAATAATTTCACTAATTTAAAATTAAAATTTTTTGTGTTAAATTTGTTTGAAGTTGTATTTGGAACATGGTTTTTGAGCCAAAGAACACACAACCTGCGAGATTTTAAGCTTATTTACATGGTTATATTATTTAACCATAAATTTTTATTTTTATGTGTTTCCTTCTCTATAACTGTAATCTAGATTTTGTTCCAGTCTATATGTCCATTGTTTAGTATATTTACATGCATGCATATGATTGAGGCCATTATTTGTATTTTTGCTCACTTATCCCAAATAAACCTACCTTTTATGCCATCTTTGTTTGCCCCCTTGAGCCTTTTAACCCCCTTCTATTTCATAACCATATTACTAGCCTTAAGCAGAAAAACAAAATAAAAATCCAAGTTGAATCCTTAGTTAGCTTAAGATAGATATTGTGTATAATTTAAGTGTGGGGAATTTTATAGGAGCATGGGATGATAAAAAAAAGTAGGGAATTAAATTGAATAAGTTATTTAAAAATTTGGGAAGCATGCTCATGTGAAACCAAGATAATTAAATTACCATGTGCATTGATAGTAAAAAAAATTAAATTAAATAAAGGGATACAAAAAAAAATATTACCCCAAATGAAAAATAAAAAGAATCAATGCACATAGGACAAAATTCAAAAATAAGTTTGATACGTGAGCATGTAATACAAAAGTGGGAAAAATTTGGGTAGCTAGGAAAAGCATTTTAAATTATATAAAGTATGTATATGTTAGGTGAGATCTTAGACTAATCAAGGATTCACTGTGTTAGCTCACTTAGCCTTATATATATATATATATA
>NC_029781.3:39165008-39165096 GCF_000817695.3 Arachis duranensis
TTTGGGCAAAGTATGAACTATCATGTATTGCTGGAAAGCCCAGGATGTCTACTTTCCAACGCCGTTGAGAGCGCGCCAATTGGGCTTC
>NC_029781.3:39165140-39167297 GCF_000817695.3 Arachis duranensis
CAATTGGGCTTCTTTAGCTCCAGAAAATCCACTTCGAGTGCAGGGAGGTCAGAATCCAACAGCATCTGCAGTCCTTTTTAGTCTCTGAATAAGATTTTTGCTCAAGTCCCTCAATTTCAGCCAGAAAATACCTGAAATCACAGAAAAAACACACAAACTCATAGTAAAGTCTAGAAAAGTAAATTTTAACTAAAAACTAATAAAAATATACTAAAAACTAACTAGATCATACTAAAAACATACTAAAAACAATGCCAAAAAGCGTACAAATTATCCGCTCATCACAACACCAAACTTAAATTGTTGCTTGTCCCGAAGCAACTGAAAATCAAATAAGATAAAAAGAAGAGAATATGCAATGAATTCCAAAAACATCTATGAAGATCAGTATTAATTAGATGAGCGGGGCTTTTAGCTTTTTGCCTCTGAACAGTTTTGGCATCTCACTCTATCCTTTGAAATTCAGAATGATTGGCTTCTTTAGGAACTCAGAATCCAGATAGTGTCATTGATTCTCCTAGTTAAGTATGATGATTCTTGAACACAGCTACTTATTAAGTCTTGGCCGTGGCCCAAAGCACTATGTCTTCCAGTATTACCACCGGATACATACATGCCACAGACACATAACTGGGTGAACCTTTTCAGAAGGATACATACATTCCACAGACACATAATTGGGTGATCCTTTTCAGATTGTGACTCAGCTTTGCTAGAGTCCCCAATTAGAGGTGTCCAGGGTTCTTAAGCACACTCTTTTTGCCTTGGATCACAACTTTATTTTTTTTCTCTCTTTTTTTTTTCGTTTCTCTCTTTTTTTTTCATTTTTTCCTTCTTTTTTTTGTATTCACTGCTTTTTCTTGCTTTAAGAATCATTTTTATGATTTTTCAGATCCTCAGTAACATGTCTCCTTTTTCATCATTCTTTCAAGAGCCAACATTCATAAACCACAAATTCAAAAGACATATGCACTGTTTAAGCATACATTCAGAGAACAAAAGTATTGTCACCACATCAAAATAATTAATCTGTTATAAAATTCAAAATTCATGCAATTCTTCTCTTTTTCAATTAAAGAACATTTTTCATTTAAGAGAGGTGATGGATTCATGGGACATTCATAGCTTTAAGACATGAACTTTGAATTTTATTAATCATGAATTAAGAACAAGACTCAAAAATAGATATAAGATGAGACTAGTAGGAATAGAAAACAAAAATTTAAATGGGCTCCTAATGATAGAGGTTATCACAAAGTTAGGACTCTCTATTTCTTCTCCAATCATGATGCTATGAATCATGATAGCCCGGTCTATAGTAACTTCGGACCGGTTGCTAGTGGGAATGATTGAGCGTTGGATAAACTCCAACCACCCTCTAGCCACGGTCTTGAGGTCATGCCTTCTCAATTGAACCGGCTTACCTCTTGAATCTCTATTCCATTGGGCGCCCTCTTCACAAATGTCTATGAGGACTTGGTCCAACCTTTGACCAAAGTTGACCCTTCTAGTGTAAGGGTGTTCATCTCCTTGCATCATAGGCAAGTTGAACGCCACCCTCACACTTTCCGGACTAAAATCCAAGTATGTATCCCTTGAGGCATCTCAAGGATTTCTTAATGAGAGAATTCCTCATGCTCTTGTTAAGGTCCATGAGTGGTCTCTCTTGGTTGCTCCATCCACTTTCTAGTGATGGACTTTTTGAGATGAATTTCTCCATCTCTCATGACTCAGAGGTGGAAGCCACTGCCTTTTCTTTCCTCTTTCTAGAGGTTTCTCCGGCCTTAGATGCCATAAATGGTTATGGAAAACAAAAAGCAATGCTTTTTCCACACCAAACTTAAAAGGTTTGCTCGTGCTCGAGCGAAAGAAGAAAGAAGAGAATAGAAGAAGAAGAAATGAAGGAGATAGAGGAGGCTTTGTGGTTCAGCCAAAGGGGGAGAAGTAGTGTTTAGGTAGTGTGAAAATGAAGGAGTGAAGATGGTTTTATATAGGGGTGGGGAGAGGGTTAGGGTTCGGTCATGTATGGGTGGGTTTGGGTGGGAAAGTGGTTTGAATTTGAATGGTGAGGTAGGTGGGGTTTTATGAAGGATGGATGTGAGTGGTGAAGAGAAAGAAGGGATTTGATAGGTGAAGGGTTTTTGGGGAAGAGGTGTT
>NC_029781.3:39167377-39167549 GCF_000817695.3 Arachis duranensis
CGTGGGGATCCTGTGGGTTCCACAGATCCTGAGGTGTCAAGGAAAAGTCATCCCTGCACCAAGTGGCGAGCAAAATTGCTCTTTGTGCCAATTCTGGCGTTTAACGCCAACTTCTTGCCCTTCTCTGGCGTTTAACGCCAGTCTGGTGCCCCTTTCTGGCGTTAAACGCCCA
>NC_029781.3:39167872-39168905 GCF_000817695.3 Arachis duranensis
GCTCAGAGCAATGTTGGAACCTCCCAACACCAAACTTAGAGTTTGAACGTGGGGGTTCAACACCAAACTTAGAAGTTGGTTGTGGCTTCCCAACACCAAACTTAGAGTTTGACTGTGGGGGTACTGTTTGACTCTGTTTTGAGAGAAGCTCATCATGCTTCCTCTCCATGGTGACAGAGGGATATCCTTGAGCCTTAAACACAAAGGATTCTTCATTCACTTGAATGATCAATTCTCCTCTGTCCACATCAATCACAGCCTTTGCTATGGCTAGGAAAGGTCTGCCAAGGATGATGGATTCATCCATGCACTTCCCAGTCTCTAGGACTATGAAATCAGCAGGGATGTAATGGTCTTCAACTTTTACCAGAACATCCTCTACAAGTCCATAAGCTTGTTTTCTGGAGTTGTCTGCCATCTCTAGTGAGATTTTTGTAGCTTGCACCTCAAAGATCCCTAGCTTCTCCATTACAGAGAGAGGCATGAGGTTTACACTTGACTCTAGGTCACACAAGGCCTTCTTAATGGTCATGGTGCCTATGGTACAAGGTATTGAAAACTTCCCAGGATCCTGTCTCTTTTGAGGTAATTTCTGCCTAGACAAGTCATCCAGTTCTTTGGTGAGCAGAGGGGGTTTATCCTCCTAAGTCTCATTTCCAAATAACTTGTCATTTAACTTCATGATTGCTCCAAGGTATTTAGCAACTTGCTCTTCAGTGACATACTCATCCTCTTCAGAGGAAGAATACTCATCAGAGCTCATGAATGGCAGAAGAAAATCCAATGGGATCTCTATGGCCTCAGTGTGAGCCTCAGATTCCCATGGTTCCTCATTGGGGAACTCATTGGAGGCCAGTGGACATCCATTGAGGTCTTCCTCAGTGGCGTTCACTGCCTCTTCCTCCTCTCCAAATTCGGCCATGTTGATGGCTTTACACTCTCCTTTTGGATTTTCTTCTGTATTGCTTGGAAGAGTACTAGGAGGGAGTTCAGTAATTTTCTTACTCAGCTGACCCACTTGTGCCTCCAAATT
>NC_029781.3:39169007-39169421 GCF_000817695.3 Arachis duranensis
ATTGAAGGGTTCTCAGGATCATAAGCTTCTTCTTCAGATGAACCTTCCTTAGTACTGCTTGGTGCATTTTGCATTCCAGACAGACTTTGAGAAATCATATTGACTTGCTGGGTCAATATTTTGTTCTGAACCAATATGGCATTCAAGGTATCAATCTCAAGAACTCCTTTCTTCTGATTTGTCCCATTGTTCATAGGATTCCTTTCAGAAGTGTACATGAATTGGTTATTTGTAACTATTTCAATTAGTTCTTGAGCTTCTGTAGGCGTCTTCTTCAGATGAAAAGATCCTCCAGCAGAGCTATCCAAGGACATCTTGGACAGTTCAGACAGACCATTGGTGCACGAAATTGTGATCAATACTTTTCACAACTCAATTAATCCCCGGTGATGAACCCAAAAACTTGGTGTTCAA
>NC_029781.3:39170291-39170579 GCF_000817695.3 Arachis duranensis
AGAGACTCTTCTTGGAGTTAAACGCCAGCTTTTATGCCAGTTTGGGCGTTTAACTCCCATTCTTGTGCCAGTTCCGGCGTTTAACGCTAGAAATTCTGAGGGTGACTTTGAACGCCTGTTTGGGCCATTAAATCTTGGGCAAAGTATGGACTATCATATATTTCAGGAAAGCCCAGGATGTCTACTTTCCAACGCCATTGAGAGTGCACAATTGGGCTTCTGTAGCTCCAGAAAATCCACTTCGAGTGCAGGGAGGTCAGAATCCAACAGCATCTGCAGTCCTTTTTA
>NC_029781.3:39170741-39171999 GCF_000817695.3 Arachis duranensis
AATTTTAACTAAAAACTAATAAAAATATACTAAAAACTGACTAGATCATACTAAAAACATACTAAAAACGATGCCAAAAAGCGTATAAATTATCCGCTCATCACAACACCAAACTTAAATTGTTGCTTGTCCCCAAGCAACTGAGAATCAAATAAGATAAAAAGAAGAGAATATACAATGAATTCCAAAACCATCTATGAAGATCAGTATTAATTAGATGAGCGGGGCTTTTAGCTTTTTGCATCTGAATAGTTTTGGCATCTCACTCTATCCTTTGAAATTCAGAATGATTGGCTTCTTTAGGAACTCAGAATCTAGATAGTGTCATTGATTCTCCTAGTTAAGTATGATGATTCTTGAACACAGCTACTTATTGAGTCTTGGCCGTGGCCCAAAGCACTCTGTCTTCCAGTATTACCACCGGGTACATACATGCCACAGACACATAATTGGGTGAACCTTCTCAAATTGTGACTCAGCTTTGCTAGAGTCCGCAATTAGAGGTGTCCAGGGTTCTTAAGCACACTTTTTTTGCCTTGGATCACAACTTTATTTCTTTCTTTTTCTTTCTTTTTCTTTCTTTTTCTCCTTCTTTTTCTTTCTCTCTCCCTCTTTTTTTCGAAATATTTTTTTTTGTATTCGCTGCTTTTTCTTGCTTCAAGAATTATTTTTATGATTTTTCAGATCCTCAGTAACATGTGTCCTTTTTCATCATTCTTTCAAGAGCCAACATTCATGAACCACAAATTCAAAAGACATATGCACTGTTTAAGCATACATTCAGAAAACAAAAGTATTGCCATCACATCAAAATAATTAAACTGTTATAAAATTCAAAATTCATGCAATTCTTCTCTTTTTCAATTAAGAACATTTTTTCATTCAAGAGAGGTGATGGATTCATAGGACATTCATAATTTTAAGGCATAGACACTAAGACACTAATGATCACAAGACACAAACATAGATAAACATAAGCACTAAAATTCGAAAAACAGAAAAATAAAGAACAAGGAAATTAAAGAACGGGTCCACCTTAGTGATGGCGGCTCTTCCTTCCTCTTGAAGATCCTATGGAGTACTTGAGCTCCTCAATGTCTCTTCCTTGTCTTTGTTGCTCCTCTCTCATGATTCTTTGATCTTCTCTAATTTCATGGAGGATGATGGAGTGTTCTTGATGCTCCACCCTTAGTTGTCCCATGTTGGAACTTAATTCTCCTAGGGAGGTGTTTAGTTGCTCCCAATAGTTTTGTGGAGG
>NC_029781.3:39173058-39173795 GCF_000817695.3 Arachis duranensis
AGTGGGGTCCACAGATCCTGAGGTGTCAAGGAAAAGTCATCCCTGCACCAAGTGGCGAGAAAAATTGCTCTTTGTGCCAATTCTGGCATTAAACGCCGGGCTGGTGCCCCTTTCTGGCGTTTAACGCCAACTTCTTGCCCTTTTCTGGCGTTTAACGCCAGTCTGGTGCCCCTTTCTGGCGTTAAACGCCCAAAATGGTGCCAGACTGGGTGTTAAACACCCATCTGCTAGCCTTACTGGCGTTTAAACGCCAGCAGGTTCTTCCTCCAGGGTGTGCTATTTTTCTTTCTGTTTTTGCTTTTTCAATTGATTTTGTGACTTCTCATGATCATCAACCTATAGAAAACATAAAATAAAAAAGAAAATAGATAAAATATAACATTGGGTTGCCTCCCAACAAGCGCTTCTTTAATGTCAGTAGCTTGACAGAGAGCTCTCATGGAGCCTCACAGATACTCAGAGCAATGTTGGAACCTCACAACACCAAACTTAGAGTTTGAATGTGGGGGTTCAACACCAAACTTAGTAGTTGGTTGTGGCCTCCCAACACCAAACTTAGAGTTTGACTGTGGGGGCTCTGTTTGGCTCTGTTTTGAGAGAAGCTCATCATGCTTCCTCTCCATGGTGACAGAGGGATATCCTTGAGCCTTAAACACAAAGGATTATTCATTCACTTGAATGATCAATTCTCCTCTGTCAACATTAATCACAGCCTTTGCTGTGGCTAGGAAGGGTCT
>NC_029781.3:39174015-39174349 GCF_000817695.3 Arachis duranensis
AGAGAGAGGCATGAGGTTTACACTTGACCCTAGGTCACACAAGGCCTTCTTGAAGGTCATGGTGCCTATGGTACAAGGTATTGAAAACTTCCCGGGATCCTGTCTCTGTTGAGGTAATTTCTGCCTAGAAAAGTCATCTAGTTCTTTGGTGAGCAAAGGGGGTTCATCCTCCCAAGTCTCATTTCCAAAAAACTTGTCATTTAACTTCATGATTGCTCCAAGGTATTTAGCAACTTGCTTTTCAGTGACATACTCATCCTCTTCAGAGGAAGAATACTCATCAGAGCTCATGAATGGCAGAAGTAAGTCCAATGGAATCTCTATGGTCTCAGTG
>NC_029781.3:39174678-39175629 GCF_000817695.3 Arachis duranensis
GTGGTTGCTAAGTCAGAGGTGTTATGCTTAGAATTCTCTGTCTGTTGCTGAGAAGATGATTGAAAAGGCTTGCCACTGCTAAACCTGTTTCTTCCACCATTGTTATCGTTGAAACCTTGTTGAGGTCTCTGTTGATCCTTCCATGAAAGATTTGGATGATTTCTCCATGAAGGATTATAGGTGTTTCCATAGGGTTCTCCCATGTAATTCACCTCTTCTATTGAAGGATTTTCACCTCTTCCATTGAAGGGTTCTCAGGGTCATAAGCTTCTTCTTCAGATGAAGCTTCCTTAGTACTACTTGGTGCATTTTTCATTCCAGAGAGACTTTGAGAAATCATATTGACTTGCTGAGTCAATATCTTGTTCTGAGCCAATATGGCATTCAGAGTGTCAATCTCAAGAACTCCTTTCTTCTGATTTGTCCCATTGTTCACAGGATTCCTTTCAGAAGTTTACATGAATTGGTTATTTGCAACCATTTCAATGAGTTCTTGAGCTTCTGTAGGCATCTTCTTCAGATGAAGAGATCCTCCAGCAGAGCTATCCAAAGACATCTTGGACAGTTCAGACAGACCATCATAGAAAATACCTATGATGCTCCTTTCAGAAAGCATATCAGAGGGACACTTTCTGATCAATTGTTTGTATCTTTCCCAAGCTTCATAGAGGGATTCTCCTTCCTTATGTCTGAATGTTTGGACTTCCACTCTAAGCTTACTCAATTTTTAAGGTGGAAAGAACTTTGCCAAGAAGGCATTGACTAGCTTTTCCCAAGAGTTCAGGCTTTCTTTAGGTTGTGAGTCCAACCATGTTCTAGCTCTGTCTCTCACAGCAAAAGGGAATAGCATAAGTCTGTAGACCTCAGGGTCAACCCCATTGGTCTTGACAGAGTCACAGATTTGCAAGAATTCAGCTAAAAACTGATGAGGATCTTCCAATGGAAGTCCAT
>NC_029781.3:39175844-39176644 GCF_000817695.3 Arachis duranensis
TCTTCTTCTTTGAAGATTTCTGTTAGGTCTTCTACAGAGAGTTGTGCCTTGGCTTCTCTTAGCTTTCGCTTCAAGGTCCTTTCAGGTTCAGGATCAGCCTCAACAAGAATGCTTTTGTCTTTGCTCCTGCTCATATGAAAGAGAAGAGAACAAGAAAATGTGGAATCCTCTATGTCACAGTATAGAGATTCCTTGAGGTGTCAGAGGAAAAGAAAAATAGAAGGCAGAAGTAGAAAATTCGAACTTATCAGAGAAGATGGAGTTCGGATTGTGCATTAAGGAATAGTGTTAGTCCATAAATAGAAGGATGTGAGAAGAGGGGAAGTAATTTTCGAAAATTAAGTAAAAGATTTTGAAAACATTTTGAAAAACACTAATTGATTTTCGAAAATAAAAGTGGGAAAGAAATCAAGTAATTTTTGAAAAAGATTTTGAAATTAGAAATCAAAAAGATTTGATTTTGAAAATTAATGACTTGGCTAACAAGAAAAGATATGATTCAAACATTAAACCTTTCTCAACAGAAAAGGCAACATAATTGAAATGTTGAATCAAATCATTAATTGATAGCAAGTATTTTTGAAAATAGAAAGAAATTGATTTTGAAAAAGATTTGATTGAAAAAATATGATTTGAAAAAGAATTGATTTTGAAAAATATTGAAAACTAAAAAAAAAAAAATTTGCATTAAAAACAAAATCTTCCCTCTTGTGCCATCCTGGCGTTAAACGCCCAGAATGGTGCACATTCTGGCGTTTAACGCCCAAAACACTACCCTTTTGGGCGTTAAACGCCCAGCC
>NC_029781.3:39176753-39177242 GCF_000817695.3 Arachis duranensis
GCCCAGCTTTTTCTGTGTAATTCCTCTGCAGTATGTTCTGAATCTTCAATTCTCTGTATTATTGACTTGAAAAGACACAAATTAAAAATATTTTTGGATTTTTAATGATAAGGACAATTCAAAATGCAACTAAAATCAAATAACAATGCATGCAAGACACCAAACTTAGCAGTTTGTATACTACTGACACTAACAAAATGAGAATGCATATGAGAAACACAAATACTCAGGTCAAGAGAAATTAAAGATCAGAGTAATGAAATCATCAAGAACATCTTGAAGATCACTTAAGACACATGCATGAATGCAAGAGGAACAAAAAACATGCAATTGACACCAAACTTAATATGAGACTCTAGACTCAATCAAGAAACATAAAATATTTTTGGTTTTTATGATTTTGTAAAATTTTTTTTTGTGCTTTTTCGAAAATTAAGTGGAAAAAGAAAATAAAGGTATCAAAATTCTTAATGAGAATTCCAGGAATCA
>NC_029781.3:39177916-39178052 GCF_000817695.3 Arachis duranensis
AGTTCTACAAAGCAACAAGGCTCTAGTGTTTATCTCTTGGATTCTTTAACCGGAACCTTCGTGGTATAGGCGAGAACTGATGGCGGCATTCAAGAGAATCCGGAAGGTCTAACCTTGTCTGTGGTATTCTGAGTAG
>NC_029781.3:39178263-39178493 GCF_000817695.3 Arachis duranensis
GGTGAAACCCTTGCTTAAGCTTGCCATGGAAAGGAGTAAGAAGGATTGGATGAAGACAGTAGGAAAGCAGAGAGACGGAAGGGAAGGCATCTTCAGGCGCTTATCTGAAGTTCCTACCAATGAATTACATAAGTACCTCTATCTTTATGTTTGTGTTATTTTCGTTCATCACCATATCCATTTGAGTTTGCCTGACTAAGATTTACAAGATGACCATAGCTTGCTTCATA
>NC_029781.3:39178738-39179295 GCF_000817695.3 Arachis duranensis
TGTTTTGAGCAAGCTTTTGGTAACATCAGTGCCAAGATCCGGCAACAACAACAAGTTTTTGGCGCCGTTGCCGGGGATTGTTCAGTTTGGACAACTGACGGTTCATCTTGTTCCTTAGATTAGGTATTTATTTTTTTTCGAAATTCTTGAAGATGAATTCTAGAGTTTCATGATGATTTGTTGAAGTCTGGCTGGCTGAGAAGCCATGTCTAATTTCATTGGACCGAGGTTTCAACTTATCATCACAAGAGCTTGTTGATTTATATCAATCTTGCTTTTGGAGCAGTGATCTGGTAAGGCTTGGCTGGCCTTTGGCCATGTCTAGTGTTTTGGACCGAAGCTTTCTTTGAAAGCTTGGCTGGCTGTGAAGCCATGTCTACTTCCTGGACCGGAGTCTTAGACTAGCATTGCACTGATTCCTGGAATTCTCATTAAGAATTTTGATATCTTTTTTCCACTTAATTTTCGAAAAACACAAAAAAATTACAAAATCATAAAATCCAAAAATATTTCTTGTTTGAGTCTAGTGTCTCATCTTAAGTTTGGTGTCAATTGCA
>NC_029781.3:39182971-39183182 GCF_000817695.3 Arachis duranensis
TCCAGAGAAGGGCAAGATGCTGGCGTTAAACGCCAGAAATGGGCACCAGCCCGGCGTTTAACACCAGAAATGGCACAAAACGTGATTTTGCATGCCACTTGGTGCAGGGATGACTTTTCCTTGACACCACAGGATCCCCCCACCTATCAAATCCCACTATCATCTTCACTCTTTCATTTTCACACACCCTAAACACTACTTCTTCCCCTTT
>NC_029781.3:39183250-39183433 GCF_000817695.3 Arachis duranensis
TTCGAGGACGAGCAAACCTTTTAAGTTTGGTGTGGTAAAAGCATTGCTTTTTGTTTTTCCATAACCATTTATGGCATCCAAGGCCGGAGAAACCTCTAGAAGGAGGAAAGGGAAGGCAAAAGCTTTCACCTCCGAGTCATGGGAGATGGAGAGATTCATCTCAAGGGTGCATCAAGACCACTT
>NC_029781.3:39183787-39184602 GCF_000817695.3 Arachis duranensis
ATTTTTCGAATTTTATGCTTATGTTTATCTATGTTTGTGTCTTGTGATCATTAGTGTCTTAGTTTCTATGCCTTAAAGTTATGAATGTCCTATGAATCCATCACCTCTCTTAAATAAAAATGTGCTTAATTGAAAAGGAAGAATTGCATGAATTTTGAATTTTATAACAGTTAATTATTTTGATGTGGTGGCAATATTTTTGTTCTCTGAATGTATGCTTAAACAGTGCATATGTATCTTGAATTTGTGGTTCATGAATGTTGGCTCTTGAAAGAATGATGAAAAAGGAGACATGTTACTGAGGATCTGAAAAATCATAAAAATGATTCTTGAAGCAAGAAAAAAAGCATTTCTATTCAAAAAAAAAAAATCGAAAAAAAAAGAGAGAAAAAGAAAAACGAAAAAATATATAGAAATAAGAGTTGTGATCCAAGGCAAATAATAGTGTGCTTAAGAACCCTGGACACCTCTAATTGGGGACTTTAGCAAAGCTGAGTCACAATCTGAAAAGGTTCACCCAATTATGTGTCTGTGGCATGAATGTATCCGGTGGTAATACTGGAAGACAGAGTGCTTTGGGCCACAGCCAAGACTCAATAAATAGCTATGTTCAAGAATCATCATACTTTACTAAGAGAATCATTAGCACTATCTGGACTCTGAGTTCCTAAAGAAGCCAACCATTCTGAATTTCAAGGGATAGATTGAGATGCCAAAACTGTTCAGGAGGCAAAAAGTTAAAAACCCCGCTCATCTAATTAGTACTGATCTTCACAGATGTTTTTGGAATTCATTGCATATTCTCTTCTTTTTAT
>NC_029781.3:39185919-39186643 GCF_000817695.3 Arachis duranensis
CCATTTGAGTTTGCCTGACTAAGATTTACAAGATGACCATAGCTTGCTTCATACTAACAATCTCCGTGGGATCGACCCTTACTCGCGTAAGGTTTATTACTTGGATGACCCAGTGCACTTGCTGGTTAGTTGTGCGAAGTTGTGTAATGCCATGGTATTGAGCTACCAAGTTTTTGGGGTTCATGACCGGGGATTATGAGAGTTGTGAAAAGTATTGTTCACAATTTCGCGCACCACCAGCCAAGCCTCAACAGATCACTGCTCCAACAGCAAGATTGATAGAAATCAACAAGCTCTTGTGATGATAAGTTGAAACCTCGGTCTAATAAAATTAGACACGGCTTCACAGCCAGCCAGGCTTCAACAGATCATTATGAAACTCTAGAATTCATTCTTAGGAATTCTGAAAAAAAAATACCTAATCTAAGCAACAAGATAAACCGTCAGTTGTCCATACTCGAACAATCCCCGGCAACGGCGCCAAAAACTTGGTGCACGAAATTGTGATCAATACTTTTCACAACTCAATTAATCCCCGGTGATGAACCCAAAAACTTGGTGTTCAATACCATGGCATAAACACAACTTCGCACAACTAACCAGTAAGTGTACTGGGTCGTCCAAGTAATAAACCTTACGCGAGTAAGGGTCGATCCCACAGAGATTGTTGGTATGAAGCAAGCTATGGTCACCTTGTAAATCTTAGTCAGGCAAACTCAAATGG
>NC_029781.3:39187353-39187961 GCF_000817695.3 Arachis duranensis
GGAGTTAAACGCCAGCTTTCATGCCAGTTTGGGCGTTTAACTCCAGATTTTATGCCAGTTCCAGCGTTAAACGCTGGAAATTCTGAGGCTGATTTGTAACGCCGGTTTGGGCCATCAAATCTTGGGCAAAGTATGGACTATCATATCTTGCTGGAAAGCCCAGGATGTCTACTTTCCAACGCCGTTGAGAGCGCGCCAATTGGGCTTCTGTAGCTCCAGAAAATCCACTTCGAGTGCAGGGAGGTCAGAATCCAACAGCATCTGCAGTCCTTTTCAGCCTCTGAATCAGATTTTTGCTCAGGACCTTCAATTTCAGGCAGAAAATACCTGAAATCACAGAAAAACATACTAACTCATAGTAAAGCCCAGAAAAGTGAATTTTAACTAAAAAATAATAAAAATATACTAAAAACTAACTAGATCATACTAAAAACATACTAAAAACAATGCCAAAAAGCGTATAAATTATCCGCTTATCAACCATCATAGAAAATACCTATGATGCTCCATTCAGAAAGCATGTCAGAGGGACACTTTCTGATTAATTGTTTGTATCTTTCCCAAGCTTCATAGAGGGATTCTCCTTCCTTCTGTCTGAAGGTTTGGAC
>NC_029781.3:39188068-39201299 GCF_000817695.3 Arachis duranensis
GAAGGCATTGACTAGCTTTTCCCAAGAGTTCAGGCTTTCTTTAGGTTGAGAATCCAACCATATTCTAGCTCTGTCTCTTACAGCAAAAGGGAATAGCATAAGTCTGTAGACCTCAAGGTCAACCCCATTAGTCTTGACAGCGTCACAGATTTGCAAGAATTCAGCTAAAAACTGATGAGGATCTTCCAATGGAAGTCCATGGAACTTGCAATTCTGTTGCATTAGAGAAACTAATTGAGGCTTAAGCTCAAAGTTGTTTGCTCCAATGGCAGGGATAGAAATGCTTCTCCCACAGAAGTCGGGAGTAGGTGCAGTAAAGTCATCCAGCACCTTCCTTGCATTGTTGGCATTGTTGTTGTTTTCGGCTGCCATGTCTTCTTCTTGTTGTTGTTGTTTTCGGCTGCCATGAGTCTTCTTCTTTGAAGATTTCTGTTAGGTCCTCTATAGAGAATTGTGCCTTAGCTTCCCTTAGCTTTTGCTTCAAGGTCCTTTCAGGTTCAGGGTCAGCCTCAACAAGAATGCTTTTATCTTTGCTCCTGCTCATATGAAAGAGAAGAGAACACGAAAATATGGAATCCTCTATGTCACAGTATAGAGATTCCTTGAGGTGTCAGAGGAAAAGAAAAATAGAAGGAAGAGGTAGAAAATTTGAACTTATCAAGAAAGATGGAGTTCGAATTGTGCATTAAGGAATAGTGTTAGTCCATAAATAGAAGGATTTGAGAAGAGGGGAAGTAATTTTCGAAAATTAAGTAAAAGATTTTAAAAAACATTTTGAAAAACTTTAATTGATTTTCGAAAACCAAGATTGAGAAAGAAGTAAAGTGATTTTTGAAAAAGATTTTGAAATTAGAAATAAAAAAGATTTGATTGAGAACTATTTTGAAAAAGATGTGGTTAAGAAGATATGATTGGTTTTAAAAAGATGTGATTGAGAAGATATGATTTGAAAAACATTTAAAAAGATTTGATTTTAAAAATAATAATTTGGCTAACAAGAAAAGATATGATTCAAACATTAAATCTTTCTCAACAGAAAAGGCAACATACTTGAAATGTTGAATCAAATCACTAATTGATAGCAAGTATTTTTGAAAATGGAAAGAAATTGATTTTGAAAAAGATTTGATTGAAAAGATATGATTTGAAAAAGATTTGATTTTGAAAAAATATTGAAAACTTGAAAAAAAATTGGATTGAAAACAAATTCTTCCCTCTTGTGCCATCCTGGCGTTAAACGCCCAGAATGGTGCACATTCTGGCATTTAACGCCCAAACTACTACCCTTTTGGGCGTTAAACGCCCAACCAGGCACCCTGGCTGGCGTTTAAACGCCAGTTTGCCCTTTTTCACTGGGTGTTTTGAACGCCCAGCTTTTTTTGTGTGATTCCTCTGCTGAATGTTCTGAATCTTCAATTCCCTGTAATATTGACTTGAAAAGACACAAATTAAAAATATTTTTGGATTTTTAATAATCAAAATGTAACTAAAATCAAATAACAATACATGCAAGACACCAAACTTAGCAGTTTGTATACTACTGACACTAACAAAATGAGAATGCATATGAGACACATAAACACTCAAGTCAAGAGAATTTAAAAATCAGAGCAAGTAAATCATCAAGAACAACTTGAAGATCACTGGAGACACATGAAAAATGCATGCAATTGACACCAAACTTAACATGAGACTCTAGACTCAAACAAGAAATATTTTTGGATTTTATGATTTTGAAAATTTTTTGGTTTTTTTTCGAAAATTAAGTGGAAAAGGAAATAAAGATATAAAAATTCTTAATGAGAATTCCAGGAATCATGCAATGTTAGTCTAAAGTTTCAGTCTAAAGGGATTAGACATGGCTAGTCAAGTTTTAGCAGGACATTGCATTCAAGATCTAAATTGATGAAAATCAATTAGCTTTGGTGATGATAAGAACATCACCTTGAAACACTAGAATTCATTCTTAAGAACTCTGACCATTGTTGGATGGGTGATTTTGAATGTTCCCAAAATGAATCTTTAACTTTCCATGGTTTTTTGGAAGTTTTGGAAAGAGAATGCCGATAGTGGCTTTTGGTGTACGAAATTGTGATCTATACTTTTCACAACTCAAATAATTCCCGGTGATGAATCCAAAAACTTGGTGTTCAATACCATGGCATAAACACAACTTCGCACAACTAACCAGCAAGTGTACTAGGTCGTCCAAGTAATAAACCTTACGCGAGTAAGGGTCGATCCCACAGCGATTGTTGGTATGAAGCAAGCTATGGTCACCTTGTAAATCTTAGTCAGGCAAACTCAAATGGTTATGGATGATGAATAAAAGGAGTTTGAAGCTCGTCACAGTCATTCAATCATTGAATCCTACTCAGAATACCACAGACAAGGTTTAGACTTTCTGGATTCTCAAGAATGCTGCCAATGGATTCTAGCTTATACCACGAAGACTCTGATTAAGGGATCTAAAAGATACTCATTCAATCTAAAGTAGAACGGGTGGTTGTCAGGCACGCTTTCATAAGTTGAAAATGATGATAAGTGTCACGGATCATCACATTCATCAAGTTGAAGAACAAGTGATATCTTAGAACAAGAACAAGCGAAATTGAATAGAAGAACAATAGTAATTGCATTAATACTCGACGTACAGCAGAGCTCCACACCTTAATCTATGGTATGTAGAAACTCCACCGTTGAAAATACATAAGAACAAGGTCTAGGCATGGACATGAGGCCAGCCTCCAAACGTGATGAAAAGATCTAAAAATGATCCAAAGATGAAAATACAATAGTAAAAGGTCCTACTTATAGAGAACTAGTAGCCTAGGGTTTACAGAGATGAGTAAATGACATAAAAATCCACTTCCGGGCCCACTTGGTGTGTGCTTGGGCTGAGCAATGAAGCATTTTCGTGTAGAGCCTCTTCTTGGAGTTAAACGCCAGCTTTTGTGCCATTTTGGGCGTTTAACTCCCATCCTTGTGCCAGTTCTGGCGTTTAACGCTGGGATTTCTGAGGGTGAGTTTGAACGCCGGTTTGGGCCATCAAATCTTGAGCAAAGTAAAAACTATCATATATTGCTGGAAAGCCCAGGATGTCTATTTTCCAACGCCGTTGAGAGCGCACCAATTTGGCTTCTATAGCTCCAGAAAATCTACTTCGAGTGCAGGGAGGTCAGAATCCAACAGCATCTGCAATCCTTTTTAGTCTCTGAATCAAGTTTTTGCTCAGGTCCCTCAATTTCAGCCAGAAAATACCTGAAATCACAGAAAAACACACAAACTCATAGTAAAGTCCAGAAAAGTGAATTTTAACTAAAAACTAATAAAAATATACTAAAAACTAACTAGATCATACTAAAAACATACTAAAAACAATGCCAAAAAGCGTACAAATTATCCGCTCATCACCTACCATCCTTGTCTCTGGCCACTCCGCCGGCGACCACCGCCACCTCCTCTGGCGGTCCCACACTTTATCTGTCCTCTCCTTCTCTTTCATATCCTCTCATATTTCTTACCTACACTCCACCTTGCTCTCTTTTTCTTCTCAAGGTTCATTTATACTCGCTCTTTGTTCTTGTCTCTTATTCTAGACTCTCTTTCTCTTACTAATTGCATTTAGTTTCTCCTTTTCTTTTCTTCTTAGATGCATTTCTATTACTTGATTCTTGCTTATTCACTCTCTTTCTTTTCTTATTCTTCCATGGTGTTGATCTTTGAGTTTTATTTTGCTTTGATGGATCCTTTTGTTATTTCTTTCTTCTTTTATGACTATGTGGTGTTGTGTTATTGTTTGGTATTCCATTTGGGGTTTTACATGTTTAAATTTCTCCTATTTGCTCATGTATTGAATGTTGCACACCAAGTGTTTGATGAAAAGCACCCACACTATTTTAGCTCAATTTTGACTTTGTGCTCTCAACTTGGTGCCTCCTCTTCATACACTTGTCTTTCTTTTTATGCATTGAGCCTATTTTGCTTCATGTTATCTATTCTTATGCTCATTACCCATGTTGCTTCATTATTATTGATGCTTGAGCTTATCCTTCTCATGCCTTATTGCACGATTTACCCACTCTTGCATCCCATGCGAAGTGTTATTCCCCTTGATTTTATTATTGTCTTGATCACATGTTGCAACTGTCATGTCCTCAAGACATACCATTCCTTTTTGGTGTTACTTTTCACTTGCATGTTACTTTCCATATTTTCTTATTTGGGTTTAATGTTTCCCCTTTTCATCCCCTTTTAGGATGGCTACCAGGAAAGGCAAGGTGAAGGCGTCAAAGACACTGGCAACTAAAAGGGCACCCCGAAAATCAACCTCCAAGGCGCACCCTACACTAGGAGCTAAACCCCTCTCAAAGAAGGCAAAGAAAATTGTTCATATTGATGAACAAGAGAAGAGCAATCCAGCAAGGGACTCCACAAGGTTCCCCAACCGCTTCTGTGAGCTCATGTTCCCTGCCATGATTGAGAGGTACTATCATCCCGAACACCTATTCGCCCCACCGGACCACATTGCTCATTATGTGATACCCTGCATTGAGCGCCGAGGATGGGGGTTTCTCACGCACAGACCCCAAGAGGCCAACCTCTCTTGGGTGGTAGAGTTTTACACCAACTACCACTTTCCTTCACTTTAGTCAATACATGTACGCCGGAAGCAAGTCCCGGTTTCAGAAGAGGCTATTCAGCAAGTGCTTAATGTTTTACCCGTACCAGAGAAAATGGACGGTTACCAAAAGGTCTTGTGCCAGTGTGATGACTTTGAGTTTGTTTTTGATTGGGATGCAATCCGCCGGGTTATTACCGGACCAGAGTCATTTTGGACCCGGGGGAGCCGAAGATCCTGGCCTAAGAGCATTGATGCGCGTCATCTCATTGTAGAGGCTAGAGCATGGGCCGTGATCTTATCCCACTACGTGCTGCCTAGCACCCATAAGTCATCCATCACGGAGGACCTCACCCTCCTTATTTGGTGCATACTCACAGAGAGGCCGGTCAACATCCCTCTCCCCATCCGACAAGCGATAGGTCGAGTCCATGCCAAGGGTAATCTACCATTTCCTGTATTGGTATCCGATTTGGTTGCTGCTGCTAGTGTTCCTTGCGAGGCTACGGACATGAGAGCTACAATTCCGGCAGAGGGCGCTATCATCCCAAGAGGGAAATATCTTCAACCTCTTGTGAACACCCCAAGCCTTGACATAGCCCCTCCTTCCATCATTCCTACCACTACATCCATACCACCAAAGTCAACCCATCAATTGTTTGTAGAGCTCCATGAGAGGATAGATCGATATGAGAGGCGTAACAAGCACCGATTTGCTTATTGCAATAAACTTTGGGGTTGTGTCAACCCACCCACGGATGACCCAGACATTTCCACATCTGCATCGGACCACACTGAAGTGAGTACTCAGGACACGTCATCACCTCATCATCAACTCAATAAGGAGTTGGCTGACCTGATCAAGCAGATGGAAAGGAACCAAGTCGTAGCAGTCACCACCTCATCATCAACTCAATAAGGAGTAAATACAGAGGAAGGAGGTGACTAGGAATAAGCCAACTATGTTGGAAACTCACCCAGGCAATCCCATGATCCATACTCCAAAGCCTACAACCCTGGTTAGAAGAATAATCCAAATTTTGGGTGGGGAAACCAACAAGATCAAGGCCAAGATCAGAGACGCCACAACCCCAACAATAATGCATCCTACCAACATTCCACACAGAGACCATATCAAAACCAAAATGGCCATTCTCAACACTCTAACCCCAACTCACCACCACCATCTGAAGATAAACTCTCCAAAATTGAGGTTTTGCTTGAAGGAATATGCAAGGAAGTTCAGGGAAGAAGTGCGATCCAATATGCAAAATCAAGATGCAGCCATCAATAAGCTTGAGACACAGATCAGCTACCTATTCAAGCAAGTTTCCAGCCACAACATTTGTAACAATACTAGTGTAAACTCAAGGGAGGAGTTCCAAGCTATTAGCCTCAGAAGTGGAAAGGCATTGAAAGAGACTTCCAAGGAATCACAAGAGAAGGACACAGATGGAGAGGAGAGAGGGCAAGAAGAAATTCAAGCTCCTGCTCCTAACTCACATCAAGAAGAAGAAGTACTAAAGCCATATGCTCCAAAAGAGGCCGCGTGCTTTCCCTTAATGGTGGATGGGTGCGCATACACGTTGTGCGCATCCGCATAGGACGAGTTGGGCTAAAAGCCTAATGTTCGCCCAAGAGAAGCCCAACTCTTTGGAAATTAGGTGGGCTGCATCCATTCATGGGCGCGTGCGCGTATAGCGTGCGCTCACGCCATTCCCCTTTTTTTTTATTATTATCTGCTAAAAAGCAGAAAATTCCCAGGAGCTACCTATAATGCCTGCAACTCTTTATTCACTCAAAAATCATATAATTCACAAAAATGCAATTTGATTTATTCATCTACTACTAAGCACAACATACATGTGACTATGCTAACAATCAATTTATTAAGGCAACTAAAATAAAATGGGAAACTACCTACAATGGTAACTGATGAGAGAACTTTTGCGTGGTCTAGAATTCAGAATAAATTCCCGTTGTAATTATAGCTTCTAAACCAACAAGAGTCCTTTCATACAAACATTTTGGTTGTCACAAGTAACAAAACCCTTTGAAATTGATAACCGAGTATTTAAACCTCGGGTCGTCTTCTCAAGGAATTGCAGGGAGGTATGTTCTTATTATTGGCTATGAAAAAGGTAAAACTGGGGTTTTGAGAATGAGGAATAAATATGGCAAATAATTTAAATGACAATTAAAATAAATAAATACTGTAAAGCAAACCTTTGGCAAGGTATGAGAAATTGAAAGTCCAGACTTTGTTATTCTTAGCAATAATAATGAAGGTTGATTCTTAATTCCACTTAGTTAATCCTTGCCAAAGCAAAGGAAAGTCAAGGGATAAATTAGTTGACTTTCGAATCCTATTAATTTCCTAAGAAAAGGTTAGGATTATTGAAGTTCAGTCCAATTAGCAAAGATAACAATTATCAATTATGTTAAGCTAAGATAACTCCTGAGTTACTGATTTCTCAACCAAGACCAAATGGAAAAGAAGTTAAATCTGCTGGAATAAAAATTGTTTTCAAATTGGGGATAATAAAAAGAGACAATCATAAACTGAAATACCTCAAATATCATTAAATAAAAATGTCAATTCTATCTTGGACAATATCAACAGCCAATTGGGCAACATCAATCAAACACAATAAAATCTTCAGAGTAAACAAAAAATAGAAAAAAAATTAAATAGTAAAAGGAATATTGAACTTGGGATCAAGAGTTACTCCTAAAACTAAGAGAAGTCCTAAATCCTAAATCCTAAAGAGAGAGAGTAGAGAACCTCTCTCCAAACTAAACCTAATTCATGGAAAGTGACTAAAAATTCAGAGACTCCCCGAATGGATACATTCCTCCACTTCATAACCTCTGGTCTATGACTTCTGGACTTGGATTTGGGCCAAAAAGGCTTCAGAATCCGCTATGAGCATTTTCTGCAATTTTTGGTGCGTAGCCTCTATCACGCGTCCGCATGGGTCACGCGGTCGCGTCATCTGGAGTTCTTCTTATCACGTGGTCGCGTCGGTCACACGTCCGCATCGTATGCGATTCGCTCAAGTCGCGCGGTCGCGTCAGCCATGCGGCCACATCGCTGCTTCTTCGCTCTTGGCACGCGATCGTGTTGTCCATGCAATCGCGTGGATGCTAGTTTCTTCAAAACTCCGTTTTGCACTTTCCTTCCATTTTTGTACGTTTCCTTTTCCATCCTTTAAGTCATTCTACCTTAGAAGATCTGAAACTACTCAACACACTAATCACGACATCGAATGGAAATAAAGGTAATTAAAATAATTAATTTTAAAGCATAGGAAACATGTTTTTCACATACATCACATAATAAGGAAGGGAAAGTAAAACCATACAATTAATATGAATAAGTGGGTGAAGGATTGAATAAATCACTCAGATTAAGCACATAATATATCATAAAATATGGGTTTATCAGTAACTCAAATCACTTATTAATGAAATCTACAAGAGAGTGGAAAGAGTATACCATGGTGGGGTGTCTCCCACCTAGCGCTTTAGTTTAAGTCCTTAAGTTGGACATTTGGGAAGCACATTGTCATGGTTGCTTGTGCTTGTACTCATTCTGGAATCTCCAAGGATTTTGCTTCTCAATTGGTTGATAGAATTTCCAACCATCTTCACTAAGCTTGGGTGAAGTTCCACCCAAGATATGAGTTCCCTTAGTTGGTCTTCATTCTTCGATCCGGGATCCTATATCTTATTTTCGCACCCGTCTTCAATTTGATCTTCATACTTTTTCTTTCCGGGTGGTTGACACATAGAATTCTCTTTAGCACACCAAGATTTCCTTCTAGACCCATACAAAGTGGTATTCTTCCTATCATGGTTCCTATACCTTGAAGCTTTGACCTTAATGAGCCTAATACCATATTTCCAACCACTACACAACTCGTTCTTACTTTTAATTCCACAAAGAGTTCTAAATTGTCCATCCATTTCAATCAAACTATATTCAAGCGAGATAGTAAAGCTTAGGGATAAGAATTTTACCCACTTGAATATTGTGGAAGACGGCAATCTAGGGGCTGATTTTCCCCACACTTAGATAATGCAAGGTTGACTTCTTTATGCTCTTCTTTTGTTGCTTCCACCTCTTGACAAATTTCTTCAATTTCAACCTTTTCCCTTTTTTCACTCGGCTTGGTGTTGTCCTCAAGAATTTTGATTTCTTGCTTAATGGGAGGTGATTCAATTTTGGATAGGAATTCATTGATGAATGAATTCACCTCTTGATCAACCTCTTCATATTCTTCAATTTCAATATACACCATGCCATCTTCTTCTTCCTTGGGAGGTTGTGCACATTTGTCTATAATTTCAACTCCATGTCCAATGGGAGAGGA
This sequence comes from Arachis duranensis, assembly GCF_000817695.3. Lineage (NCBI taxonomy): Eukaryota > Viridiplantae > Streptophyta > Magnoliopsida > Fabales > Fabaceae > Arachis > Arachis duranensis. The sequence continues at coordinate 39,197,066 of NC_029781.3, forward strand.
TTCAATTGTAGATAGAAACTCGTCCATAATTGAATCTATTTCTTGATCAACCTTCTCATGTTCTTCAATCTTGATAGGCTCTGGAGGTTGTTGAGATTCACATAGCAGTTCTACATTTCTTAAATCTTGAACCACTTCTTCATTTTTTTTAATAACCGTAGGCTTCTCCGATTGCTCCATTACTACTACCGATTCTTCCTTTTTCACCGGATTTTCCGATATCTTCTCCATGCTTTGCTCTTCCTTTGGTTCTTCACATGGGGTTACGGAAACAACTTGAGTATTTAAGTATTGATGGGCTAAAGCGTGCACCACCTTGGTCAAATTGGTTACAAACTCAAGTGTATCTCGCTTCATAGCTTCTTGTCCTTGAAGTAACAAAGTGAGAGAATCATCTATTGGGGCTTGGGGCGAGTGGGAAGGTTCATTACTTTGGAAAGAGGGTTCATGGTAGGAAGGTGGTTCCTCTTGGTAAAATTGTGGAGAAGATGTGCATTGAGGTGGTTCTTGGTAATAGTCTTGATAGGGTTGTGGTGGTTCTAGATGTTCTTGCTCATAATGATCATAAGGATGTGGTATGGGTGATTGGTCATATGATGGATAAGGGTCACATAAAGGTACTTGGTAGAAAGGGGCTTGTGAGTATGGTTGAGCATCATATTGTGGATAAGATTCGTAGGCATATGGTGGTGGTTGATTGTAATAAAAGGAGTCAGCATAGCCATTGAATTGGCATGCATTAGGATAAGAATTATACCTATAAGCGTCCGGAGGTTGTTGCCAATAGGAGTGATCAATTCCTTGAGGCTCCTCCCATCTTTGTTGATTCCATCCATAATGAGTGTCATCATTGAAGTGCACATTTCCTACAACACAATTAGACCCAAACTCATAGCCAAAGTGAGAATTCATTATGGAAAAACAAAATAAAACTAACTAAACTAGTAAACAAACAAAGGCAAGCTATTTACAATATTCACATATGTACAATAACCAATAACATAACACCATTGCAGATCCCCGGCAACGGCGCCATTTTGATAATTAGATTTTTTACGGTTTAGAATTTCACTAATGAAGTTTCGTTTTAAAGTATAGTTTCTAAACCAACAATCATCCTTTCAGACAAAAAATTGTTTGTCACAAGTACAAACCCCTAAAATCTATAAACCAAAGTATTTAAACCTCAGGTCGTCTCTCAAAGGACTTGCAAGGTAGTGTTCTTGTTATTGGTTGTTTATTTTGGGGTTTTAGATGAGAAACATGAATAGTAAATGGAAATGAAATTTTATTAACAAAAAGGTCTTGGCAAAGGTTTGATGATCAAGGACCTAGATCATTATCACTAACCATAATTATGATAGTTGCAAGGATCGATCTCACTAAGTCATCCCTTAATAAATAGCAAAGGAAAGTCAAGTGAGTTATATCAATCCAAGTCCATAAATCCTAGTTCACTAATTGAATTAATGAAAGCTAGAGTCAATGGCTATCAACTATCAATCACTTGGATATTAGTAACTCAAGAGTTCCTAAGTTATCTTTCCAAGCCAAGAACATAAATTTCTATTCTAACATCCTCCCAAGCATTTCATTAAACACTTGGAAGGCACAAAAGAAAAGTATAGTAAATTACAACAAGAATGAATTCTAACAACAATTAAATGTAAAGAATTAACAACAACAATCAAGGAAATCACAATTATCATGAATTACCTCAAATTGCATTTTTGAAAGAAAATAAGAGAACAAAGATATATCCACAACAAAGTGAAGAATTACAAGAATTGATAGAGGAAAAGTAAATTAAAGCATGAACTAAACCTAGATCTAAGAGGAGATATTAACCTAAACCTATTCCTAATTCTAGAGAAAAGTGAGAGCTTCTCTCTCTAGAAACTACTTCTAAACTAGATCTAAAGTCCTAATGAAACATAACATGGCTTGAATGATAGAATGATGAATGAATCTCCTATCCCCTTAAATCCTTGGTCATTTAAATCACTTGGGCGCCAAAATTGGTTGTAACTGGGCCCCACAACTTCCCAGAAATCACTGGGCACGTTTTCTATTTAAAACTCACGTGCGGCCTTCGGCGCGGACGTGCACGGTATGCGTACGCGTCCCTAGCCAAATTTGCAATGTGCGCGCGAGCGTCTTGTGCGCGTGCACGTCCTTGGCCGATATTACTTCTTTGGCTTTTTATGCTTCTCTCCACTTGCATGCTTCCTTCCTTGCTCCTTTGATCCATGCCTAGCCTATTTTAACTTGAGATTACTAGCAAATGCATCAAGGCATCTTATGGAATCAATGACGAATTAAAATTACCAAATTAAAGGCTTAAAAAAGCATGTTTTTACATTCAAGCACAAATACGGGAGAGATAACAAAACTACGCTAATTCATTGGCTAAATGTGAGAAAAGGTTACCAAAATGCTCTAAATTCAACACAAGATAAACACTAAAAATGGGGTTTATCAGTCACGTTGATTGAGTGTTTTCTTTCCCTCCAAAATGTAATTTTCCCTTTTTCACTTTTGTAATTTCTTTATTTTCACTAGGAGTAGTATAAATACCCCCAAAGAATATTGAAGAGGGGTTAAATAGTTAGTTCTAGATCCACTTTTACACTCCACTTTTGAGTACTTTTCAAGCTATGAGTAGCTAACTTCCCTCTCATTGAGAGAGAGAACTCTGTTGTACTTGATGGATTGATAATAGTGAAATTCTTCTTCTCTTCATCTTCTCTTAATTTGCTAGGAGGAATTTTGTTCTTAATTCTTAGTGTTCAATCATCTTGGGAAATAGGTTGAATGCAATTGGGTTTCATGGGAACCTTGGGAAAGGAAACATGAAACCATGCTTGAAATTCCTTCTCACATTTGAGTATATTCTGGGTTTTGGTGATGGGATACGTGACATATAATCTCCCCTCTACCTGGACCTACAAGGGTGTGTGGTATAATCAAGGACCAAGCATATCTCTCTTCATGAGCAATTAGACCAAGGAATTGGCTATTGATCAAGATCTGAGAGATTGAGTCACCAAGGGATTGGGGCTCAATCAATCATGATTGCCAAGAGGTCAATGAGTTGCATGATTGAAGAAGATCTAAGCTAGATTTGATCCAACGAGACAACATCTCCCAATCTCAATGAATTTCCCCATTCTTATCTATCCATTTCTTTATAGCTTAATTTTACATTCAACAATTCCCCATGATGACTAGTCATCTTAGCCTAGTTTCACTAGTCTTTTTCTTATGTTTTCATTTGAATTATGCACTTTCTTGAGCTACAAGCAAGCCAATTTGGGTAGATTTTCATGCTTCCTTTGATTGAATCAACCATAGATGAATTAATGCAATTTCATGAGGTTTTATGCTATAATTGTCACATATTATGAAAGAATGAATATCTCATGATTTTGAGCATAGCTTTGATGTGTTTGGTTGATTAATGATAGGTGAAGAAAGCTTGGAGAGAGGTTGAAGCAAGAAGGAATGGATAGGAGGAAGAGAGGACAAAAAGTTTGAGCAAAAGTTTGCCTCAAACTTTAGCTCAAACTTTTGGAATAAGTGAAAATGAACCAGCAAGCAAAAAGCTGAACCAAAAGTTAGCCTCAAACTTTTGCACAAACTTTTGGGTGAAAAGTTTGCCCCAACGTTAGCCCCTAACTTTTGGGCTAACGTTGGCACATGCAAAACTCTCCCTGGGCACCAAAAGTTTGCCCATAGTTAAACTGTTGAATCAGAGGAAGTAGCAAGGAATTAAGTCTGGAAATTAACCACCAATTGAAGGCATTATGCATCATGACTCAAAAAGGGGCATGGTGCGCGAAATTGTGAACAATACTTTTTCACAACTCTCATAATCCCCGGTCATGAACCCCAAAAACTTGGTAGTTCAATACCATGGCATTACACAACTTCGCACAACTAACCAGCAAGTGCACTGGGTCGTCCAAGTAATAAACCTTACGCGAGTAAGGGTCGATCCCATGGAGATTGTTAGTATTGAAGCAAGCTATGGTCATCTTGTAAATCTTAGTCAGGCAAACTCAAATGTATATGGTGATGAACGAAAATAACACAAAGGTAAAGATAGAGATACTTATGTAGTTCAGTGGTAGGAACTTCAGATAAGCGCATGAAGATGCCTTCCCTTCCGTCTCTCTGCTTTCCTACTGTCTTCATCCAATCCTTCTTACTCCTTTCCATGGCAAGCTTAAGC
>NC_029781.3:39211848-39212165 GCF_000817695.3 Arachis duranensis
AACATTGCATGATTCCTGGAATTCTCATTAAGAATTTTGATACCTTCATTTTCTTTCTCCACTTAATTTTCGAAAAAGCACAAAAAAAAATTAGAAAATCATAAAATCCAAAAAATTTTTTGTTTGAGTCTAGAGTCTCATTTTAAGTTTGGTGTCAATTGCATGTTTCTGTTTTTCTTGCATTCATTCATGTGTCTTAGTGATCTTCAAGATGTTCTTGATGATTTCATTACTCAGATCTTTAATTCCTCTTGACTTGAGTGTTTATGTGTCTCATATGCATTCTCATTAGTGTCAGTAGTATACAAATTGCTAAG
>NC_029781.3:39212239-39213489 GCF_000817695.3 Arachis duranensis
ATTTTAGTTGCATTTTGATTATTCCTTATTATTAAAAATCCAAAAATATTTTTAATTTGTGTCTTTTCAAGTCAACAATACAGAGAATTAAAGATTCAGAACATACAGCAAAGGAATTATACAGAAAAAGCTGGGCGTTCATAACGCCCAGTGAAGAAGGACAGACTGGCGTTTAAACGCCAGCCAGGGTGCCTGGTTGGGCGTTTAACACCCAAAAGGGTAGAGTTTTGGGCGTTAAACGCCAAAATGTGCACCATTCTGGGCGTTTAACGCCAGGATGGCACAAGAGGGAAGATTTTGTTTTCAATGCAAATTTTTTTTCAAGTTTTCAAAACCTTTTCAAAATCAAATCTTTTTCAAATCATATCTTTTCAATCATATGTTTTCAAAATCAATTTCTTTCTATTTTTAAAAATACTTGCTATCAATTAATGATTTGATTCAACATCTCAAGTATGTTGCCTTTTCTGTTGAAAAAGGTTTAATGTTTGAATCATATCTTTTCTTGATAGCCAAGTCATTAATTTTCAAAATCAATTTTTTCTAAAAATGTTTTTCAAATCATATCTTCTCAATCACATCTTTTTAAAACCAATCATATCTTCTTAACCACATCTTTTTCAAAATAAATTTCAATCAAATCCTTTTGATTTCTAATTTCAAATTCTTTTTCAAAAATCACTTGATTTCTTTCCCACTTTTATTTTCGAAAATAAATTAGTGTTTTTCAAAATGTTTTCAAAATCTTTTACTTTATTTTCGAAAATTACTTCCCCTCTTCTCACATCCTTCTATTTATGGACTAACACTATTACTTAATGCAAAATTCGAACTCCATCTTCTTTGATAAGTTCGAATTTTCTACTTCTGCCTTCTATTTTTCTTTTCCTCTGACACCTCAAGAAATCTCTATATTGTGACATAGAGGATTCCACATTTTCTTGTTCTATTCTCTTTCTTATGAGCAGGAGCAAGGACAAAAGCATTCTTGTTGAGGCTGATCCTGAACCTGAAAGGACCTTGAAGCGAAAGCTAAGAGAAGCCAAGGCACAACTCTCTGTAGAGGACCTAACAGAAATCTTCAAAGAAGAAGAACCCATGGCAGCTGAAAACAATAACAATGCCAACAATGCAAGGAAGGTACTGGGTGACTTTACTGCACCTACTCCCGACTTCTATGGGAGAAGCATCTCTATCCCTGCCATTGGAGCAAACAACTTTGAGCTTAAGCCTCAATTAGTTTCTCTAAT
>NC_029781.3:39214695-39215852 GCF_000817695.3 Arachis duranensis
TAAATGACAAGTTATTTGGAAATGAGACTTTGGAAGATGAACCCCCTTTGCTCACCAAGGAACTGGATGACTTGTCTAGGCAGAAACTGCCTCAAAAGAGACAGGATCCTGGGAAGTTTTCAATACCTTGTACCATAGGCTCCATGACCTTCAAGAAGGCCTCGTGTGACTTAGGGTCAAGTGTAAACCTCATGCCTCTCTCTGTAATGGAGAAGTTAGAGATCTTTGAGGTGCAAGCTGCAAAAATCTCACTAGAGATGGCAGACAATTCAAGAAAACAAGCCTATGGACTTGTAGAGGATGTTCTGGTAAAAGTTGAAGACCATTACATCCCTGCTGATTTCATAGTCCTAGAGACTGGGAAGTGCATGGATAAATCCATCATCCTTGGCAGATCCCTCCTAGCCACAGCAAAGGCTGTGATTGATGTTGATAGAGGAGAATTGATCATTCAAGCGAATTAAGAATCCTTGGTGTTTAAGGCTCAAGGATATCCCTCTGTCACCATGGAGAGGAAGCATGAAGAGCTTCTCTCAAAACAGAGCCAAACAGAGCCCCCACAGTCAAACTCTAAGTTTGGTGTTGGGAGGCCACAACCAACTTCTAAGTTTGGTGTTGAACCCCCACATTCAAACTCTAAGTTTGGTGTTGGGAGGTTCCAGCATTACTCTGAGTATTTCTGAGGCTCCATGAGAGCCCTCTATCAAGCTACTGACATTAAAGAAGCGCTTGTTGGGAGGCAACCCAATGTTATATTTTATCTATTTTCCGTTGTTATTTTATGTTCTTTTGTAGGTTGATGATCATGAGAAGTCACAAAATCAATTGAAAAAGCAAAAATAGAAAGAAAAACAGGAAGAAAAATAGCACACCCTGGAGGAAGAACCTACTGGCGTTTAAACGCCAGTAAGGCTAGCAGTTGGGCATTTAACGCCCAGTCTGACACCATTCTGGGCGTTTAACGCCAGAAAGGGGCACCAGACTGGCGTTAAACGCCAGAAAAGGGCAAATACTTGGCGTTCAACACCATAAATGGGCACCAGCTCGGCGTTTAACGCCAGAATTGGCTCAAAACGCATTATTGCTTGCCACTTGGTGCAGGGATGACTTTTCCTTGACACCTCAGAATCTGTGGACCCCACAGGATCCCCACCTAC
>NC_029781.3:39217477-39220895 GCF_000817695.3 Arachis duranensis
ATCTAAAAAATCATAAAAATGATTCTTGAAGCAAGAAAAAGCAGTGAATACAAAAAAAAAATTCGAAAAAAGAAAGAGAAAAAGAAAAAGAAAGAGAAAAAGAAAGAAAAATAAAGAAATAAAGTTGTGATCCAAGGCAAAAAGAGTGTGCTTAAGAACCCTGGACACCTCTAATTGGGGACTCTAGCAAAGCTGAGTCACAATCTGAAAAGGTTCACCCAATTAGGTGTCTGTGGCATGTATGTATCCGTGGTAATACTGGAAGACAGAGTGCTTTGGGCCACGGCCAAGACTCAATAAGTAGCTGTGTTCAAGAATCATCATACTTAGGGGTTAACAATAACCCTCAACAGAGGAGAGTACTGGCCTCCTACACTTTTGCAAATGCTAGACATTGTGGGAGCAGCATACTCACCCCCAATGTCAATGCGAACAACTTTGAGTTGAAGTCACAACTTATTACACTCGTCCAGAATAATTGTTCCTATGGAGGAAGTCCATTGGAAGATCCAAACCAGCACCTATCCACCTTCTTGAGAATTTGCGACACTGTCAAATCCAATGGTGTGAATCCTGAAACTTATAAACTTCTGCTGTTCCCATTCTCTTTAAGGGATAAGGCCGCTCAATGGCTAGAAACATTTCCGAAGGGAAGAATCAACACTTGGGATGATTTGGTGAGTAAGTTTCTTGCCAAATTTTACCCCCCTCAAAGGATCATCAGGTTAAAGACTGAAGTGCAGACATTCATGCAAATGGAGGCTGAAAATCTGTATGAAGCATGGGAGAGATATAAGGCTCTGCTGAGGAAATGTCCACCAGAGATGTTCACTAAGTGGGATAAGCTGCAGAACTTCTATGAAGGGCTCACTCTAAAGGCTCAAGAGGCACTTGATCACTCAGCTGGAGGATCATTGCAACTGATGAAAACTGCAGAAGAAGCTCAAAATCTCATTGACATGGTGGCTAACAATCAGTATTTCTTTGCTCATCAAAGGAAACGCCAACCATCACAAAGAAGAGGAGTAATAGAGCTGGAAGGAGTGGACTCAATCTTAGCTCAAAACAAAATGATGCAGCAACAGATTCAGCAATAATTTGAGCAAATGGCCAAAAGAATTGATGGCCTGCAAGTAGCATCAGTGAGTGCCACAAGCCAACCAACCAATCCTTGGGGGCAGAATGAGGAGAACCAAGAGGAACAACAACAAGAGCAAGTGCAGTATATACACAACCAAGGTTCAAATGAGGTGTATGGTGATACCTACAACCCATCCTGGAAGAATCACCCAAACCTCAGATGGGGGGATAACCACAACCAAAACCAACAACCATGACAGAGAAACTCAAACCCAAACACCTTAAGAAATAACCAAAATCACAACCAACAGCAGACTAGTCCAAACCCTTACAGAAAAACCCAAAACAACTTCCCCAACTCCAACCATTTTTCATCCAATAACCAACTCACTAACCAAAACATTTACCATCAACCATTAACACCCCATAACCAAGCAACTTCACATGACTCTCAGAGGATCACCAACCTGGAAATGTTAATGGAGAAGATGATGAAAAACCAAGAATTAACAGCACGGAACCAGGAAGCAACCATAAAGGGCCTGGAAAGGCAAATTGGTCAGCTCTCCAAGCAATTCACCAATGAAAGACCATCAAGTTCCCTGCCGAGTGACACAATCCCAAATCCTAAGGAAGAATGCAAGGCGATACAATTAAGGAGTGGGAGAACATTGATGAGCAACAATGACACTACAAAGAAGCAAATGGAGAGCAGCAAAAGACCAATAGAAGATGAAAAGCCAACAAAGGTAGATGAAGCCGAGGATCAAGTTGTGACACCAAACAAGGACACTGAGAAACTCAAAGAGAAGAACAACCAGCCGCACAGTTCAAAAGAAGTGATTCAGGGACAGCAGCAAGTGGGAAAGAGCATCACACCTCCACTGCCATATCCTTAGAGGTTCAGCAAAGAAACTAAGGACCAACACTTTTATAAGTTCCTGGAGACTTTCAAGAAGCTGGAGATCAACATCCCCTTGGCTGAAGCATTGGAACAAATGCCTTTGTATGCCAAGTTTTTGAAGGAGCTTATCAACAAGAAAAGAAGTTGGCTTGAGAAGGAAACCGTATTACTCACCGAGGAATGTAGTGCTGTGATTCAACGGGGCATTCCACCAAAACTCAAGGATCTGGGAAGCTTTGTAGTATCATGCACCATTGGCAAAATAATTCTCAACAAAGCTCTCTGTGACCTTGGTGCCAGCATCAATTTAATGCCTCTTTCAATGATGAGAAAGCTTGATATAGAAGAGCTTAAACCCACCAGGATGTCATTAGTCATGGCTGACAGATCCATCAAGACACCCAATGGAATTGTGGAGAATCTGTTGGTGAAGGTTGGGGAATTTATCTTCCCAGCAGATTTTGTGATTTTGGATACTGAAGAGGAAGGAAACGACTCAATCATTTTGGGAAGGCCATTTCTACACACAGCAAGGGCCATCATTGATGTAGAAAAAGGAGAAATGATCTTCAGGGTCCATAATGAACAAATGGTCATAAATGTTTTCAAGTCAATGCAACACATTCCTGAGCAAGAGGACTACGTAAGAGTGGATATGATAGAGAGTTTGGTGGAAGAAATGCTGGAGGAAAATTCTCAGGAGCAAGAAGGAAATCAAGGGGCAACAGAAGAACAAGTAGCTGAGACCTTCATTGAGCAAGATGAAAAACAAGACAAGAAGGAAGAAGTACGAAAACAAGAACTGAAACCACTACCCCCATCTCAAATATGCATTTCTAGGCACATCAGAAAGCTTCCCAGTGATCATTAATTCATTCCTGACAAAGAAGGAAGAGGGAGAGCTTCTTGATGTACTCAAAGCTCACAAAGATGCTTTAGGATGGACCATTAATGACCTGAAAGGAATCAACACTGAAGTATGTATGCATAAAATCCTCTTGAAAGATAATTCCAAACCAGTAGTTCAACCTCAAAGAAGGCTAAATCCCACAATGAAGGAAGTTGTCCAGAAAGAAGTAATGAAGTTGTGGAATGCAGGGATAATCTTCCCAATATCTGACAGCCCATGGGTGAGCCCGGTTCAAGTTGTACCAAAGAAAGGAGGAATGAATGTCATCACCAATGAGAAGAATGAGTTGATTCCTACTAGAACAGTGACTGGATGGAGGATGTGCATAGACTATAGAAGATTGAATGATGCCACCAGAAAGGACCATTTCCCTCTTCCATTCATTGATCAGATGCTGGAACGGTTGGCCGGTCATGCCTACTATTGCTTTTTGGATGGATATTCTGGGTATAATCAAATCGTGGTGGACCCCAAGGACCAAGAGAAGACTGCCTTTACATGCCCATTTGGAGTCTTTGCATACC
>NC_029781.3:39221202-39236296 GCF_000817695.3 Arachis duranensis
AATTACCTTTTGAACTCATGTGTGATGCAAGTGACCTTGCAATTGGTGCTGTACTTGGGCAAAAGAAAGGAAATCTGCATCATGTTATATATTATGCAAGTAAAGTGTTGAATGATGCCCTAAAAAATTACACCACAACAGAGAAGGAGTTGCTAGCTGTAGTTTATGCATTTGATAAGTTTAGATCATACTTGATAGGATCCAAAGTTGTGGTTTATACTGACCATGTTGCACTTAAGTATTTGATGTCAAAGCAGGATGCTAAACCGAGACTCATCAGGTGGATATTGCTCCTACAAGAGTTTGACATTGAGATAAGAGATAGGAAGGGCACTGAAAACCGGGTTGCTGATCATCTGTCAAGGCTACCACATGAAACAATTCAAAAAGCTTCTCAGCCCGTAAATGAAAGCTTCCCAGATGAGCACCTCTTGCAGATCCAGCAAGCACCTTGGTTTGCTGACATAGCAAACTACAAAGTTGGAAGGAAGATACCTCAAGAGTTCTCTAAGCAACAAGTGAAGAGGTTAATCAATGAAGCAAGGAAACTTTCATGGGATGAACCCTTCCTGTTCAAGAGATGCTCTGATGGAGTAATCAGAAGGTGTGTTCCCGAGAGTGAAATAAGGGACATCTTGTGGCATTGTCATGGTTCAGCTTATAGTGGATACTTTGGCCCAGAAAAAATAGCTGCAAAAGTACTGCAGAGTGGCTTCTATTGGCCAACTATCTTCAAAGATGCCAGAGAATATGTTCACCAATGTAATGAATATCAAAAAGCAGGAGGATTAACAAGAAGAAATGAGATGCCTCAAAACTTCATCTTGGAATTAGAATTGTTCGACCTATGGGGAATTGACTTCATGGGACCCTTTCCCCCTTCCTACTCTTTCAGATACATCTTAGTAGCAGTGGAGTACGTCTCAAAGTGGGTAGAGGCCATAGCCACAACTACTTGTGATGCACAAATTGTCCTCCAATTCCTAAAGAAACACATTTTTACAAGATTTGGAGTACCCAAGGGGCTTGTTAGTGATGGTGGGGGTCACTTTTGCAACTAAGGGGCTTGTTAGTGATGGTGGTGGTCACTTTTGTAACAAACAGATGGAAAAACTCCTCCATAAATATGGAGTAATCCATAAGGTAGCCACACCCTACCACCCTCAGACTAACGGCCAAGCTGAACTGACAAATAGGGAATTAAAGAAGATCCTAGAGAAAACAGTGGGAATCACAAGAAAAGATTGGGCTAGAAAGCTAGAGGATGCATTGTGGGCATATAGGACAGCTTTTAAAACTCCTATTGGCAAGTCACCCCTTTCAGCTTTTGTATGGCAAATCCTGCCACCTCCCTGTAGAGCTTGAACACAGAGCTTTTTGGGCCACTAAACTCCTCAACCTTGATTCCCAAGCTGCAGGAGAGAAAAGGCTGTTACAACTAAATGAGTTAGATGAATTCAGGCTAGACGCTTATGAAAGTGCCAAGATATACAAGGAGAGAGCTAAGAGGTGGCATGACAAGAAGATCACAAAGAAGGAATTCAAGCCAGGACAGCAAGTGCTCCTGTACAATTCAAGGCTTAAACTTTTCCCTGGCAAACTAAGGTCTAAGTGGACTGGGCCATACTTGGTGACAAAGGTTTTTCCCTATGGGAGTATTGAACTGCTTGATGAGGCAACAAAGAATCAATTCACAGTAAATGGTCACAGAGCAAAGTTGTACTTGGGAGGACAATGGGATAAGGAAAAAGAGGTCCAGAACCTACAGTCCTCTTGAAAAGAATGGAAAGATGTCAAGCTAATGACAATAAAAGAGCGCTTGTTGGGAGGCAACCCAACCTGAGGTAGTTTTCTTTTCATAGCTTTTTCAATAGAAATGTTGAATAATTGATATGTATGCAAGGAACTAAGTTTGGTATTGCACACCAAAAACAACTTAAGTGAGAATGTAGGATTCTAAGTTTGGTGTTCCACCAAAACCTCATTCAGAAACACATTCTAACTTCCTGCACATTGCTAGTTTCAAGCAATCAAATAGATTATTCAACCATTTAACTGCTTTTTAGTCCTAACTTTATAACCTTTAGCAAGAACATAAAAGTTTGCCCAGAGTTAAACTGTTGAATCAGAGGAAGTAGCAAGGAATTAAGTCTGGGAATTAACCACCAATTGAAGACATTATGCATCATGACTCAAAAAGGGGCACAACAGAAGGAAGAACAAAAGAACTGCAAACCAATAGGTTGTATCTATACTTAACCTTTGCTGTTGAGAAATGTTTTGAGTTATGTTCTGTTAAAGTGTTCACTTAGTTCAAACAGATTCAATTTTCTTTTAAAATAAGTAAGCTAGTCTATGTGTGTGCTTGTGTGTTTACTTTCACTTAGCAAAAAGCATGCTTTTGCCCCCTGCATCTTTAATTCAATAAAAGAAATGTTTGAATGTGAAGTAAGATAGTCTCTGTCAGATAGAAGTATAATAAAAGTAAGTGGTGGTATGTGTGTGATTGTATAATAGCTCACTTTTAGTGAATAAAGAGCTAGGATATCTCCTTCTAAGAATAGAGTGGCCTACTGACTATGAATCTCAATTAAAAAAAAATTTCCTTGGTTAGAAAGAAAACAAAAACAAAAAGAAAGAAAGAAAAGAGATAGCCAAAAAGTGGCAGAAAAAAAGGAAACAAAAAGAAACAAAGCTGGACACCAATAGCTTGAACCTTAAAATATATGCCTGTGGTGTCTTTGTACTAGGATCTGCTTGGATTAGTAAGCTCTTTGGAGTGTATCAACACTTGGTGACTTGGATTAACTAATCCGGGATCATCAGCTAAAAGTCCACTATCAAGAGCAACCTAACTACAAGGCATTTAGTAACCCAAAGAGGTGCTGGGCATCAATGTTTTAAGAAGGAATGTGAGCCAAGTGTCCATGGTGAATAATGTGTCAAGTATACAGAAAAGAAAATGAACTTGCTACACATGACACTCAAATAAAGCTTTTGAACAAAGTAATAGCCAAGGATAAAGGAATAATGAGAGGTCATAGCAGTATGTTTTTCTTATGTTTTCATTTGAATTATGCACTTTCTTGAGCTACAAGCAAGCCAATTTGGGTAGATTTTCATGCTTCCTTTGATTGAATCAACCATATATGAATTAATGCAATTTCATGAGGTTTTATGCTATAATTGTCACATATTATGAAAGAATGAATATCTCATGATTTTGAGCATAGCTTTGATGTGTTTGGTTGATTAATGATAGGTGAAGAAAGCTTGGAGAGAGGTTGAAGCAAGAAGGAATGGATAGGAGGAAGAGAGGACAAGAAGTTTGAGCAAAAGTTTGCCTCAAACTTTAGCTCAAACTTTTGGAATAAGTGAAAATCAACCAGGAAGCAAAAAGCTGGACCAAAAGTTAGCCTCAAACTTTTGCACAAACTTTTGGGTGAAAAGTTTGCCCCAACGTTAGCCCCTAACTTTTGGGCTAACGTTGGCACATTCAAAACTCTCCCTGGGCACCAAAAGTTTGCGCCAACGTTAGCCCCTAACTTTTTGGCTAACGTTGGCGCATAAAACTCACTCCCTGGGCACCAAAAGTTTGCGCCAACGTTAGCCTCTAACTTTTGGGCTAACGTTAGTGCCATAAGTGCACTAAGGAAGGCCAACGTTGGAGCAAAAGTTAGACCCCTAACTTTTGCACCAACGTTGGTATCAGCAAAAACATGGAGGCTGATATGAAAAGTTGGAGTAAAAGTTTGCCTCAAACTTTTACTCAAACTTTTACTCAAACTTTTGCAAAACTCCAACCCGGTTCAATTGGTTCACTTTGATTCCTCTCCAAACTCCAAGAGCAATCAACCAAGGCCTCTCTCAACCCAATTCCACCAAGAGCAAAGGCCCAACTCAAGGCTTGAAGATCATTGGAAGAAAGTGTATAAATAGGATAGAATTCAAGTTTTCGGGAGCTCTTCTTTTTAGTTTTCATAGGGAGCTTTCCCTTTTTAGTTTTTAGAATAGTTTTCGGAGAGCTTTTGGTATTGAGTGATCTTTAATTTCTTAGTCTCGGGGAAGGAGAATTCACTTCTCTTCCTCTTAGTTTTATTGCTTTAAATTTCAATTACAATTGTCTTGGATCTTGGGTTGGAGAATTGAAGAAATTCTGTTTCAATCTCATCCTTGGATCTCTCTGTTTATTTACTGCTTAATTGAATTTCAGTTTCGGTTAATTGCTCTTCATCTACTTTCTTTGCAAATTTACATTTCCCTTGCAATTGTTCTTGTTGGATCTAGGAAGGCATTGAGATCTAGACTTGGTTTTCTAGTCTCTGGGTCCTGAGATCTGATTCCAAAGTTTACATTCTGTTTTTGCTTTTCATGTTCATTTACTTGTTTTGCTTCAGATTCTATTCAACCCAAACCCTCTTTTACACTTCTGTTTGATGCAATTTACTTTTCCTTGTTTAAATTCTGCAAATCCAACCCCAATCCCCTTTACAATTCCAGCCGTTTACATTCCTTGCACTTTAAGATTCCGCAATCTACATTTCTTACATTCTAAGTTTTTGCTATTTAATTTCTTGTTCTTTAAGATTCAGCACTTTAATTCCTTGCCCTCTTTAATTTCATGCAATTTACACATTCCCTTTACTTTCAATGCAATTTCATTTCTGCAAATCACAAATCACTCAACCAAATCTTGATTCGCTTTACTAAATCAACCACTAAACCAAAATTGCTCAATCCTTCAATCCCTGTGGGATCGACCTCACTCTCGTGAGTTTTTATTACTTGATTCGACCCGGTGCACTTGCCGGTGAGTTTTGTGTCGGATCATTTTCCGCACATCACCCCATTCCCATTTACATTCAAGTCATTTATGATTTAGCACTTTACATTCAGCAATTTCCATTTATGCCCTTTATTGCCTTCTTTTACATTATAGTCATTTACATTTATGTCATTTACAATTCTGCACTTCACAATCTTATTGATCCGCTTGACTAATTCATCAATTAATTAAAACTGCTTGGATTTGTCAATCTCTGTGGATATGATCCCACTCTATTGTGGGTTATTACTTGGCGATAATTTTGGTGCGCTGGCAAAAAGAACTGATTCACTAAATTTTAAAAGGGGTAGTGAATTCGAGTCATCAATCTCCGGGTCAGCTGGTTGGATCGGATGGGGCTCCTCATGGCGTGGTGCTGCCTGCTCAGGTATTACCTGCGTAGCCTTGGTATGTGCCTTCTTCTCATGATCGCTCGCTTCCTCCTCAGATGTCTCTGATGGTGTGTCTGGCTCGAAGGGGATGTCACCACCGGATCGGATCATCAACTTGAGGTGCTCATAACGTCGCTGGTGGTGACACTAGGACCTTTCATAACGTCGCCTGTTGCGACGCTCAGACCCCTCAAATTGCTGCTGGTGGCGGCGCTCTATCTGATCTAAGCGGTCAAAGAGTCGGTGTACCAAAAGATAAACAGGCTCTGGAGCAGGTGGGGGTGCAGTGGATGGAGCTGGGGCAGTGGATGCGGAAGGGGCGGCTGCAGTCGATAGCCTAGAGCCTGAAACTTCCTACTGTGAGGGATGATCTTCCTGCAGTCTGCGGCGGATGACTTTTCATCAGTAATTTCCAAGGAACCTCAGCTCGGTGACCCAACTGAGTAATCAATAATGAAAACGGGAGGGTGCCTCTGACATGGACCCTGGCCATGTAATACTGGATGAAGCGGGGCAGATATAGGTCCTTACCCTCCATTACACACCAGAGAGGGTAATCATAGCAGTTGGCAACTCTGTCTCATGAGTGTTCGGCATTACGTAGTTACTCAGAATCTGCTGCCAAAGTCGAGCCTCATCATTTAGATACATCAGCCTGATTCCCTTAGGTACCACTGTACTCTTTTCCATGACCCAAGAGACAGTAGGATCAAGGGCTATAGTCCATTTTACTGCATCCCAGTCAAATCTCATGAATCTTATATCCTCTTCAGCCCTTTGGTAACCGTCTGGCTGATCTGATTGAGGTGGGAGCTAGAAGATGTCTTCAATGGCGTCCTCAGTAACTAGAATTTATTTGTCTCTGAGCTGTACTCCATCCAGGGATGTTTTAAAGTAGTTGCAGTAGAATTCTCTGACCCAGGATGAGTTGATCTCAGTCAAGTTTCTCTCCAGGAAGAACCAGCCTCTCTGTTTAATTTGGTCTGAAGTGTATTGCTTGAGTTCTTCTAGAATTTTTAGTGTCCTTTCCAGGTATAGGTTCCTGGATGTGGCACAGACTGGGTACATCAGCTCACAATATTTATTTGTAAATTTTACCGGGTCAGCCGCAGGTACCAACTGATCAGCCTTTTCCAGCGGAGTAAAGTTCTTCTCCCGCCAGTAATCATCATGCAAAATGTCATGGATGGCCATATAGGATTCACCTCTTTTCCTTTTGCCAGTGGTTGTTTTGCCTTTTCCATTGCTTTAAGGGTCAAACATCCTGAAAAGCAGAAATTCCCGGATATAATTGAAGAACAAAAACAGGAAAACAAGTAGGCAAATAAAATAATAGCAATATAAGCACAGTGTGGCAAAAGAGCAAAAGAAGCATGAAATGAGTTAAATATATGTGCATTTTGGATTGTAGTCGAGTGAAAAAAGTCTGAAAAGAAAAAGTACAATCCAAAATATATGATAAGCAGAATTCATGTTATGTAGGAAAAACAGTGATCATGCCTGGTGAGCGAAATTGTTACTCTTGCTTAAATTGTTGTTCGAATTTGATTGTCCCTGGTGATGGCGCCAAAACCTGGTGCATAATACCATGGTCCAAACATAACTTCACAACTTCGCACAACTGACCAGCAAGTGTACCTTACGTGAGTAAGGGTCGATCCCACAGAGATTGTTGGTATGAAGCAAGCTATGGTCATCTTGTAAATCCCAGTCAGGCGGATTCAAATGTGATTCGATTAGATATTTAAAAGATAAATA
Source organism: Arachis duranensis (assembly GCF_000817695.3). NCBI lineage: Eukaryota > Viridiplantae > Streptophyta > Magnoliopsida > Fabales > Fabaceae > Arachis > Arachis duranensis. The sequence continues at coordinate 39,228,178 of NC_029781.3, forward strand.
AAATAGGATAGAAATACTTATGTAAATTAATGGTGGGAATTTCAAATAGGCATATGGAGATGCTGTGCTCCTTCTGAATCTCTGCTTTCCTACTGCTTTCTTCCAATTTTTATTACTCCTTTCTATGGCAAGCTTCTTCTAGGGCATCACTGTTGTCAATGGCTACATCCCATCCTCTCAGTGAAAATAGTCCAAATGCTCTGTCACAGCACGGCTAATCATCTGTCGGTTCTCAATCGGGTTGGAGTAGAATCCTTTGATTCTTTTGCGTCTGTCACTAACGCCCAGCCTTCAGGAGTTTGAAGCTCGTCACAGTCATTCAATCCCAGAATCCTACTCGGAATACCACAGATAAGGTTAGACTTTCTGGATTTCCATGAATGCCGCCATCAATTCTAGCTTATACCACGAAGATTCTAATTAAGGAATCCAAGAGATATGCGCCCGGCCTAAGGTAGAACGGAAGTGGTTGTCAATCACGCGCGTTCATAGGTAAGAATGATGATGAGTGTCATGGATCATCACATTCATCAAGTTGAAGTGCAACGAATATCATAGAACATGAATAAATTGGATTGAATAGAAAATAGTAGTAATTACATTAAAACTTGAGGTACAGCAGAGCTCCACACCCTTAATCTATGGTGTGTAGAAACTCCACCGTTGAAAATACATAAGTGAAAGGTCCAGGCATGGCCGAATGGCCAGCCCCCATGTGGTCACAAGACCGAATGATCAAAAAACTTAATAGTCAAAAAGATGTCTAATACACTAGTAAAAAGTTCTATTTATAATAAACTAGCTACTAGGGTTTACAGAAGTAAGTAATTAATGCATAAATCCACTTCCAGGGCCCACTTGGTGTATGTTTAGGCTGAGCTTGATCTATCCACGAGCTGAGGTTTCTTTTGGAGTTGAATGCCAAGTTGTAACGTGTTTTGGGCGTTCAACTCCGGTTCGTGACGTGTTTCTGGTGTTTGACTCCAGACAACAACATGGAACTGGCGTTGAGCGCCAGTTTATGTCATCTAATCACGAATAAAATATGAACTATTAAATATTGCTGGAAAGCTCTGGATGTCTACTTTCTAACACCATTGAGAGCGCGCCATTTGGAGTTCTGTAGCTCCAGAAAATCCATTTCGAGTGCAGGGAGGTCAGATTCCAACAACATCAGCAGTCCTTTTGCCAGCCTCCTATTAGAGTTTTGCTCAGGTCCCTCAATTTCAGCCAGAAATTGCCTGAAATCACAGAAAAATACACAAACTCATAGTAAAGTCCAGAAATGTGAATTTAACATAAAAACTAATGAAAACATCCCTAAAAGTAACTAGATCATACTAAAAACTACCTAAAAACAATGCCAAAAAGCGTATAAATTATCCGCTCTTCACAACACCAAACTTAAATTGTTGCTTGTCCCCAAGCAACTAAAAATCAATTAGGATAAAAAGAAGAGAATATACTATAAATTCTAAAATATCAATGAATATTAATTTAATTAGATGAGCAGGACTTGTAGCTTTTTGCTTCTGAACAGTTTTGGCATCTCACTTTTTCCTTTGAAGTTTAGAATGATTGGCTTCTCTAGGAACCTAGAATTTTGGATAGTGTTATTCATTCTCCTAGTTATGTATGTTGATTCTTGAACACAGCTACTTTTCTGAGTCTTGGCCGTGGCCCTAAGCACTTTGTTTTCCAGTATTACCACCAGATACATAAATGCCACAAGCACATGGTTACCTTTTCAAATTGTGACTCATCTTTGCTAGAGTCCCTAGTTAGAGGTGTCCAGAGCTCTTAAGGACACTCTTTTTGCTTTGGATCACGACTTTAACCACTCAATCTCAAGCTTTTCACTTGGACCTGCATGCCACAAGCACATGGTTAGGGACAGCTTGATTTAGCCGCTTAGGCCTGGATTTTATTTCCGTGGGCCCTTCTATCCATTGATGCTCAAAGCCTTGGATCCTTTTTACCCTTGCCTTTTGGTTTTAAGGGCTATTGGCTTTTCTACTTGCTTTTTCTTTTTCTTTCTATATTTTTTTTCGCAAAATTTTTTTTCTACAAGCTTTTGCTTTTTCACTGCTTTTTCTTGCTTCAAGAATCAATTTTCATGATTTTTCAGATTGGCAATAACATTTTTCCTTGTTCATCATTCTTTCAGGAGCCAACAATTTTAACATTCATAAACAACAAGATCAAAATTATGCACTGTTCAATCATTCATTCAGAAAACAAAAAGTATTGTCACCATATCAATATAATTGAATTAAATTCAATGATAATTCCGAAATACATGTACTTCTTGTTCTTTTGAATTAAAAACATTTTTTTTATTTAAGAGAGGTGAAGGGTTTATGGAATTTGTTTATAGTTTTAATACATAGTTACTACATACTAATGATCATGAAGTAGAGACACAAAACATAAATAGGCATGAAGCATAAAAATCGAAAAACAGAGAAATAGAACAAGGAATGAGTCCACCTTAGTGGCGTCTTCTTCTTGAAGGACCAATGATGTCCTTAAGCTCTTCTATGTCCCTTCCTTGCCTTTGTTGCTCCTCCCTCATTGCTCTTTGGTCTTCTCTTATTTCATAGAGAATGATGGAGTGCTCTTGATGTTCCACCCTTAATTGTTCTACATTGTAACTCAAATCTTCTAAGGAAGTGTTGAGTTGTTCCCAATAGTTGTTGGGAGGAAAGTGCATCCCTTGAGGCATCTCCGGGATTTCTTGGTGATGGGCTTCCTCATGCGTCTCTTGGGCTCCATGAGTGGGCTCTCTTGTTTGCTCCATCCTTTTCTTAGTGATGGGCTTGTCCTCCTCAATGAGGATGTCTCCTCCTATGATAACTCCAGCTGAGTAACATAGATGACTAATAAGATGAGGAAAAGCTAGCCTTGCCAAAGTAGAGGACTTATCGGCTATTTTGTAGAATTCATGGGAGATGACTTCATGAACTTCTACTTCCTCTCCAATCATGATGCTATGAATCATGATGGCCCGATCCACAGTGACTTCAGATCGGTTGCTAGTTGGGATGATGGAGCGTTGAATGAACTCCAACCATCCTCTAGCCACAGGCTTGAGGTCCAGTATTCTTAGTTGAACCGGCTTGCCTTTGGAGTCTCTCTTCCATTAAGCTCCTTCCACACATATGTCCATAAGAACTTGGTCCAACCTTTGATTAAAGTTGACCCTTCTAGTGTAGGGGCGTGCATCTCCTTGCATCATGGGCAAGTTGAATGCCAACCTCACATTTTCCGGACTAAAATCTAAGTATTTCCCCCGAACCATTGTAAGATAATTCTTTGGACTAGGGTTCACACTTTGATCATGGTTCGTAGTGATCCATACATTGGCATAGAACTCTTGAACCATTAAGATTCCGACTTGTTGAATGGGGATGGTTAGAACTTCCCAACCTCTTCTTCGGATCTCATGTCAGATATCCGGAAACTCATTTTTCTTGAGCTTGAAAGGGACCTCAGGGATCACCTTCTTTTTGGCCACAACATCATAGAAGTGGTCTTGATGGGCTTTGGAGATAAATCTTTCCATCTCCCATGACTCGGAAGTGGAAGCTTTTGTCTTCCCTTTCCCTTTTCTAGAGGATTCTCCGGCCTTGGGTGCCATCAATGGTTATGGAAAAATAAAAAGCTTATGCTTTTACCACACCAAACTTAAAATATTGCTCGCCCTCGAGCAAGAGAAGAAAGAAAAGAAGAAGAAGAAGAAGAAACTATGGAGGAGAGGGGGAGAGGTGTATTCGGCCATTTAGGGTGGGTTTGGGTGGGAAAGATTTTTGAATTTTGAAGGTAGGTGGGGTTTATGGGGAAGAGTGGATGGATGTGAGTGGTGAAGGGGGTAATTGGGAAGAGAGATTGAGGTGATTAGTGAAGGGTTTTGGGGAAGAGTGTTTATTGGAAAGAGAGAATGAATGTTGAGAAGATGGGAGAATATGTTAAGTGGGGATCCTGTGGGGTCCACATATCCTGAGATGATCCTGTGGGGTCCACAGATCCTAAGGTGTCAAGGATTTACATCCTTGCACCAATTAGGCATGTAAAATGCCTTAGCATACCATTCTGGCGTTTAAACGCCGAAGTGGTGCACGTTCTGGGCGTTCAACGCCCATGTGTAGCATATTTCTGGCGTTGAACGCCAGTTCCATGCTTGTTACTGGCGTTCAGCGCCAGCTTTCCTCAGGGCATATTCCTAGCATCCAAACGCTAGGATGTTGCTTGTTTCTAGCGTTCAGCGCCAGATCCATGCTCTGTTCTAGCGTTGAACACCAGCCAAATGCACCTTATTGGCGTTTAAACGCCAGTAAGTCCTTCCTCCAGGGTGTGATTTTTCTTTTGCTATTTTTGTTTCTGTTTTTAATTTTAATATTTTTTTCGTGACTCCTCATGATCATGAACCCACTAAAACATAAAATAAAAATAAAATAAAAATAAAATTAGATAAATAAAAATTGGGTTGCCTCCCAACAAGCACTCTTTTAATGTCACTAGCTTGACAGTGGGCTCTCATGGAGCCTTAGAGAAGTTCAGAGCATGATGAAGGTTTTCCAACACCAAACTTAGAGTTTGAATGTGGGGTCTTCTCAACACCAAACTTAGAGTTTGGTTGTGGCCTCCCAACACCAAACTTAGAGTTTGATTGTGGTGGCTCTTTTTGACTCTGTACTGAGAGAAGCTCTGCATGCTTACTCTCTTTTGTTACAGAGGGATGGCCGTGTGCCTTAAACACAAGGTAGTCCCCATTCAATTGAAGGACTAATTCTCCTCTGTTAACATCTATTACAGCACCTTCTGTGGCTAGGAAAGGTCTTCCAAGGATGATGCATTCATCCTCTTCCTTCCTAGTGTCTAAGATTATTAAATTAGTAGGGATGTAAAGGCCTTCAACCTTTACTAACACGTCCTTTACTAATCCATAAGCCTGTCTTACTAACTTGTCTACCAATTGTAATGAGAATAAGGCAGGCTGTACCTCAATGATCCCTAGTTTCTCCATTACATAGAGTGGCATAAGATTTATGCCTGACTCCAGGTCATACAGAGCCTTTTTAAAGGTCATGGTGCCTATGGTACAGGGTATTAAGAGTTTCCCAGGATCTTGTTTCTTTTGAGGTAGAATTTGCTGAACCCATGTATCAAGTTCACTAATGAGCAAGGGAGGTTCACCAAGATATAAACTTGCTCTCCAGTTATATCTTCATCCTCTTCAGAGGAAGAATAATCTTCAGAGCTTATGAATGGCAGAAGGAGATTTAATGGAATCTCTATGGTCTCTATATGAGCTTCAGATTCCTTCAGGTCCTCAATAGGAAACTCCTTCTTGTTTGAGAGACGTCCCAGGAGGTCTTCCTCACTAGGATTTTCGTCCTTCTCCTCCCTTATGCATTCGGCCATATCGATTACATCAATGGCCTTGCACTCTCCTTTTGGATTCTCTTCTGTATTGCTTGGGAGAATACTGTGAGGAGTTTCAATGACTTTCTTACTCAGCTGGACCACTTGTGCCTCCAAATTTCTGATGGAGGACCTTGTTTCACTCATGAAACTTAAAGTGACCTTAGACAGATCAGAGACTAAATTTGCTAAATTAGAGGGGCTCTGCTCAGAATTCTCTGTCTGTTGCTGAGAAGATGATGGAAAAGGCTTGTTATTGTTTAGGCTGTTTCTTCAACCATTATTAAAGCCTTGTTGAGGCTTTTGTTAATCCTTCTATGAGAAATTCGGATGATTTCTCCATGATGAATTATAGGTGTTTCCATAAGGTTCACCCATGTAGTTAACCTCTGCCATTGCAGGGTTTTCAGGATCATAAGCTTCTTTAGAAGCTGCCTCTTTAGTACTGTTGGATGCATTTTGCCATCCATTCAGACTTTGAGAGATCATGTTGACTTGCTGAGTCAACACTTTGTTCTGAGCCAATATGGCATTTAGAGCATCAATTTTAAGAACTCCCTTCCTCTGAGGCGTCCCACTATTCACGGAATTCCTCTCAAAAGTGTACATGAATTGGTTATTTGCAACCATGTCAATAAGTTCTTGAGCTTCTGCAGGTGTTCTCTTTAGGTGAATGGAGCCACTTGCAGAATGGTCCAATGACATCTTGAAAAACTCAGATAGACCATAATAGAATATATCTAATATGGTCCATTCTGAAAACATGTCAGAAGGACACTTTTTGGTCATCTGCTTGTATCTTTCCCAAGCATCATAGAGGGATTCACCATCTTTTTTTTTTTAAGGTCTGAACATCCACTATAAGCTTGCTCAGCTTTTAAGGAGGAAAGAATTTATCCAAGAAGGCCGTAACCAACTTATCCCAAGAGTCCAGGCTATCTTTAGGTTGTGAGTCCAACCATGTTCTAGCTCTGTCTCTTACAACAAAAGGGAAAAGCATGAGCTTGTAGACTTCAGGATCTACTCCATTTGTCTTTACAGTCTCACAAATCTGCAATAACTCAGTTAAAAACTGGTAAGGATCTTCAGATGAAAGTCTATGAAACTTGCAATTCATTTGCATTAGAGCAACTAATTGAGGTTTCAGCTCAAAATTGTTTGCTCCAATGGTCGGAATGGAGATGCTTCTTCCATCAAATTTGGACGTTGGTTTAGTGAAATCACCTAGCATTCTCCATGCATTATTGTTGTTGGGTTCGGCTGCCATCTCCTTTTCTTGTTCGAAAATTTCAGAAAGGTTGTCTCTGGATTATTGTAATTTAGCTTCTCTTAATTTCCTCTTCAGAGTCCTTTCAGGTTCAGGATCAACTTCAACAATAATGCCTTTTTCCTTGTTCCTGCTCATATAGGGAAGAAGAGAACAAGAAAAGAAAGAGGAATCCTCTATGTCACAGTATAGAGAGGTTCCTTATTGTTAGTAGAAGAAGAAAGGGAATAAAGAAAGGAGAGGGATGAATAGTCTGTATAAAGAGTAAGGATAGGGGAGGTGATAAGAGATGAAGAGAGGTGAAGAGAAGTGTTAGTGAATAAATAAATAAATAGAAGAAGAGGAGAGATAGAGAATTTCGAAAATAATTTTGAAAAGAAGTTAAATAATTTTCGAAAATAAAAGATAAGATAGAATTAAAATTAAAATTTAAAACAATTAAAAAGAATTTTTTTTTGAAAAAGAGATGAGATATTTTCGAAAATTAGAGAGGAGGAAGTGGTTAGGTGGTTTGAAAAAGATAAGAAACAAACAAAAAGTCAAATAGTTAGTTGAAAAATCAAATTTGAAAAGATAAGAAGATAAGAAGTTAGATAAGATATTTTCAAATTTGTAATCCGCACAACTAACCAGCAAGTGCACTGGGTCGTCCAAGTAATACCTTACGTGAGTAAGGGTCGATCCCACGGAGATTATTGGTTTGAAGCAATCAATGTTTATTTTATGAATCTTAGTCAGGATGCCAATAAGATTATTTGGATTTAATTGTAAGAAGTCAAAGTATTTAAAATTATTAGAAAAATAAAAGAGAATCAAATCGATACTTGGTGTGCAGTAATGAGAAATATGTTGGAGTTTTGGAGATGCTTTGTCCTTTGAATTTCTACTTTTCCTTGAAGTCCTCTTCCCACACGCATTGTTCCTTCCATGGCAAGCTCTATGTAGGGTGTCACCATTGTCAATGGCTACTTCCCATCCTCTCAGTGAAAACGTTCCTATGCTCTGTCACAGCACGGCTAATCATCTGTCGGTTCTCAATCAGGTTGGAATAGAATCCATTGATTCTTTTGCTCAATTCTAGCTTATAGCACGAAGATTCTGATTAAGGAATCTGAGAGATACTCATTCAATCTGATGTAGAACGGAGGTGGTTGTCAGGCACACGTTCATGGATTGAGGAAGGTGATGAGTGTCACGGATCATCACCTTCTCCATAATTAAGCGCGAATAAACATCTTAGATAAGAACAAGCGTGTTTGAATGGAAAACAAAGGAATTGTATTAAATCATCGAGACGACGCAGAGCTCCTCACCCCCAACAATGAAGTTTAGAACTCATGCCGTCATAAAGTATGTAATTCAGATCTGAAAATGTCATGAGGTACAAGAATAGTCTCTAAAAGTTGTTTAAATAGTAAACTAGTAACC
>NC_029781.3:39236473-39237613 GCF_000817695.3 Arachis duranensis
TGACGTGTTTTGGGCGTTCAACTCCGGATTATGACGTTTTTCTGGCGTTTAACTCCAGACAGCAGCATGTACTTGGCGTTCAACGCCATGTTACGTCGTCTTTCTTCGCGCAAAATATGGACTATTATATATTGCTGGAAAGCCCTGGATGACTACTTTCCAAAGCCCTTTTGAGCGCGCCAATTGGACTCCTGTAGCTCCAGAAAATCCATTTCGAGTGCAGGGAGGTCAGGATCCAACAGCATCAGCAGTCCTTTTTCAGCCTAACTCAAATTTTTGCTCAGCTCCCTCAATTTCAGCCAGAAAATACCTGAAACCACAGAAAAACACACAAACTCATAGTAAAGTCCAGAAATATGATTTTTGCCTAAAAACTAATATTATTCTACTAAAAACTAATTAAAACATGCTAAAATCTACATGAAATTACCCCCAAAAAGCGTATAAAATATCCGCTCATCACAATACCAAACTTAAAACTGTTGCTTGTCCTCAAGAAACTAGATAAATAAAATAGGTTTTAACAGAAATTAAGAAGTAATAATATTTTAGAGTTTAAAATGAAGCTCAGATTCTTATTAGATGAGCGGGGCTTGTAGTTTTTTTGTTTCTGAACAGTTTTGGCATCTCCCTTTATCCTTTGAATTTCAGAATGATTGGCATCCATAGGAACTCAGAATTCAGATAGTATTATTGATTCTCCTAGTGTAGTATGTTGATTCTTGAACACAGTTATTTTATGAGTCTTGGCCGTGGCCCCAAGCACTTTGTTTTCCAGTATTACCACCAGATACATAAATTCCACAGACACATGACTAGGTGAACCTTTTCAGATTGTGACGTAGCTTTGCTAAAGTCCCCAGTCAGAGGTGTCCAGAGCTCTTGAGCACACTCTTTTTGCCTTGGATCACGACTTTAACCACTCAGTCTCAAGTTTGTAACTTGGACCTGCATGCCACAAGCACATGGTTAGGGACAGCTTGGTTTAGCCGCTTAGGCCTGGAACTATTTCCTTGGGCCCTCCTATCCACTGATGCTTAAAGCCTTGGATCCTTTTCACCCTTGCCTTTTGGTTTTAAGGGCTATTGGCTTTTTCTACTGCTCTCTTTTTTTTTTTTTTGAATGGACTGCTTTTTCTTG
>NC_029781.3:39237698-39238317 GCF_000817695.3 Arachis duranensis
AGAAAAATAAATTATAGCTTAATTGGAAATAAAATCAAAATAGATATACTAATTACTACTACTACTACTATCACTATATATCTCCTAAGGTAAATTTCTGTAATAATAACGCTATCACTAAGTTAAAGCAGAAAAATTGGAACTCAACAACCTTTTGTTTTGAGGAGTAGATGTTCCTCTAATCTGTGGGGTGTTGTTCAAGGATTAATTTTTGGCGCTTCAGCTCCCTTAGATCACGCCCTTGCTCTTCCTGTTCCTTAAGTAGTTTGCAAAGCATGCTACTTTGATTGTTCTGTTCTTCCTTTAATTGATCCATAGCTTCTTGCAATTTGGAAATAGAAGCCTCAAGATGTTCCCAATATTCGAATTGAGGCATTTCTGGGAGGGCTTCCTGTGCTCTCCTCTTGGTTGAATCATCTTGTTGCTGTTGTCTGACGATTGATATTCCAGTGATTGGCCTCTCAACTGGGATATATTCTGTTATTCCCATCTTCACTCCAACATCTTTGCATAGCATAGAAATTAAGCTTGGATAGGCCAATCTGGCGTCCTTGGAATTCCTGTTTGCTATTTTGTATAGCTCACATGAGATCAGTTGATGGACTTCTACTTCTTTTCC
>NC_029781.3:39238419-39239674 GCF_000817695.3 Arachis duranensis
AAATATGGAATGCCCTATGAAGTCTAGCCAGCCTCTGGCTACTGGTTTTAGATCTTCTCTTTTGAGTTGATTTGGGATGCCAGTCGTGCTGGTGGTCCACTTGGCTTCAGGGATGCATATATCCTCTAGAATCTTGTCCAGACCTTTATTTACCCTCATCATTCTCCTATTAAAGGAGTCTGGGTCATCTTTCAGTTGGGGAAGCTTAAATATCTCCATGATCTTGTCAGGATGGGTATGAACGATCTTTCCTCTGACTAAGGTCCGATGGTCATAGAGAGCAGCTCCAATTATTCTTTGCCGGTCTGTCTGCCATAGATTAGCATAGAACTCTTGAACCATGTTCTTTCCCACTTTCGTTTCAGGATTGGCCAGAATTTCCCAGTTCCTGTTTCGAATTTGCTCTTGGATCTCCGGATATTCATCTTCTTTCAGATCAAATTTGACTTCTGGGATCACTGATCTGTGACTCATTATCTTGTAGTAATGGTCTGAATGTTCTTTAGTTAAGAACTTCCCTTGATTCCAAAGTGGCTTTGGAGTGTTCTCTTTCTTGCCTCTTTGGTTGGGTTGTTTTCCTTTAGGAGCCATGATCTTTAGTGGGTATGTTTTTGTGATCACGGATAAACACACCAAACTTAGAGCTTTGCTTGTCCTCAAGTAAAAGAGGAGAAAGAAGAGGGATAGGAGGAGAGCAAGTGTTTGATGGTGATGAGGAGAGGGGCGCCGAATTCAATATATAGGGAGGGGGTGGGTAATTTTCGAAAATAGGAAAAAGGTAAGATATAAGATATGATTTGTAAAAGATAGATATGATAAGAAAAAGATATAGTTTAAAAAAAGAAAGAGTTAACTAATAATTAAAAGATAGATCTGAATTTTTAATTTTGAAAAAGATTTTAAAAAGATAATTGAGTTTTGAAAACAAACTTAAAAGGGTTGGATTGGATTGGAAAACAATTTGTCTTTATGGATTAAGATATATTTGAAATTTTTGAAACATGGATTTTTAGAAATCAGGGTTTTTAGAAAACTAATTTGATATGAGGGATGACAATTTGAAGCATGTTTATGTAAGAAATCATGAATTGAAACAAAAAATTTAGAAAAAATATAAAGAAAAACGAATTTTTACCTCCTCCCACCATCCTGGCGTTAAACGCCCAAACGATGCATGTTTTGGGCGTTTAACGCCCAAATGCTGCTTCTCCTGGGCGTTCAACGCCCAGCTGATGCTTCTTTCTGGCGTTGAACG
>NC_029781.3:39241364-39241665 GCF_000817695.3 Arachis duranensis
ACTGCTTTGTGAGTAGATATTTAAGAGCAGCATGATCAGTGTACACAATCACTTTTGATCCTACTAAATAGGATCTGAATTTGTCAATGGCGTAAACCACTGCAAGTAGCTCTTTTTTTGTGGTTGTGTAATTCTTCTGTGCATCATTTAGAACACGGCTGGCATAGTAAATGACGTGCAGAAGCTTGTCATGCCTTTGTCCCAACACTGCACCAATGATATGGTCACTGGCATCACACATCAATTCAAATGGTAATGTCCAGTCTGGTGCAGAGATGATTGGTGCTGTAACCAATTTAGC
>NC_029781.3:39242141-39242998 GCF_000817695.3 Arachis duranensis
CCCTCCTTTCTTAGGGACAACTTGGACAGGGCTCACCCAGGGGCTGTCAGAAATAGGATAAATAATCCCAGCCTCTAGTAATTTAGTGACCTTTTTCTGCACCACTTCTTTCATAGCTGGATTCAGCCGCCTTTGTGGTTGAACCACTGGCTTGGCGTCATCCTCCAGCAAGATTTTGTGCATGCATCTGGCTGGGCTAATGCCCTTAAGATCACTAATGGACCACCCAAGAGCTATCTTGTGCGTCCTTAGCACTTGAATTAGTGCTTCCTCTTCCTGTGGCTCTAAGGTAGAGCTTATAATTACAGGAAAGGTATCACCTTCTCCCAGAAATGCATATTTCAGGGATGGTGGTAATGGTTTGAGCTCGGGTTTAGGAGGTTTCTCCTCTTCCTGAGGGATTTTCAGAGGTTCTACTATTCTCTCTGATTCCTCCAGGTCAGGCTGAACATCTTTAAATATGTCCTCTAGCTCTGATTTGAGACTCTCAGCCATATTGACCTCTCTTACCAGAGAGTCAATAATATCAACACTCATACAGTCATTTGGGGTGTCTGGATGTTGCATGGCTTTGACAACATTCAACTTGAACTCCTCCTCATTGACTCTCAAAGTTACTTCCCCTTTTTGGACATCAATGAGGGTTCGGCCAGTTGCTAGGAAAGGTCTTCCTAGAATGAGAGTTGCACTCTTGTGCTCCTCCATTTCCAGCACCACAAAGTCAGTAGGAAAGGCAAATGGCCCAACCTTGACAATCATGTGAAGGCGAATGGCCTAACCTTGACAATCATGTCTTCAATCACTCCTGATGGGTATTTAATGGAGCCATCAGCAAGTTGAAGACATATCCTGGTTGG
>NC_029781.3:39243117-39243796 GCF_000817695.3 Arachis duranensis
AGCTCCCAGGATCTTTAAGCTTCTCAGGTAAGCTTTCCAGATTGACTGCACTGCATTCTTCAGTGAGGTAAACTTTTTCAGTTTCCCTCCAATCCTTCTTATGACTTAAGATCTCTTTCATGAACTTAGCATAAGAGGGTATTTGCTCAAGTGCTTCTGCAAACGGAAACTTTATTTCAAGAGTCCTGAGATAGTCTGCAAAGCGGGCAAATTGCTTATCCTGTTCCGCTTGGCAGAGTTTTTGAGGATAAGGCATTTTGGCTTTGTATTCCTCAACCTTAGTTGCTGCAGGTTTATTACCTACAGAAGTGGGTTGGGAAGCCTTTTTAGAAGGGTTGTCATCAGCACTTGTATGTGATTGATCCCCTACTGGCATTTGGATGCCAGGGGTGGAAGCTGGAGTGGCGTTAGACGCCATTTCCCCATTTGTTACTGGCATCTGAACGCCAGAACCATGCTCCCTTTGGGCGTTCAACGCCGGATCCATGCTTGTTTCTGGCGTTGAACGCCAGGAATGAGCATAGGCTGGGCGTTCAGCGCCAGTATTACTCCTCTCTGGGCTCTGATTGTCCTCAGAGGGATTTTGAGTAGCCATTTATTCATTTCTTGGCTTCCTGCTGCTTTGAAGTGAGGTATTTAATGTTTTCCCACTTCTTAGTTGAACTGCTTGGCATTCTTC
>NC_029781.3:39244804-39245503 GCF_000817695.3 Arachis duranensis
AAAATTTTGGAGGGAAAACACCAAGGAACACCAAACTTAAAAATTTTAAGATCAAGACACAAGAAAAACTCAAGAACACTTTGAAGCTTCACAAGAACACCGAGAACAAAAGGAAGAACACCAAACTTAAAATTTTTAGAAAACCAAGACAAATTTTCGAAAATTAAAGAAAACTTAGCAAGAAAACACCAAACTTAAAGTTTGGCACAAGATTCAATAAAGGAAAATTATTTTTAAAAAAGATTCCAAAGAGGATACCCAATTATGAAGAACAACTACTAAAGCTCCAGCAAAATGGGTAGCAACTTCAGAGTTAATTTTAAAAATGGATATAAGTAAAAATTTTTGAAAGTTACTGTTTGAAAAAGCACAAGAGAAACAAGAAAAGTCACAAAACAAGAAAAACTAAAGATCAATCAAGAAAAATGGACAAGAACAACTTGAAGATCAAGGAAGAACCAAGAACACTAACACGAAAATTTTAAAGAAAATATAAAATATGCAATTAACACCAAACTTAAAATAAGAAACTAAATTCACGAAAAATTAACAAATAATTAAGAAAAATAATATTTTTGAAAAGAAATTTTTGAAAAGAGACTATCCTATCAAAATTTAATGACTCTATAACAACAAAAATAAATTATTCCTAATCTAAGAAATAAAATAAGCCTTCAATTGTTCAAACTCAACAATCCC
>NC_029781.3:39245616-39246282 GCF_000817695.3 Arachis duranensis
TCGTCCAAGTAATACCTTACGTGAGTAAGGGTCGATCCCACGGAGATTATTGGTTTGAAGCAAGCTATGTTTATTTTATGAATCTTAGTTAGGATGCCAATAAGATTATTTGGATTTAATTGTAAGAAGTCAAAGTATTTAAAATTATTAGAAAAATAAAAGAGAATCAAATCGATACTTGGTGTGCAGTAATGAGAAATATGTTGGAGTTTTGGAGATGCTTTGTCCTTTGAATTTCTACTTTTCCTTGAAGTCCTCTTCCCACACGCAGGGTTCCTTCCATGGCAAGCTCTATGTAGGGTGTCACCGTTGTCAATGGCTACTTCCCATCCTCTCAGTGAAAACGTTCCTATGCGAGAGATACTCATTCAATCTGATGTAGAACGGAGGTGGTTGTCAGGCACACATTCATGGATTGAGGAAGGTGATGAGTGTCACAGATCATCACCTTCTCCATAATTAAGCGCGAATAAACATCTTAGATAAGAACAAGCGAGTTTGAATGGAAAACAAATGAATTGTATTAAATCATCGAGACGCCGCAGAGCTCCTCACCCCAACAATGGAGTTTAGAGACTCATGCTGTCAAAAAGTATGTAATTCAGATCTGAAAATGTCATGAGGTACAAGAATAGTCTCTAAAAGTTGTTTAAATAGTAAACTAGT
>NC_029781.3:39246476-39255262 GCF_000817695.3 Arachis duranensis
TGTTCAACTCCGGATTATGACGTTTTTCTGGCGTTTAACTCCAGACAGCAGCATGTACTTGGAGTTCAATGCCAAGTTACGTCGTCTTTCTTCGTGCAAAATATGGACTATTATATATTGCTGGAAAGCCCTGGATGTCTACTTTCCAACGCCGTTGAGAGCGCGCCAATTGGACTCCTGTAGCTCCAAAAAATCCATTTCGAATGCAGGGAGGTCAGGATCCAACAGCATCAGCAGTCCTTTTTCAGCCTAACTCAGATTTTTGCTCAGCTCCCTCAATTTCAGCCAGAAAATACCTGAAACCATAGAAAAACACACAAACTCATAGTAAAGTCCAGAAATATGATTTTTGCCTAAAAACTAATATTATTCTACTAAAAACTAATTAAAACATGCTAAAATCTACATGAAATTACCCCCAAAAAGCGTATAAAATATCCGCTCATCACAAGACACCAAACTTAAAAATCTTTAATGCATGGACTCTAACAAACGAAAAATGCATATGAAAAACAACAAACAACACAAAACAAGAAAACATCAAGATCAAACAAGAAGACTTGTCAAGAACAACTTGAAGATCATGAAGAACACCATGAATGCATGAATTTTCGAAAAATGCAAGAAAAAATTTTTAAAGCATGCAATTGACACCAAACTTAAAACAAGAACACAAAATATTTTTGGTTTTTATGATTTTATGATTTTTTTGTTTTTTTATTATTTTTTCAAAAATATTCTTTTGGAAAAACGAAAAATAAAGAAAAAATTTTTTTGAAAGAATTTTGAAAACTTTTTTGAAAAGAAAATAAAAAGAAAATTACCTAATCTGAGCAACAAGATGAACCGTCAGTTGTCCATACTCGAACAATCCTCGGCAATGGCGCCAAAAACTTGGTGAGCGAAATTGTTACTCATGCTTAAATTGTTGTTCGAAATTGATTCTCCCTGGTGATGGCGCCAAAACGTGGTGCATAATACCATGGTCCAAACATAACTTCACAACTTCGCACAACTAACCATCAAGTGTACTGGGTCGTCCAAGTAATACCTTACGTAAGTAAGGGTCGATCCCACAGAGATTGTTGGTATGAAGCAAGCTATGGTCATCTTGTAAATCCCAGTCAGGTGGATTCAAATGTGATTGGATTATATATTTAAAAGATAAATAAAATAGGATAGAAATACTTATGTAAATTAATGGTGGGAATTTCAGATAGGCGTATGGAGATTCTGTGCTCCTTCTGAATCTCTGTTTACCTACTGCTTTCTTCCAATTTTTATCACTCCTTTCTATGGCAAGCTTCTGGTAGCGCATCACTGTTGTCAATGGCTACATCCCATCCTCTCAGTGAAAATGGTCCAAATGCTATGTCACAGCACGACTAATCATCTGTCGGTTCTCAATCAGGTTGGAGTAGAATCCATTGATTCTTTTGCGTCTGTCACTAATGCCCAGCCTTCAGGAGTTTGAAGCTCGTCATAGTTATTCAATCCCGGAATCCTACTCGAAATACCACAGACAAGGTTAGACTTTCCGGATTCCTATGAATGCCACCATTAATTCTAGCTTATACCACGCAGATTCTGATTAAGGAATCCAAGAGATATGCACCCGGCCTAAGGTAGAATGGAAGTGGTTGTCAATCACGTGCGTTCATAGGTAAGAATGATGGTGAGTGTCACGGATCATCACATTCATCGAGTTGAAGTGCAACGAATATCTTAGAACAGGAATAAATTGGATTGAATAGAAAATAGCAGTAATTGCATTAAAACTTGAGGTACAGCAGAGCTCTACACCCTTAATCTATGGTGTGTATAAACTCCACCGTTGAAAATATATATGTGAAAGGTCCAGGCATGGCCGAATGGCCAGCCCCCATGTGGTCACAAGACCGAATGATCAAAAGACTTAACAGTCAAAAAGATGTCTAATACACTAGTAAAAAGTTCTATTTATAATAAACTAGCTACTAGGGTTTACAGAAGTAAGTAATTGATGCATAAATCCACTTCCAGGGCCCACTTGGTGTATATTTGGGCTGAGCTTGATCTATCCATGAGCTTAGGCTTCTTTTGGAGTTGACCGCCAAGTTGTAACGTGTTTTGGGCGTTCAACTCCGGTTCGTGACGTGTTTCTGGCGTTTGACTCCAGACAGAAACATGGAACTGGCATTGAGCGCTGGTTTACGTCATCTAATCACGAATAAAATATGAACTATTATATATTGCTGGAAAGCTCTGGATGACTACTTTCCAACGCCGTTAATGGCTCGCCATTTGGAGTTTTGTAGCTCCAGAAAATCCATTTCGAGTGCAGGGAGGTCAGATTCCAACAGCATCAGCAGTCCTTTTGTTAGCCTCCTATCAGAGTTTTGCTCAAGTCCCTCAATTTCAGCCAGAAATTGCTTGAAATCACAGAAAAACACAAACTCATAGTAAAGTCCAGAAATGTGAATTTAACATAAAAATTAATGAAAACATCCCTAAAACTAACTAGATCATACTAAAAACTACCTAAAAATAATGCCAAAAAGCGTATAAATTATCCGTTCATCAATGCCTTGAGTTAGAAAGTTAAAGTAGTTAGGTAAAAAGAGAAGTTAGAAAGTGAAAGCGACGAGTTAGTAAAAAATAAAGTTAAAGTAAGTGGCATGATAATGGGTTTCCTAGTTAACAAGAGGTTCACAATTGAAAGAACAAGCAACTCATATTCAAGCAAAGATTTCAGTTTAGTGATGATGATTCAGATAGATAAAGGAATTGCAGAACTAAAATGAAATCATCAATAAAGCAGTTTATCAACCAAGGAACCAAAAAGAAATAAGAATGTCAGCCCATGCATTCATGAATTGGTTTGGTTATAGTTAAGTAGTGCAAAATTCAAAATTGTCAAAACCAACACATGAATGGGAGAGAATGAAGCAATTTACAGAAAATTGGGCAGGAAAGTAGTTCATATGAGATTAAAAGGTGCTGTAAAAAGTCACAAACAGCAGGAGCAGTAAAGAACAGTGTAACAGCAGCATGAAACATGAAAGAATGGCGCAATTGTCAGACCTAAGTCCACTAACCACATTCTAGCTACCTAACCACCTAGAATCCACTACGATCATGAATCTTTAACTATCCTAAGATGAACAGAATCTGAAAAATATGCAACTAATTATGAATGATAGAGAAATCGGTGTATGGCGAAACCTGGTATGTGTATGAACAGAGGTGAGGGCAGAGAGAGATGGTGGTAGTGAGGTGGTGACGACGGTGGTAATGCAGTGGCGTTGGGCGTCATGGCGGTTGTCGAAGGTGGCGGCTTAGGGTTGTTGGTGGTATTGGGTTAGGTTTAAGGGAGAGGTGAGGAAGATGATTGGGTCGAGGGTTGCGGTGGTGGCCGACAGTGGTAGAAGGCGGTGGTCTGAGGTGGTGGTTCGGTGGTTGGGGGCTCGGGTAGGGTTTAATGGCGGAGGGGGAGATGGAAGTGGAGGGGAGGAGGGGATGGGAGTGCAGAGGGGGAGGGGTGGATGACGAGAAGGGGTAGGGTTTCGCGTAGGTGGGTTAAGTGATTTCAAATCCACGCGAACGCGTGGAGCACGCGATCACATGATTGGGCGAAAAGGGGTTGATGCGGTCGCGATATTGACGCGATCGCGCTAGTTAGGTAGAGGAGAAGTGACGCAAACGTGTAAATCACGCGAATGCGTCGCTGTGAATTGTGCTAGACGCATAGTTCTAGCATTGTTTCGGCGCAATTCTCTGTTTCTATTTAGGGGGCCATAATATCCACGCGACACGGACATGTCGCTCACGCTTTCGCGTGGGATGAGTGTTGTGCAAGTCATGCGTTCGTGTTAGAGACGCGAACGCGTGGGCCATGTTGTGTTAAACGCACACCAGCCGCACGATTCCAGCCCTACTTTCTGGGCGTTGGATCTTTACGCCGATTTCCATTCGACACCCATGCGTGGCCTGCGCGCTCGCGTGGGCTGATTTTTTTTGCAGTATGCAGAATGCAATGAATGTTATGCACAATTCTAGGTTCAATCAAAATTCAAAAACAGACTAAACTGAAAAAAGAACGATCACACCATGGTGGGTTGTCTCCCAGCTAGCACTTTTGGTTAAATTCCTTAAGTTGGACATTTGATGAGCTTCCTGTTATGGTGGCTTGTGCTTGAATTCATCCAGAAATCTCCACCAATGTTTGGAATGCCAACAGCCTCTAGGGTCCCAAACAAGGCACGTAAAGCCCTTGAGTAGTTTCAAACAGGTTTGAAGGCTCCCGGGGTGTTGAATGTCAGAATAGATTCCAGGATCCCAAACTTTACTTTTATACCCGTCCTTGTCTTGATCTGCATTTTTCCAGCTGAGTGGTGAGCAATCTGAATTCTCACTGCAGCGACCAAACAGCTTCTGAGACCAATTCAATCGAACTTGATACCAATCCTTGCACTTCAGATTGAAGCGTGGAACCTTATTGGATGTTGTATACCAGCTCTGAGTACGATCCATTTTCCTCTTATTCTTGAAGCCACAGAGAGCTCTAAGCTGGCCATTTGTTTCAAGAAAGCCATATTCAAGTGGAAAAGTAAAAATAAAGGTCAAAGATTTTACCCACTTGAAGTTGGAGTTGGGTGGTAGTGGCCTTGGAATAGGTGTTTCCAGTGGTTCTGTAAGCTCTACTCCCTTGTATTCCTTTGTGAATTCCTCCACTTCTTTGCAAACTTTTTCAATTTCAACCACGTATTGATCAAAGTCCTCGATTTCTTCCTCATCACTAAAGTCATAATTTGGAGGTTGAGAAAACTCTACCTCAGCATCGTCTTCGTATTCACTTGTGGAAGGTTCTTCTGTCTCAACGAAGTCACTTGCGGATGTAAGTTCATTACTAGGAGAACTTGACTCGTGGTTATCATTATCAAGGAAACTCGCGTCTTGGGTTGTTCTATCCAGTTCTTCATAAGATACCTGCTTTGGGGGTTGTGTACTGTCCTCCTTAGCATTAACTGTAATTTTCTTAACGGAATTTTCCACAACTCTGGATTCCCATGGAGGTTCAGCATCTCCTAAGTCTTCAACCAATTCTGCTTCTTCTTGGATAATATGGGCTTTCCCCAATTGTTCTAGTACAAATTCATGCTCCTTACTGTCCACCAGAGTTTCTAGGATCTCCTTCATTCTACATTCTTCATGAGATTGCCCACATGAAGCCATCGGGGTTCCTTGAATGTCCGAACGTTGGGAAGGTAAGGGTTGCATTAAGTCTTTCCACTGTTTCC
The DNA here is from genome assembly GCF_000817695.3 of Arachis duranensis. NCBI lineage: Eukaryota > Viridiplantae > Streptophyta > Magnoliopsida > Fabales > Fabaceae > Arachis > Arachis duranensis. The sequence goes on from NC_029781.3 coordinate 39,251,756, forward strand.
TTGAAACACTCCCTTGATTCTTGAAGTGACGGATATGGACATGGTACATAGGGAAGTGGTGGTTCTTGGGAGTAATTAGATTGGTATTGGGGTGGATAAGGGTCATACGGTGGTGAATGGTGAAAAGGGGCTTGTGAGTGTGGTGGTTCAAAGCTTTGTTGAGAAGGTGGTTCGTAGGCGTATGATGGGGCTTGTTGGTAGCCACAGGGGGGTCCACTATATCTATTGCCTTGACTTGCATTTTGGAAGGGCCGTGGTCCATGGTATCTTGGAGGGTGTTGTTGCCTAAAGGGTTGATCAGATCCTCGCGCTCCGTCCATCTTTGATTGCCTTGACCTGGATGCATGTTCCTGTTATAGCTTCCATTCCTTTCAACAAAATTAGAACCAAACTCAAAGCGAGAGGGGTGAGAGCTCATAGTAACTAATAAAATTTAAAAAGAAAACCAAAAATAATTAAACAAGAAAAAGAAAATATTTACAATAACCAATAATAAGGCACACGTTTGCAATTCCCGGGTAACGGCGCCATTTTGAAGAACGAAACTCTCGCGCGATCTAGAAATTTCGTAAATAAATTCTCGTTGTAAGTATAGCTTCTAGACCGACAATAATTCCTTTCTTACAAAAGTTTCGGTTGTCACAAGTAACAAACCCAATAAAATTTATAAACTGAAGTATTCAAACCTCGTGTCGTCTTCTCAAGGAATTGCAGGGAAGTATGACTTATTTTTGGTTATGGAAAAAGATATGTTTCTGGCTTTTAAAAATAGAGAACAAGTAATTTAAATAACAAGGATTAATAAATTAATGATTAAGAAAAACTCTTGGCAATGTATGAGAACTGAAATTCCTATCCTAGTTATCCTTATCAGGTGTGATGAGAATTGGGATTTAATCCCGCTTAGTTATCCCTTATTAAATAAAGGAAAGTCAAGTGGACTGATTAAATTGATTCTCAAGTTCTATTCAACTTTAGAGCGATCCAAATCAATCAGCAATTGCCAATTTCAACACTGCTGAGTTTGATAACTCAAGTGTTACCAATTAATTAACCAAAGCCAAAAGGGAAAATAAATCATAAATAGAGCGAACCAATCATGAGTCTAAAATACCTCAAATTATATTAACTAAGAAAATCTAACATGAAAAATTCATAAGCCGATTTGGCAACATAAGTCATGAATAAATAAAAGCATTAAAATATCTAAAAGTATAAGAGAAGTCAAAATAAAGGAATATTGAACTTGTGATTGAAGAAGATGAAATCCTAATCCTAATCCTAAATCCTAAGAGAGAGGAGAGAACCTCTCTCTCTAAAAAGTACATCTAGAAGCTAAAATTATTAAATATGAATGAATGATAATGAATGAATGGATTCTCCCACTTAATAGCCTCTAATATGTGTTTTCTGAGCTTGGATTTGGACCAAAAAGGGTCCAAAAATCACTGGGGGCGACCTTTGTAAATTCTATAGATTGTGCACGTCACGCGTCCGCGTGGGTCACGCGTCCGCATGGGTCACGTGGTCGTGTCATCTGGACTTTTGCTTTTACACGCGGCCGTGTCAGTCACGCGTCCGCGTCAGTTGTGTTTCGCACGAGTCGCGCGTTCGCGTGCAGCAGATGCCACTTTACGCAAAGCACGTGTTCGCATCGTTCACGCGTTCGCGTCACTGCCAATTTCTTCAAAAACTCTATTTTGTGCTTTCCTTCCATTTTTGTATGTTCCATTTCCATCCTTTAAGCCATTCCTGCCCTATAAAGCCTGAAAGTACTCAACACACAGATCACGGCATCGAATGGTAATAAAGGATAATTAGATTTAATATTTCTAAAGCATATGAAACATGTTTTCACATATGTCATATCATAAGGAAAGAATTGTAAAACCATTGGTGGACGAAATTGTGATCCTTAAAGTTGTACTCCCTCTTGGTATTTGTATGAGATTTATTTAATGGCTCTTTCAAAAATACACCAAAGAGATCATGGTATGATGAATTGGAATCTTTAATGATCCCTGGTAATGGCACGTGTGATCACAACTCCATTCAACTAAGCAGCAAGTGTATTGGGTCGTCCAAGTAATAAACCTTACGTGAGTAAAGGTCGATCCCACAGAGATTGTTGGTATGAAGCAAGATATGGTCACCTTGTAAATCTCAGTTAGGCAGATTAAATTGGTTTATGATGAGTTCGAAAATTAATAATAAATAGAAAATAAAAAGGGATAGAAATACTTATGTAAATCAATAGTGGGAATTTCAGATAGGCGTGTGGAGATGCTAGAATCCTCTCGGATCTCTATTTTCTTATTACATTCATCCAATTCTTCTTACTCCTTTCCATGGCAAGCTGTGTGTAGGGCATCACTGTTGTCAATGGCTACATCCCATCCTCTCAGTGAAAATGGTCATATGCTCTGTCACAGCACGGCTAATCATCTGTCGGTTCTCAATCAGGTTAGAATAGAATCCCTTGATTCTTTTGCGTCTGTCACTAACATCCAGCCTTCAGGAGTTTGAAGCTCGTCACAGTCATTCAATCCCAGAATCCTACTCGGAATACCATAGACAAGGTTTAGACTTTCCGGATTCTCATGAATGCCGCCATCAATTCTAGCTTATACCACGATGATTCTGTTGGGGAATCTAAGAGATATGCGCCCAGCCTAGAGTAGAACAGAAGTGGTTGTCAATCACGCACGTTCATAGGTGAGAATGATGATGAGTGTCACGGATCATCACATTCATCAAAGTGTTGTGCAACGTATATCTTGGAATAAGAACAAAAGAGAATTGAATAGAAAGTAATAATAATTGTATTGAAACTTGAGGTACAGCATAGCTCCACACCCTTAATCTATGGTGTGCAGAAACTCCACCGTTGAAAATACATAAGTGAAAGGTTCAGGCGTGGCCGAATGGCCAGCCCCCATGAAGGTGATCAAAAGACCGAATGGTCAAAAGATTTCTAATACACTAGTAAAAAGTATTATTTATACTAAACTAGGTACTAGGGTTTACATGAGTAAGTAATTGATGCATAAATCCACTTCCGGGGCCCACTTAGTGTATGTTTGGGCTGAGCTTGATCTATCCACGATGCATGAAATTTTTAGATCAAAACAATGAATGCATGCAAGAATGCTATGAATGTCAAGATGAACACCAAGAACACTTTGAAGATCATGATGAACATCAAGAACATTATTTTGAAAAATTTTTGATGCAAAGAAAACATGCAAGACACCAAACTTAGAAATCTTTAATGCATGGAAAATATGAATGCAAAAGTGCACAAGAAAAACAAGGAAAGACACAAAATAAGAAAACATCAAGATCAAACAAGAGGACTTATCAAGAACAACTTGAAGATCATGAAGAACACTATGAATGCATGAGATTTTCGAAAAAATGCAAGAAAAATTTTAAAAGCATGCAATTGACACAAGACTCAAACAAGAACACAAAATATTTTTGAATTTTATGATTTTCTAATTTTTT
>NC_029781.3:39256218-39256922 GCF_000817695.3 Arachis duranensis
TCTATGGTGTGCAGAAACTCCACCGTTGAAAATACATAAGTAAAAGAGGTTCAGGCATGGCCAAATGGCCAGCCCCCCTAACGTGATCAATAGTCTCCTAAGATGAAGAATAAAATAAAACTGAGACCAAAGATGTCTAATACAATAGATAAATGTCCTATATATACTAGACTAGCTACTAGGGTTTACATGAGTAAGTAAATGGTGCATAAATTCACTTCCGGGGCCCACTTGGTGTATGCTTGGTCTGAGCTTGATCAATCCACGAGCTGAGGCTTTACTTGGAGTTGAACTCTGAGTTATGACGTGTTTTGGGCGTTCAACTCCGGATCATGACGTTTTTCTGGTGTTTAACTCCAGACAGCAGCATGAACTTGGCGTTCAACGCCAAGTTGCGTCGTCATTCTTCGAATAAAATATGGACTATTATATATTGCTGGAAAGCCCTGGATGTCTACTTTCCAACGCTGTTGAGAGCGCGCTAATTGGAGTTCTGTAGCTCCAGAAAATCCATTTCGAGTGCAGGGAGATCAGATTCCAACAGCATCAGCAGTCCTTCTGTCAGCCTTTTTCAGAGTTTTGCTCAAGTCCCTCAATTTCAGCCAGAATTTACTTGAAATCACAGAAAAACACACAAACTCATAGTAAAGTCCAGAAATGTGAATTTAACATAAAAACTAATGAAAACATCCCTAAAAGTAGCT
>NC_029781.3:39257180-39259230 GCF_000817695.3 Arachis duranensis
AGTTAGTGGTGTCCAGAGCTCTTAAGCACACTCTTTTGCCTTGGATCACGACTTTAACCACTTAGTCTCAAGCTTTTCACTTGGACCTTCATGACACAAGCACATGGTTAGGGACAGCTTGATTTAGCCGCTTAGGCCTGGATTTTATTTCCTTGGGCCCTCCTATCCATTGATGCTCAAAGCCTTGGATCCTTTTTACCCTTGCCTTTTGGTGTTAAGGGCTATTGGCTTTTTCTACTGCTCCTTCTTTTTTTTTCTATTTTTTTCGCCACTTTTTTTTTTTCGCAAGCTTCCTTTTTCACTGCTTTTTCTTGCTTCAAGAATCAATTTCATGATGTTTTTCAGATCATCAATAACATTTCTCTTTGTTCATCATTCTTTCAAGAGCCAACAATTTTAACACTCATAAACAACAAGATCAAAAATATGCACTGTTCAAGATTTCATTCAGAAAACAAAAAGTATTGCCACCACATCAATATAATTAAATTAAATTCAAGGATAAATTCGAAATCTATGTACTTCTTATTCTTTTTGAATTAAAACATTTTTCATTTAAGAGAGGTAAAGGAATTAATGGATTTTATTCATAGCTTTAAGGCATGGTTACATACTAATGATCATGAAATAAAGACACAAAACATAGATAAACACAACATTTAAAAACCGAAAACAGAAAGAAATAAAGAACAAGGAATGAATCCACCTTTAGTGGCGTCTTCTTCTTGAAGGACCAATGATGTTCTTCAGCTCTTCTATGTCTCTTCCTTTCCTTTGTTGCTCCTCCCTCATTGCTCTTTGGTCTTCTCTTATTTCTTGGAGAATGATGGAGTGCTCATGATGTTCTACCCTTAATTGTTTCCAATATTTGTGTGGAGGATAACTTATTCCCTGAGGTATCTCAGGGATCTCTTGATTTGCAGCCACATGTTCTACCACTGAGCTATGACGGCTTATAGTCTTTCCATCTCCCAAGATTCAGAGGTGGAAGCTTTTGTCTTCCCTTTGAGGTTTCTCTGGCCTTAGGTGCCATTAATGGTAATGGAAAAGCAAAAAAAAACTATGCTTTTACCACACCAAACTTAAAATATTGCTCGCCCTCGAGCAAGAGAAGAAAGAAGAGAGGAAGAAGAAGAAGAAGAAAATGGAGGAGAGGGAGAAGAGTTGGTTCAGCTATGTGTGGGAATGTGGGTTTGTGATGTGTGAAAATGAAGAAGAGTGGAAGGGTATTTATAGGGAGAGGGGAGGGTAAAGGTTCGGCCAATTTGGGTGGGAATGGGTGGGAAAATGAATTTGAATTTTATGAAGGTAGGTGGGGTTTATGGGGAAGAGGAGGTTGATGTGAATGGTGAATGGGGTAATTGGGAAGAGGAATTGAGGTGATTGATGAAGAAGATTGGGAATTGTGACATGGGGAATACAAATCACAAAAATAGGATTAGAAGGTAGGGTGGGAATATGGTAGGTGGGGATCCTGTGGGGTCCACAGATCCTGAGGGGGATCCTGTGGGGTCCACAGATCCTGAGGTGAAAAGAAATACCATTCCTTCACCATATAGGCATGTAAATTGCCTTCGTGCATCATCCTGGCGTTCAAACGCCCATTGGTGCACATTCTGGGCGTTCAACGCCCATGTAATGCATGTTTCTGGCGTTGAACGCCAGTTTCATGCTTGTTACTGGCGTTCAGCGCCAGTTTGTCCTCTCTGTGCACATTCCTGGCGTTAAACGCCAGGTTGTTGCTTGTTTCTGGCGTTCAGCGCCAGAATGGTGCTCTGTTCTGGCGTTGAACGCCAGCCAGATGCATCTTACTGGCGTTGAACGCCAGTCTGCGCTGCCTCCAGGGTGAACAATTTTTTTTTTCTGTTTTTGACTCTGTTTTTAATTTTTTTGATTTTTTCCGTGACTCCTCATGATCATGCACCTAATTGAACACAAAAATAACAAAGAAACAAAATAAAATAAAATTAGATAAATAAAATTGGGTTGCCTCCCAACAAGCGCTTCTTTAATGTCAATAGCTTGACAGTGGCTCTCATGGAGCCACAAG
>NC_029781.3:39259566-39260144 GCF_000817695.3 Arachis duranensis
ATCCCTAGCTTCTCCATTACAGAGAGTGGTATAAGATTTATCCCTGACCCCAGATCACATAGAGCTTTTTCAAAGCTCATGGTGCCTATGGTACAAGGTATTAGGAACTTGCCGGGATCTTGTTTCTTTTGAGGTAGAGTTTTCTGAATCCAAGTATCTAGTTCACTATTGAGCAAGGAGGTTCACTTTCCCAAGTCTCATTACCAAACAGCTTGGCATTCAGCTTCATGATAGCTCCTAAATATTAAGCAACTTGCTCTCCAGTCACATCTTCATCCTCTTCAGAGGAAGAATAGTCTTCAGAGCTCATGAATGGCAGAAGGAGATTTAATGGAATCTCTATGGTCTCTAGATGAGCCTCAGATTCCTCTGGATCCTTGATAGGAAACTCCTTCTTGCTTGAAGGACGTCCCAGGAGGTCTTCCTCACTAGGATTTTTGTCCTCCTCCTCCCTAGTGCATTTGGCCATATTGATCACATCAATGGCCTTGCACTCTCCTTTTGGATTCTCTTCTGTATTGCTTGGGAGAATACTGGGAGGAGTTTCAATAACTTTCTTACTCAGCTGGCCCACTTGT
>NC_029781.3:39260300-39260946 GCF_000817695.3 Arachis duranensis
TAGAATTCTCTGTCTGTTGCTGAGAAGATGATGGATATGGCTTGCTATTGCCCAGCCTATTGCGTCCACCATTGTTAAAGCCTTGTTGAGGCTTTTGTTGATCTTTCCAGGAGAAGTTTGGATGATTTCTCCATGATGGGTTATAGGTGTTTCCATAAGGTTCACCCATGTAATTAACTTCTGCCATGGCAGGGTTCTCAGGATCATAAGCTCCTTCAGAGGCTGCCTCTTTAGTACTGTTGGATGCATGTTGCCATCCATTCAGACTTTGAGAGATCATGTTGACCTGCTGAGTCAACACTTTGTTCTGAGCCAATATGGCATTCAGAGCATCAATTTCAAGAACTCCTTTCTTCTGAGGTATCCCATTATTCACGGAATTCCTCTCAGAGGTGTACATGAACTGGTTGTTTGCAACCATATCAATGAGTTCTTGAGCCTCTTCAGGCGTTTTCTTCAGGTGAATAGATCCACCTGCAGAATGGTCCAATGAGATTTTCGAAAATTCAGAGAGACCATAATAGAATATATCTAATAGGGTCCATTCTGAAAACATGTCAGATGGACATCTTTTGGTCAGCTGCTTGTATCTTTCCCAAGCTTCATAGAGGGATTCACCATCTTTTTGCTTGAAGGTCTGAACATC
>NC_029781.3:39263669-39263896 GCF_000817695.3 Arachis duranensis
ACAAGATGAACCGTCAGTTGTCCATACTCGAACAATCCTCGGCAACGGCGCCAGCACTTTGGTGGACGAAATTGTGATCCTTGATATTGGCTCTTTGGTATGTACACAAAAACTATTGTGGCTCTTGGTTAAATTCACAACTCCGTTCAACTAACCAGCAAGTGTACTGGGTCGTCCAAGTAATAAACCTTACGTGAGTAAGGGTCGATCCCACAGAGATTGTTGGT
>NC_029781.3:39267329-39268392 GCF_000817695.3 Arachis duranensis
GAGGATACTCCGGCCTTAGGTGCCATTGATGGTGATGGAAAAACAAAAAGCTTAGGCTTTTACCACACCAAACTTAAAATTTGCTCGCCCTCGAGCAAGAAAGAAAAGAAAATTAGAAGAAGAAGAAGAGAATTTGGTAGAGGGGGGGGAGAAGGAGGTTCGGCTATGTGGGAGAAGATGGGGTTTGTGTTGTGTGAAAAATGAAGAAGAAAAGAAGGGTATTTATAGGGAGAGGGGAGGGTATGGGTTCGGCCAATTTGGGTGGGAATGGGTGGGAAAGTGAATTTGAATTTTATGGAGGTAGGTGGGGTTCATGGGGAAGAGGAGGTTGATGTGAATGGTGAATGGGGTAATTGGGAAGAGGAATTGAGGTGATTGATGAAGAAGATTGGGAATTGTGACATGGGGAATTCAAATCACAAAAATAGGATTAGGAGGTAAGGTGGGAATATGGTAGGTGGGGATCCTGTGGGGTCCACAGATCCTGAGGTGAGGATCCTGTGGGGTCCACAGATTCTGAGGTGAAAAGAAATACCATTCCTTCACCATATAGGCATGTAAATTGCCTCCATGCATCATTCTGGCGTTCAAACGCCCATTGGTGCATGTTTTGGGCGTTAAACGCCCATGTAATGCATGTTTCTGGCGTTGAACGCCAGTTTCATGCTTGTTTCTGGCGTTCAGCGCCAGTTTGTCCTCTGTGTGCACATCCTGGCGTTAAACACCAGGTTGTTGCTTGTTTCTGGCGTTCAGCGCCAGAATGGTGCTCTGTTCTGGCGTTGAACGCCAGCCAGATGCATCTTACTGGCGTTTTACGCCAGTCTGCGCTGCCTCCAGGGTGAACAAATTTTTTTATTCTATTTTTGACTCTGTTTTTAATTTTTTTGATTTTTTTGTGACTCCTCATGATCATGTACCTAATTAAACACAAAAATAACAAAGAAACAAAATAAAATAAAATTAGATAAATAAAATTGGGTTGCCTCCAAACAAGCGCTTCTTTAATGTCAATAGCTTGACAGTGGCTCTCATGGAGCCACAAGGTGATCAGGTCAATGTTGTA
>NC_029781.3:39268653-39268945 GCF_000817695.3 Arachis duranensis
AACATCTATCACAGCTTCTGCTGTGGCTAGGAAAGGTCTTCCTAGGATGATGCATTCATCATTTTCCTTCCTAGTGTCTAGGATTATGAAATCAGCAGGGATGTAAAGGCCTTCAACCTTTACTAGCACGCCCTCTACTATTCCATAAGCTTGTCTCACTGACTTGTCTACCAATTGTAATGAGAACAAGGCAGGTTGTACCTCAATGATCCCTAGCTTCTCCATTACAGAGAGTGGCATCAGATTTATCCCTGACCCAAGATCACATAGAGCTTTCTCAAAGCTCATGGTG
>NC_029781.3:39269233-39270249 GCF_000817695.3 Arachis duranensis
CGACCGACCTCTTCAGGTCAGACTATCCGACCTCTTCTCAAAGAGCTCGGCCAAATCAACAGGAAAGCCCAAATAAAGGGCCCAAAGAGAGGAACACGACCCAAATCCAGAGGCAATCCCAGCCTACAGAGATAAAGGCGGTTCCGTTGAAGATAAGCTGACCTCACCCAAAGATAAGATAAGATAACTAACTTATCTTATCTAGAAAGATCACTTCTCACCATTATAAATACACTGGAGCACCCAGGTATAAGTCATACTCTGATTCTACTCAATACCTGCTTAATACCCTTGCTAACTTAAGCATCGGAGTCCCTTGCAGGTATCCCCCACCCTCCGGGGACACAGGATCAGCACCACCACCAAGTCCAACAAATCGGACACATCAGTTCTAACCGCCGTACACCTGCCAGACACGTCGGCTCTGACCAACACAGAAGATCTCGTCCGAGATCGACCTATAGTTTCAGGTAACCCTCGGAACAGGTGGTTTCTTTAGTACTGCAGGATGCAGCTTGCAATCTAATCAGATTCTGAGAAATCATATTGACTTGTTGAGTCAATATTTTATTCTGAGCTAATATGGCATTCGGAGCATCAATCTCAAGAACTCCTTTCTTCTGAGGTATCCCATTATTTACGGAATTCCTCTCAGAGGTATACATGAACTGGTTGTTTGTAACCATGTCAATGAGTTCTTGAGCCTCTTCAGGCGTTTTCTTCAGGTGAATAGATCCACCTGCAGAATGGTCCAATGACATTTTCGAAAATTCAGAGAGACCATAATAGAATATATCTAACATGGTCCATTATGAAAACATGTCAGATGGACATCTTTTGGTCAACTGTTTGTATCTTTCCCAAGCTTCATAGAGGGATTCACCATCTTTTTGTTTGAAGGTTTGAACATCCACTCTTAGCTTGCTCAGCTTTTGAGGAGGAAAGAATTTATCCAAGAAGGCAGTGACCAGCTTATCCCAGGAGTCCAGGCTATCCTTAGGTTGTGAATCCAACCA
>NC_029781.3:39270394-39272026 GCF_000817695.3 Arachis duranensis
TTTTCCCTGTTCCTGCTCATATGAAAGAGAAGAAAACAAGAAAAGAAAGAGGAGTCCTCTATGTCACAGTATAGAGATTCCTTTATGTTAGTAGAAAGAGAAAGGGGTGGAAGAATCCAAACACAAGAGATATAAGAAGTTCGGATTCGTAGATGTAGAGAGGTGGATAGAAGTGTTAGTAATTAATTAATTAAATAGAATAAGAAAGGAGAAGGAAGATTTCGAAAATAATTTTTGAAAAAGAGGTTAGTAATTTTCGAAAATTAGAGAGGGAAAAGTAGTTAGGTGGTTTTGAAAAAGATAAGAAACAAACAAAAAGTTAGTTAGTTGATTGAAAAAGATTTGAAATCAAATTTTGAAAAAGATAAGAAGATAAGAAGTTAGATAAGATATTTTGAACTCAAATTTTGAAAAAGATAAAGTTTTTGAAAAAGATAAGATAAAAAGATAAAAAGATAAAAGTTTTAAGAAAAAGATATTTTGAAAAAGATTTAATTTTTAAAAAGACTTAACTAACAAGAAACTACAAGATAAGATTCTAGAACTTTAAAGATTGAACCTTTCTTTAAAAAGAAAGTAACAAACTTCAAATTGTTGAACCAATCACATTACTTGTTAGCTAATTTTCGAAAATTTGATAAAAAGATAAGAAAAAGATTTTGAAAATATTTTGAAAAAGATTTTTGAAATTTTCGAAAATGCTAAAAAAGATATGATTTTTGAAAAAGATTTTAAAAAGATAAGATTTTTAAAATTGAAATTTTGACTTGACTTGTAAGAAACAACTAATTTTAAAAATTTTTGACCAAGTCAACCCAGAATTTTGAAATTTTGGAGGGAAATAAGGAAGAGATATTTTTTTATTTTTGAATTTTTAATGAAAAACACAAAAATGACCCAAAACATGAAAATTTTGGATCAAGACACAAGATGCATGCAAGAATGCTATGAATGTCAAGATGAACACCAAGAACACCTTGAAGATCATGATGAACATCAAGAACATAATTTTGAAAAAATTTTGATGCAAAGAAAATATGCAGGACACCAAACTTAGAAATCTTTAATGCATGAAAAATATGAATGCAAAAATGCACATGAAAAACAACAAAAGACACAAAACAAGAAATCATCAAGATCAAACAAGAAGACTTGTCAAGAACAACTTGAAGATCATGAAGAACACTATGAATGCATGGGATTTTCGAAAAATGCAAGAAAAATTTTGAAAGCATGCAATTGACACCAAACTTAAAAATTAACACAAGACTCAAACAAGAAACACAAAATATTTTTGGTTTTTATGATTTTATGATTTTTTTTGTATTTTTATTGATTTTTTCGAAAAACATTTTTGGAAAAACGAAAAAGGAAAGAAATATTTTTGAAAAAGTTTTTGAAAAGAAAATTACCTAATCTGAGCAACAAGATGAACCGTCAGTTGTCCATACTTGAACAATCCCCGGCAACGGCGCGAAAAACTTGGTGGACGAAATTGTGATCCTTGATATTGGCTCTTTGGTATGTACACAAAAACTATTGTGGCTCTTGGTTAAATTCACAACTCCGTTCAACTAACCAGCAAGTGTACTGGGTCGTCCAAGTAATAAACCTTACGTGAGTAAGGGTCGA
>NC_029781.3:39272610-39273076 GCF_000817695.3 Arachis duranensis
TCATCACATTCATCATGTTCATGGGTACGAATGAATATCTTGGAATAAGAATAAGAGAGATTTGAATAAAAGATAATAGAATTGCATTAATACTTGAGGTACAGCAGAGCTCCACACCCTTAATCTATGGTGTGCAGAAACTCCACCGTGGAAAATACATAAGCAAAGGGTTCAGGCATGGCCGAATGGCCAGCCCCCTGAAACGTGATCAATAGCCTCTTAGGATGAAGAATAAAACAAAATTGAGACCAAAGATGTAACGTGGTCAAAAGACGTCTAATACACTAGTAAAAGTCTTATTTATACTAAACTAGCTACTAGGGTTTACATGAGTAAGTAATTGATGCATAAATCCACTTCCGGGGCCCACTTGGTGTATGCTTGGGCTGAGCTTGATCATTCCACGAGCTAAGGCATTTCTTGGCGTCAAACTCCAGGTTATGACGTGTTTTGGGCGTTCAACTCC
>NC_029781.3:39273428-39274212 GCF_000817695.3 Arachis duranensis
TGAGAATGATGATGAGTGTCACGGATCATCACATTCACCATGTTGAAGTGCAACAAATATCTTAGAATAAGAATAAGCTGAATTGAATAGAAGAATAATAGTAATTGCATTAATACTTGAGGAATAGTAGAGCTCCACACCTTAATCTATGGTGTGTAGAAACTCCACCGTTGAAAATATATAAGTGATAGTGGTCCAGGCATGGCAGAGAGGTCAGTATCCAAAATGTGATCAATAGTCTTCTAGGATGAACAATGAAATAAAACTGAGACCAAAGATGTCTAATACAATAGTAACTTATCCTATTTATACTAGACTAGCTACTAGGGTTTACATGAGTAAGTAATTGATGCATAAATTCACTTCCGGGGCCCACTTGGTGTATGCATGGGCTGAGCTTTATCTATCCACGAGCTGAGGCTTCTCTTGGAGTTGAACTCCGAGTTATGACGTGTTTTGGGCGTTCAACTCCGGATCATGACGTTTTTCTGGCGTTTAACTCCAGACAGCAGCATGTACTTGGCGTTCAACGCCAAGTTACATCGTCAATTTCCAGCAGCGTGTACTTGGCGTTCAACGCCAAGTTGCGTCGTCATTCTTCGAATAAAGTATGGACTATTATATATTGCTGGAAAGCATTGGATGTCTACTTTCCAACTCCGTTGAGAGCGCACCAATTGGAGTTCTGTAGCTCCAGAAAATTCATTTCGAGTGCAGGGAGGTCAGATTCCAACAGCATCAGCAGTCCTTCTGTCAGCCTTTTTCAGAGTTTTGCTCAAGTCCC
>NC_029781.3:39285284-39285901 GCF_000817695.3 Arachis duranensis
AGAAGAAGAAGAAGATAATGGAGGTGAGTGAGGGGAGATGGATTCGGCTATATGGGTGGGGTTGGGTGGGAAAGAGGAGGTTGATGTGAATGGTGAATGGGGGGATTGGGAAGAGGATTTGAGGTGATTGATGAAGAAGATTGGGAAATTGTGACATGGGGAATTCAAATCACAAAAATAGGATTAGAAGGTAAGGTGGGAATATGGTAGGTGGGGATCCTGTGGGGTCCACAGATCCTGAGGTGAAAAGAAATACCATTCCTTCACCATATAGGCATGAGAAATGCCTTCATGCATCATTCTGGCGTTCAAACGCCCATTGGTGCATGTTCTGGGCGTTCAACGCCCATGTGATGCATGTTTCTAGCGTTGAACGCCAGTTTCATGCTTGTTCCTGGCGTTCAGCGCCAGTTTGTCCTCTCTGTGCACCATCCTGGCGTTTAACGCCAGGTTGTTGCTTGTTTTGGGCGTTCAGCGCCAGAATGGTGCTCTGTTCTGGCGTTAAACGCCGGCCAGATGCACCTTCTGGGCGTTGGACGCCAGCCCGTGCGTCCTCCAGGGTGAAAAATTTTTTTCTTCTGTTTTTGACTCTGTTTTTAATTTTTTTGATTTTTTCG
>NC_029781.3:39286155-39287243 GCF_000817695.3 Arachis duranensis
GGTTTGAACACCAAACTTAGAGTTTGGTTGTGGCCTCACAACACCAAACTTAGAATTTGACTGTGTGGGCTCTTCTTGACTCTGAACTGAGAGAAGTTCTTCATGCTTACTCTCTTCTGTCACAGAGGGATGGCCATGTGCCTTAAACACAAGGTAGGCCCCATTCAATTGAAGGACTAACTCACCTCTGTTGACATCTATCACAGCTTCTGCTGTGGCTAGGAAAGGTCTTCCTAGGATGATGGACTCATCATCTTCCTTCCTAGTGTCTAGGATTATGAAATCAGCAGGGATGTAAAGGCCTTCAACCTTTACTAACACGTCCTCTACTGTCCCATAAGCTCGTCTTCTTTACTAGCACGTCCTCTACTATTCCATGAGCTTGTCTCACTGACTTGTCTGCCAATTGTAATGAGAACAAGGCAGGTTGTACCTCAATGATCCCTAGCTTCTCCATTACAGAGAGTGGCATCAGATTTATTCCTGATCCAAGATCACATAGAGCTTTTTCAAAGCTCATAGTGCCAATGGTGCAAGGTATTAAGAACTTGCCAGGATCTTGTTTCTTTTGAGGTAGAGTTTTCTGAATCCAAGTATCTAGTTCACTAATGAGCAAGGGAGGTTCACTTTCCAAAGTCTCATTACCAAACAACTTGGCATTCAGCTTCATGATAGCTCCTAAGTATTGAGCAACTTGCTCTCCAGTCACATCTTCATCCTCTTCAGAGGAAGAATAGTCTTCAGAGCTCATGAATGGCAGAAGGAGATTTAATGGAATCTCTATGGTCTCTAGATGAGCCTCAGATTCCTCTGGATCCTTAATAGGAAACTCCTTCTTGCTTGAAGGACGTCCCAGGAGGTCTTCCTCACTAGGATTTTCGTCCTCCTCCTCCCTAGTGCTTTCGGCCACTTTGATCAAATCAATGGCCTTGCATTCTCCTTTTGAATTCTCTTCTGTATTGCTTGGGAGAATACTGGGAGGAGTTTCAATGACTTTCTTACTCAGCTGGCCCACTTGTGCCTCCAGATTTCTGATGGAAGATCTTGTTTCACTCATGAAACTGAAAGTGGCCTTTGACAGATCAGAG
>NC_029781.3:39290178-39311321 GCF_000817695.3 Arachis duranensis
CCTATTGCTTCTACTCAATCCTTCTTACTCCTTTCCATGGCAAGCTTTGTATAGGGGTTCACCATCAACTGTGGCTACTTTCATCCTCTCGGGAAAATGATCCTATGCGGTTGTCAGTCGCACGGCTAATCGTCTGGAGGCATCACCCATGGCTGATGGCTACATCCCATCCTCGCAGTGAAAACTAATGCTCACGCACTCTGTCACAGTACGGCTAATCACCGGTTGGTTCCCGCTCCTACTGGAATAGAATCTCTCTTTTGCGTCTGTCACTAACGCCCAGCAGGTTACAAGTTTGAAGCACGTCACAGTCATTCATTACCGGAATCCTACTCGGAATACCACAGACAAGGTTAGACTTTCCGGATTCCCAAGATCCTACTCGAAATACCACAGACAAGGTGAGACTTTCCGGATCTTCATAAATGCCGCCATCCATCTAGGTTATACCACGAAGATTCTGTTGGGGAATCTAAGAGATACACATTCAAGCGCTATTGCATGTAGAACGGAAGTGGTTGTCAATCACGTACATTCATAGGTGAGAATAATAATGAGGGTTATCTAACTCATCACATTCATCATGTTTCTTGGGTACGAATGAATATATTGGAATAAGAATAAAAGAGGATTTGAATAAAAGAAAGTAGAATTTCAGTAATACTTGAGGTACAGCAGAGCTCCACACCCTTAATCTATGGTGTGTAGAAACTCCACCGTTGAAAATACATAAGCAAAAGGTTCAGGCATGGCTGAATGGCCAGCCCCCCTAACGTGATCAATGATCTCCTAAGATGAAGAATAAAACAAAACTGAGACCAAAGATGTCTAATACAATAGATAAATGTCCTATATATATCAGACTAGCTACTAGGGTTTACATGAGTAAGTAATTGATGCATAAATTCACTTCCGGGGCCCACTTGGTGTATGCTTGGGCTGAGCTTGATTAATCCACGAGCTGAGGCATTACTTGGAGTTGAACTCTGAGTTATGACGTGTTTTGGGCGTTCAACTCCGGATAATGACGTTTTTCTGGCGTTTAACTCCAGACAGCAGCATGAACTTGGCGTTTAACGCCAAGTTACGTCGTCATTCTTCGAATAAAGTATGGACTATTATATATTGCTGGAAAGCCCTGGATGTCTACTTTCCAACGCCGTTGAGAGCGCGCCAATTGGAGTTCTGTAGCTCCAGAAAATCCATTTCGAGTGCAGGGAGGTCAGATTCCAACAGCATCAGCAGTCCTTTTGTCAGCCTTCTTCAGAGTTTTGCTCAAATCCCTCAATTTCAGTCAGAATTTACCTGAAATCACAGAAAAACACACAAACTCATAGTAAAGTCCAGAAATGTGAATTTATCATAAAAACATATGAAAACATCCCTAAAAGTAGCTTAAACTTACTAAAAACTATATAAAAACAATGCCAAAAAGCGTATAAATTATCCGCTCATCACCACCCAACATTCTCCAAAAATCACCCAATTGTGCTCTACACCATGCTTGAATGCTACTTCTTGAATTGGCTTTCTTGATGAACCTTGGATTCTCTTGCCAACCACCACTCCTTTCTCCATCATGTACCAACCCAAGAAAGACCTTGAGTTAGTCGTTTGTCTCCAAGATAGCATATTGATGGGGGTAAACCTGAAACCACTTAACAAACATATAAAGGCATCAAATGGAATTAAAGTGAGTTAAAATTAGCTATTTTAAGGCCTAAAAAGCATGTTTTAACATTTAAGCACAAATCAAGGGAGAATTGTAAAACCATGTGATAAACCCATATTTCATGGTTTATCTTGTGCTCAATTGAGTGGTTTTTATCAACTCTTTACCCACTTATTCATACTATTTGCATGGTTTTACATTTGCCTTCCTAATTATGTGCTTTGATTGAAAACATGCTTCTTTGGCCTTAAGTTCCCTATGTTTACTCCTCTCTTATTACCATTAGATGCCTTGATATGTGTGTTAAGTGATTTTAGAGATTACAAGGTAGGAATGACTCAGAGGATGGAAAGGAAGCATGCAAAAGTGGAAGGAATACAAGAAGTTGGAGAAACTGCTAAGCTGTCCAGCCTGACCTCTTCGCACTCAAACGGCTATAACTTTAGCTACAGAGATCCAAATGAGATGGTTCTAGTTGCATTGGAAATCTAACGTTTGGGGCTTCGCAACGATATATAATTTATTATACCTGCCCCGACGCCAGGTGACGCGAACGCGTGGATCACGCGGCCGCATCGCATCTGCGAACCTCAATCCGCGCGGCCGCGTCGACGACGCCTCCGCGTCACTCTTCCACGACCTGTACGGACCAGAAAGTGCAGGGAGTGATTTCTGGGCTGCTTTTGACCCAGTTTTCAGCCCAGAACACAAAGATTAGAGGCTATAAAGTGGGGGAATGCTTGCATTCATAATTATTCACTCATAATTCACAATTTTAGTTTTAGATGTAGTTTTTAGTGAGAGAGGTTCTCTCCTCTCTCTCTTTAGGATTTAGGATTTAGGATTTAGGACTTCTCCTAGTTTTAGGAGTGACTCTCGATCCAGGTTTTTATGTTCCTTTGTTTTTAAGCTTCCCTTTCACTTTATTTATTTATTCCAGCATTTGAGTTAATTATTTACTTTTATAATTTAATTTATGAATTATTCCATGTCACAGATTATTGTTTGAATTAATGATAATTGAGGTATTTTCAGTTTATGATTGCTTGCTTTTATTTACGTTACCATTGCTTCCGATCTGAAGATATTTTATTCCAGCAATTTACTTTTTTCCCCCTTTTTGGTCTTGGTTAAGAAATCAGTAACTCAACAGTTATCAAACTCAGCGTAAGTGATAATCGTTATCTTGCTAATTGAACTGAACTTCAATAATCCCAACTTTTTCTTAGGAAATAAATAGGATTCGAAGGTCAAACTAAATAGTCCCTTGACTTACCTTTGCTTCAAAGGTTAACTAAGTGGAATTAAGATACAACTTTCATTATTGCTGAGAGGGATAACTATGTTGGACTTCTAATTTCTCTCACCTTGCCAAAAGTTGCTTTACAGTATTTATTTATTTTAATTGTGATGTAGGTGGAAATTGCCTCTCAACAAATTTCCTTCGGCAAGTGTACTGAATTTGTCGTCAAGTAAAACTCACAATAGAGTGAGGTCGAATCCCACAGAGATTAACGGATTAAGCAAACAATGATTAATTGATTATCCTAGTTAGACAAATCATATTGGAGTGATAAGTAACAAGGAAATGTAAATGGCATAAAAGTAAAGAAAAGCTATAAAGTGCAGAAGTGTAAAATGGCAAGAAAAATAAATGTAAGAACTAAAAATAAAATGAACATTGGGATCAAGAGATGTTGCAATTCTCTGGATCAAATTCATTCTCATCTCTTCCTCAATCAATGCATTCATTGATCTCCTTGGCAATCTTAAGTGATTGGATTCCAATTCCTTGGTAACCCAATCTCTCAAATCTTGATCAATAGCCAATTCCTTGGTCAATTGCTCATGAGAAGAGATGAAGTATGGTCACTGATTATACCACATGCATTTCCCAAATCAAGTATTGGGGGGATTATAGTCACATATCCATCCCAACCCAACTTGGTCCATCATGAGAAAGCATTTCTAGCTTGATCTCTTCATTCCTCTTTCAAGGCTCAGAAGAGATCCAAGTTTGAATAGCTTCTTTTCCAAGAGAACTACCCAATGGGATGAAGAACAAAAGCTCTCTAGTAAAATCAAGAGAAAAGACAGAAGAAGAAGAATAAGAACTACACTTAATCTATTGAATCACAGTAGAGCTCTCTAACCCAATGTAAAGAGTTAGTTGGTCATTGCTCTACCGAAATAGAAAAGAAAGAAAGTGCAGAAAAGTAAAGATGAAGATTAAAACTAAAATTGAAACTTCAAAATTCATAAATGAAAGGTACACACTAGAATTAAACTACTACTAAGAAAATGAAAAGAAAAGAAAAGGAAGAAGAGTGGTTGAGGGGAGGGGTCCTAAGACCCACTCCCCTTGGAGTGTGCCAATTCACAGAAGTTCAAATTGGTCTTCACTCTCTCCCCCTTCCTTCAATTCTCCCGTACCTAGAATGACTTGAATGTAAAAACTAAGGCCTTTATATAGGCTCTCCTAAATTACAAAATGAAATTAAAAGCAAATTACACTTAAATGAAAATTCCTATTCTAGATGCTTCTTGTGGTCTTGATTGGTTGACAATTGTGGGCTTGCTTGCTTGGGCTTTGAAGTGGACTTGAGAGAAAAGTGAGTGAAGTTGAGGTCCAGGTGCCAATGTTAGTGCTACCGTTAGCCACACTAATGCTACAAGTGTGGCATTAGTGCTGAAGTTAGTGTGGCTAACGTCACACTTGCTACCAGTTGGTGTTTTTGGGGCTTAAAAGATGCCTCTAGTTCGTGCTTCAATTTCAAGCTCACTATAGAGTATTATATATCGTTGGAAAGCTCTGAATGTCATCTTTCTAACGCAACTAGAATCACCTCAATTGGACCTTTGTAGCTCAAGTTATGCTCCTTTGAATTGGACATGGTCGCTGGCATCGTCGCTAGCGTTAATGAAAAAGTTAAGTGCCAATAACGCTAGTGACCATGGTTTCATTATTGCCAGTTTCTGAGGCTCAAACTTAGTGTCCACCCCATACTATTATATATTGTTGGAAAGCTCTACAACTCGAGTTATACTTCTTGGAAGGTGAAGAGGTCAGTTGGCCTTAATACAGGTTGATACCATGTTCATCACTACACTTTCGGGGCAGGTTTTCTCCCTCAAATTTAGTGTCAACCATGTAGTGCTATATATGCTTGGAAAGCTTTGGAATCCTACTTTCCAATGCCACTGGAATCACCTCATTTGGAACTTTGTGGCTCAAGTTATGCGTGTTTGAAGAAGGCATAGTCAGGCTGCCTGGTGGGACTTTTGCCCATGTTAACTACCAAGTTAACTAGGTTAACGTGGGAGTTAACGTGGCTCATTGTGGCATGTGTCACTCCTTCCAACGTTAGTGACAATGTTGAGTGTCACTAACGTTGGCCATCACCTTCTTTCATCCACGTTAGCTTCCACGTTAACTAAGTTAACGTGGAAGTTAATGTGGCTCATTGGGGATTGTGGGTTGCTTCCATCGTTAGTGACAATGTTTGGTGTCACTAACGTTGTCGACAACCTTGTTTCTTCACGTTAGCTTCCACGTTATCTAGGTTAATGTGGGAGTTGACGTGGCTTCTTGTGACTTAGCCAACGTTAGTGATAAAGTTGAATGTCACTAACGTTGGCGTCCCCTTTTCTTCATAACGTTAGAGGCCACGTTAACTAAGTTAACGTGGCAACTAACGTGGCCACTTATGAGCTTGGTCCAACGTTAGTGATAATGTTAAGTGTCACTAACGTTGGCTCCATTTCCTTTCTTCAAAGTTAATGCCACTAACTTTTCTCACTAACGTTGGGGCTTTCCTTCCTTCCACGTTAGTGCCCATGTTAGTGTAACTAATGTAGCCACTAACGTGGCTTCTTCTCTTCTTCTTTTGGCCTGAAATCAATCAAACAAAGTGCATCAAAGTCTTGCTCTTAATCATGGAATCATGCATCTTCCAATTTATCATATAATCATGCAAAATTCTCATGAAATCATGTAAATTGCACAATGTATGCTTGAATCAAGATGTAAGTGAATATCTACCCAAAACTAGCTTATTTCCTAAGAAAATACATGAAACAATTCTACCCAAAACTAGCTTATTTCCTACGAAAATGCATGAAACTACCTTAAAAACAGTAAAGAAAGGTCAGTGAAACTGGCCAAAATGCCCTGGCATCACAACACCAAACTTAAAGCTTGCTTGTCCCTAAGCAAGTACTGGAACAAGAGAATGATGAATGGAATGCCAAGATAAATGAGTCATTCTTGTGGAAGTCATGTCCCTGGTTATATGGTGGTTTCATGCATAGCAACTTAGGTTCATTCCTGGATTTCAGACCTTTATCATGTCCTAGAATACTCACTGTGATTGCATCCCATGAGACTTTTATTCATTGATCCTTTTGTTGTTATATCAAGGCTTATTTTTGTTCTTAAGCTAAGTGCTCTGTAAGGGGGCAACTCTTTAAAATAAGCTTTCAGCCAACACTCCCGAACCAGTTGGTTCAAGGTGCTAGGTGTTGAAACACCCCTACGGACTTACTTCCTCAAGTCTCTCCCCCATACATACACACCACAGGCACATGGTTTGTTTATTTTCTTTTCTTGAGACCTTGGTGTCCAGCGTTTATTTTCTTTTCTTAAGGTCTTGGTGTCTGGTGCACGAAATTGTGATTCATTCTTTTCTAACTCGAAACAATCCCTGGTAATGGCTCCAAAAACTTGGTGCTCAATATCACGGTGTCTGAAATTCAATTCACAACTCCGCACAACTAACCAGCAAGTGCACTGGGTCGTCCAAGTAATAAACCTTACGCGAGTAAGGGTCGATCCCACAGAGATTGTTGGTATGAAGCAAGCTATGGTCACCTTGTAGATCTCAGTTAGTGATTGGAATCATAGAGTCAAATGGAATTAAATTGGATAAATAAAATAAATAAAAGGGATACGAATGCTTATGCAGATTCATTGGTGAGAATTTCAGACAAGCGAATGGAGATACTGTATGGCTCAAGAACGCCTGCTTTCCCACTGCTTCAACTCAATCCTTCTTACTCCTTTCCATGGCAAACTGTGAATAGGGGTTCACCGTTCGACGATGGCTACTTTGAATCCTCTCGGGAAAATGATCCTCTGCGGCTGTCACTCGCATGGCTAATCGTCTGGAGGCATCACCCATGGTTGATGGCTACATCCCATCCTCACAAGGGTTACTTATCATCACATTCATCATGTTCTTGGGTACGAATGAATATCTTGGAATAAGAATAAGAGAGGATTGAATAAAAGACAATAGAATTGCATTAATACTTGAGGTACAGCAGAGTTCCACACCCTTAATCTATGGTGTGCAGAAACTCCACCGTTAAAAATACATAAGTAAGAGGTCCAGGCATGGCCGAATGGCCAGCCCCAATGTGGTCACAAGACCGAATGATCAAAGACTTCTAATACAATAGTTAAATGTTCTATTTATAATAAACTAGCTCCTAGGGTTTACATGAGTAAGTAATTGATGCATAAATCCACTTCCGGGGCCCACTTGGTGTATGCTTGGGCTGAGCTGCACCAATTGGAGTTCTGTAGCTCCAGAAAATCCATTTCGAGTGCAGGGAGGTCAGATTCCAACAGCATCAGCAGTTCTTTTGTCAGCCTTTTTCAGAGTTTTGCTCAAGTCCCTCAATTTCAGCTAGAATTTACCTGAAATCACAGAAAAATACACAAACTCATAGTAAAGTCCAGAAATGTGAATTTAACATAAAAACTAATGAAAACATCCCTAAAAGTAGCTTGAACTTACTAAAAACTACCTAAAAATAATGCCAAAAAGCGTATAAATTATCCGCTCATCACGGTCCAGCACCTCTTTGGGCTACTAAATGTTCTGTAGCAAAGATTGCTCTTGATAGTGGACTTTCAGCTGATAATCCCGGGTTAGTTAACCCAAGTTATCAGGTGATAAAGCACCCCTGAGAGCTTAGTAATCCAAGCAGATCCTTGGTACAAGAACACCACAGACACATCCCTCAAGACTCAAACCCTTGGTGCCTAGCCTCTTTTCTTGCTAATTTTTTTTTATTCTTCAACCTTTGTTCTTTCCCTTTTTCTTATTAGGATCTTGTTATTTAGCTAGTCTCATGGGGTGTGTTCAAAGCATATGATTTAGGGCAGATAGTTGTCTTCCCACCTTGTGGTTGAACTAACTTAGCTAACTTATGACCACACCACAAACTCAGGAACTTACTCCATAGTATGAACTCTGCTCTGGACTTTTATAAAACACTCATTCTCTTTTCATTTGATTCAAAAGGGACAAGCATACTAGTAAGCAAAGTAAGGATGCAGTAATGACATTCAGACTAGAAAACACAGACTTAATCAATAAAAAGTTTAAAAGACAGAATTGACATGCTTATTTACAAGGAGCAAGCACACATACATACAAAGAACTTAGAAGACAATCATGCAATTGAATGTACTGGAATTAAGTAAGAGGAAAAAGGAACTTTACCATCTTGTAGTTCATATTTATTGTTGTTGCCCTTCTTCTCCTACTTTTCTCCCTTCCCACACCAATTTAGGCTAATTGCTTGTCTTCAAGCAACAAATAAAACCGTGGTGGTGGGGTCTATGATGGGTCATGAACGTCTTACATACTGAAATGTAAATGATGTATGTGGTTAAGCAAGCGAAAATTAAGGGTAACACTTCAAGCCTAAGAAGCAAAGGCGTTATGATTATACAAACAAGTGGTGTTGCTGGATACATTGCATAGAAAAATAAGTGGCACACCAAACTTAGTGTGACATTTTCTCTTAGAATTGATGCAAGTATCCAGAAAGATTGAAAACAGATTGTTGCAGGGCAACACCAAACTTAGAATGTGATCATATGCCAATTTTATTTGGAAAGAAGCTGAGTAAAAGAACTGTTGTGTTAATAACAAAATCACCAAGAGCCAGAGCTATCATGACAGGGGCTTCTTGGTGAGGCATTAACACAAACAGTTAGAGAGCATAGAAAATAAAGAACTAAAGCAATTACATGAATAAAGCAAAACAAAAGAAAATGTCTAATCTAGGTAATCAACCAACCGGTAGTTTGTTAATCACAATTAATCCCCGGCAATGGCGCCATAAACTTAATGCAGGTGGAAATTGTCTCTGAACAAATTTCCTTCGGCAAGTGTACCGAATTTGTCGTCAAGTAAAACTCACAATAGAGTGAGGTCGAATCCCACAGAGATTAACGGATTAAGCAAACAATGATTAATTTATTATCCTAGTTAGACAAATCATATTGGAGTGATAAGTAACAAGGAAATGTAAATGGCATATAAAGTGCAGAAGAGTAAAATGGCAAGAAAAGTAAATGTAAAAACTAAAAATAAAATGAAAATTGGGATCAAGAGATGATGCAATTCTCCGGATCAAATTCATTCTCGTCTCTTCCTCAATCAATGCATTCATTGATCTCCCTGGCAATCTTAAGTGATTGGATTCCAATTCCTTGGTAACCCAATCTCTCAAATCTTGATTAATAGCCAATTCCTTGGTCAATTGCTCATGAGAAGAGATGAAATATGGTCACTGATTATACCACATGCATTTTCCAAATCAAGTATTGGGGGGATTATAGTCACATATCCATCCCAACCCAACTTGGTCCAGCATGAGAAAGCATTTCTAGCTTGATCTCTTCATTCCTGTTTCAAGGCTCAGAAGAGATCCAAGTTTGAATAGCTTCTTTTCCAAGAGAACTACCCAATGGGATGAAGAACGAAAGCTCTCTAGTAAAATCAAGAGAAAAAACAGAAGAAGAAGAATAAGAACTACACTTAATCCATTGAATCACAATAGAGCTCTCTAACCCAATGTAAAGAGTTAGTTGGTCATTACTCTACCAAAATAGAAAAGAAAGAAAGTGCAGAAAAGTAAAGACGAAGATTAAAACCAAAATTGAAACTTCAAAATTCATAAATGAAAGGTACAAACTAGAATTAAACTACTACTAAGAAAAAGAAAAGAAAAGAAAAGGAAGAAGAGTGGTTGAGGGGAGGGGTCCGAAGACCCACTCCCCTTGGAGTGTGCCAATTCACAGAAGTTCGAATTGGTCTTCACTCTCTCCCCATTCCTTCAATTCTCCCCTACCTAGCATCACTTGAATGTAAAAATTAAGGCCTTTATATAGGCTCTCCTAAATTATAAATGAAATTAAAAGAAAATTACACTTAAATGAAAATTCCTATTCTAGATGCTTCTTGTGGTCTTGATTGGTTGACAATTATGGACTTGCTTGCTTGGGCTTTGAAGTGGACTTGAGAGAGAAGTGAGTAAATTTGAGGTCCAGGTGCCAATGTTAGTGCTACCGTTAGCCACACTAACGCTACAAGTGTGGCGTTAGTGCTGAAGTTAGTGTAGCTAACGTCATACTTGCTACCAGTTGGTGTTTTTGGGGCTTAAAAGATGCCTCTGGTTCGTGCATCAATTTCATGCCCACTATAAAGTATTATATATCGTTGGAATTCTCTGAATGTCATCTTTCTAACGCAACTAGAATCACCTCAATTGGACCTCTGTAGCTCAAGTTATGCTCCTTTGAAGTGGACATGGTCGCTGGCATCGTCGCTAGCGTTAATGAAAAAGTTGAGTGCCAATAACGCTCGCGACCAGGGCTTCATTATTGCCAGTTTCTGAAGCTCAAACTTAGTGTCCACCCCATACTATTATATATTGTTGGAAAGATCTGGATGTCTACTTTCCAACGCTTTTGAAAGTGCATCATTCGGAGCCCTACAACTCGAGTTACACTTCTTGGAAGGTGAAGAGTTCAGTTGGCCTTAATACAGGTTGATACCATGTTCATCACTGCACTTTCGGGGAAGGTTTTCTCCCTCAAATTTAGTGTCAACCATGTAATGCTATATATGCTTGGAAAGCTCTGGAATCCTACTTTCCAATGCCACTGAAATCACCTCATTTGGAGCTTTGTGGCTCAAGTTATGCGTGTTTGAAGAAGGCATGGTCAGGCTGCCAGGGGGGACTTTTGCCCACGTTAACTACCACGTTAACTAAGTTAACGTGGGAGTTAACGTGGCTCATTGTGGCTTGTGTGGCTCCTTCCAACGTTAGTGAAAATGTTGAGTGTCACTAACGTTGGCCATCACCTTCTTTCATCCACGTTAGCTTCCATGTCAACTAAGTTAACGTGGAAGTTAACGTGGCTCATTGGGGATTGTGGGTTGCTTCCAACGTTAGTGACAATGTTTGGTGTCACTAACGTTGTCGACAACCTTGTTTCTTCACGTTAGCTTCCACGTTAACTAGGTTAACGTGGGAGTTAACATGGCTTCTTGTGACTTAGCCAACGTTAGTGCCCACGTTAGTGTAACTAATGTAGCCACTAACGTGGCTTTTTCTCTTCTTCTTTTGGCCTGAAATCAATCAAACAAATTGCATCAAAGTCTTGCTCTTAATCATGGGATCATGCATCATCCAATTTATCATATAATTCATGCAAAATTCTCATGAAATCATGTAAATTGCACAATGTTTGCTTGAATCAAGATGTAAGTGAATATCTACCCAAAACTAGCTTATTTCCTAAGAAAATGTATGAAACTACCTTAAAAACAGTAAAGAAAAGGTCAGTGAAACTGGCCAAAATGCCCTGGCATCAAATTGCCATTTATTTTACTTTCCATTTATATTACTTATTCCTCATTCTTAAAACCCCGAATTCACAATCTCCATAGCCAATAATAAGAACATACCTCCTTGCAGTTCCTTGAGAAGACGACTCGAGGTTTGAATACTTGGTTAACAATTTTTAAAGGGGTTTGTTACTTGTGACACCCAAAACGTTGTTATGAAAGAACTTTTGAAGGTTTAGAAACTATACTTGCAACGAGGATTTATCCGCAAATTTCTAGACCACGCAAAAGTTCTCTCATCACCATGCTATTTCATTGAATAAATGTGGAAAAAGGTGATAAAATTCCCCAAATTAAGCACAAAATAAACCATGAAATCGGGGTTTATCAGGGGGCCAATAAAGCTCAATGGTGAAATTGCCACCCACTGAATGTGCTCTTGGTTATCAACTCCTTCCTCACCAACTTCCTCTTCCCCATCACTCAAATCATAACAAGGAGGTTGTGAGAAGTCTACCCCCATGTCTCTCTCAAGCTCAATGGGAAGAGGCTCATTAGGATTATTAAGGGGGTTAACCAAGGAGGACAAAAGATCATTAATGATGGAATCCTCATCTTGATCAATCTCCCTCAACTCCTATTTCTCCCCTCCGGTTCCGATACTCCACTTTCTTCCTCTTGTTTCATTTCATGCTCTAACCCTTCTTCTTTCCCTTGTGGCTCCATGCTCTCCTTTTCACCACACTCTTTAGTAGATTCTTCACATTCTTCAAGAGAAGTGCCTTGATTGGAAGTGAAGTAGATAGAAGCAGTTCACCGCTTCGGCTATGGTAGCCATGACTTGCCTTGAGTTCTTCGGAATCCGTCTTGCTCTTGGATAAAGGCTTGAAGGTCTTGATGGTCTTAGGTCAAGGGTGGGAAGGCTTCACATTGGGGTGAAGAATGAGGTTCATTGTTTGGGAGAAAGGTTGTATATGTGGGAGGTAGTTCATGTTGATGAGTATCTTGAGGTGGTATGTATGGATGTAGTTGTTGGTAGTAGTGGTGTGGTGTTTAAAAATGTGGTGGTTGAGGATTATATTGGAGGCATGGGTTATAGGCATATGGCGGTGGAGGTATATAATCATTGTGAAATCCACCATATCCTTGGGTTTGGTATGTGCATTGGAAAGGGTATGGCTCGTTGTAGTATATAAGAGGTTGATCCTTCCAAAAATGATGCTCCAATCCCATGATGCAATCCAAAATTAAAGTTATCAAACCCTACAAAATAATCATAACCAAACTCCAAACCAAGAGGGTGATAACGCATAGAGAAAATAGAAAATAAGCAAACAAAAGAAACAAAAATCCTAATTAATAGCAAAAACAAGCAAACAACCCAAAAAGTATCTATTCACACTATGGACATATTTACAACAACCAAAATATAGCACTCGTGACGCTAGTTCCCCGGCAACGGCGCCAAAAACTTAATGCGAGCAAAACTGTCAGTTAAGAATTCCTTTTGGGTAAAGGAGAGAAAACCTCGTTGCAAGTATAGCTCTCAACTAACAGTAATGTCTGATCAAAGTTTAAAATTTCTAATTATAACTGAGAGTCTTTCAAACTCGGGTCGTCTTCCCTAGGAACTAATGCCAACAAGTGCACACAATTTTTGTTGTAAAGATCAAAAGGGTGTTTTCAATGATAACGAAGCAAACAAAGAAGGAGATAAAAGAACAAGACAAAATTGCAATTGATAAAGTAATAAAGGAATAAAAGAACTATGTATGTAATATAGACAAGTAATGCTATAAAGTGATGGAAAAATGGTTCAAAACATAAATGAAACCTTGACTTGGGATGAGTCATGGAATCCCTTCCTTGCCATAACCACAACTATGATAATTGTGATAGATTAATTTCACTAAGTCAACCCTTAACATCGAAGGAAAAGTCAAGTGAGCATAGTTGTTATTAATCTACAAATCCTAGTTAACTTACAAAATTAATTAGTAAAATGCTAGCGTTAGTTGAAACAATAACAACTAACAACCCAAGAATTATCACTAAATGTTGGACACTATGGCTCTAGTAATCCATATACTCATTTCCCCCAAGCCAAGGGGTTGAAATTTACCCCATAATCAAATTTGCCATTTCATCAAATACATGGTAGGCATAAACATAAAACATGGCAAAATTGGGACAAGGATGAAAACTATAAACCACAAATGATCAAAATCAATAAAAGAAACTCAAACAAACATGTAATAATCATCAAACATCAAATTCATTAACTAGAAATCAAAATTGCCAAACTATGTATATATTGACAAGACAAAAGAAAGTAAAAGAAAGTGTAGAACAAGTGTAGTACTTAAAAGAGAAATTAAAGAAATACTTACAATGAGATAGCAAAATCCAAAGCCAAAATTGAAGTATAAAATGCTACAAACCCTAATTAAACCTAAGGAAACTTGAGAGAAACCCTAAACTAAACTACCCTAAAGTTACTCCTAAAATGTATTCTATGAAGTATGATAGTGTGTGTTATGATGGGTGGTTGCTTCCCCCTTCAAATATGCTCCAAAGCCTTCTAAAATGGGCCAAAAATCCCCCAAAATGTGAGTCTATGTGACTTTTTAATGGAGGCATGCGCTGGTACCTGTGCGTACGCACAGGTCTGTGCATGGGCACACTAGCTGATTTTTCTCCTGTGCGTGGGCACAGGTACTGATTTCCATTCTGTCCTGAGCATGGGCACAGGTGCTGATTTTGACCCTGCCTTGTGCATGGGCACAGGTGCTGATTTTGACACTTGTGCGTGGGCACAGAACCTGTGCATGGGCACAGAACCTGTGCATGGGCACAGGTGCTGATTTTGACATCTATGCGTGGGCTCAGAAGCTGTGCGTGGCCACAGGCTAAAATGCCTATTTTCTTGTTTTCTTCATGTTTTTTCTCTTTTTGCATGCTTTCTTCCACTTCTACCAAACCATTCTTGCCTCTAGGACCTGAAATCACTCAACAAATGTATGTTTTCACAATTAAGCTCAATTTAGAGATCAAACACAAAAGTATGCTATTTTAGTGAATAAGTGGGAGTTTATATGATGAAATCCATCCAATTGAAGCTAAAATATATCATCAACTATGGACTCATCACTTTTGAAAATATTTTATGTAATTTACTTGCTCTATAGATGCTTGCCCTTCCTTGAACAACCCACATTCTTCATCCTTATGAGCTCCTCTACACAAGTTACACAGAACAACTTGTGCTACCATTACAGATACTTACATATACCCCAATTATTTTGTAAGTAAGGATATTTGTTGAGATATAGCCTTGTTTTTTGTCAAAATAATGTCCAAAGTATCTAACTCCATCACACCTCTCTTCATTGTTCTTTTAGAGGAGTATAAAAACTGATTGTTAGCCACAATCTCAATCACTTCCAAGGCATCTTCAGTGGTTTTCATATTCATGGATCCTCCAGCTAAAAAATCCAATAAAATTCTAGAAGCATGAGTGAGTCCATCGTAGAAGATTTGGAGTTGTACCCAGTCAGCAAACATGTCTTGGGACACTTTTTCAACATTTTCTTGTACTTTTCCAAGCTTCATAGAGAAATTCTCTATCTTTTTTGTATGAAGAACTGTATATCATGTTTCAGCTTTGCCAACCTCTGTGGTGGAAAGAATTTAATTAAGAACTTATTGACCAAATCATCCTGTGTTGTTATGCTTTCTTTTAGTTGAGTTTCGAGCCACTACTTGGTTCGGTCCCTTACAGAGAATGGGAACAACATCAAGCGATAAGTTTCAGCAGAGACGCTATTAGATTTGACTTTGTCACTTATTTGTAGAAGGCTAGATATGTGAAAATTAGGATCTTTTTTGGGATTCTAACAAAATTGGCAATTTTGTTGCAGCAAGGTGACTAGTTGAGTCTTTAATTGAAAGTTGCGTGTCTCCATAGTGGGCCTCACTATGCTACTCCGACCATAAAACTCAAATAATTGGTAAATAATTAACTCATAAATTAATATTTATTCAAGAAAATTAGAAAATTAAATTTTATAGTTTAATCTAATAGAGCTAATTAAATCAAGAATTTTGGCACTAATTTTAAATAATTTGGCCCACGATTGGGTCGAACAGACAAAACCGGGCGGACCGGACCCGTATTGGGCCTAAGGCCCAACCTAACTCAGCCCAAATTAAATAACTCAACACCCTCCTCCCTTCTTGGCACTCATTTCACACTGAAACTCAGCAAGAATGGGAAAATAACTCTCTCACAAACACAAACCTAGCTTGATAATCAAATCCACAAAACTTTTAATCCGGAGCTCCGGTCGCCGTACCATTTGCGGTCATGTGACCATAGCAACGAGCTCTACAAAGCCCAATCATTGATTAGGTAAGGAAACAACTTCTATGTTCTAGTTTAAGGTATTCTGTGTTTATCGAAAAATCAGTTAAGGTATGGTTTCGGTTTCTCGTATCTAAAATATAATGTATTGTGAAAACATAGGCTAGTGACCTTATGATAGGAATTGAATTGTGATGTTATTATTGGTTAAGAATGATTATTATATATGTGGTTAATTGCCTTGGAGATTGCGAATGATGCTCTTGTTGATGCTTATGTGATTTGTACATGATATTGATTGGAATATGTATAATGGTTGATGAATTTGAAGTAGATATTGTACTTGATATGGATACTTGATGATGTATATTGAATATGGTTGAATTTCAAATATTGGACTGAAAATTGATGAAAATGGAAAATTGGCAGGATGTGGATGTAATGAAAAAGTTTGAAATATGAGTTGAGAATATTTGGTGCTGAATTGGTAAGGTTTGGGGTGGTTTGAAAAGATTTTGAATTCGTATGTTTTGAAAATGGAGGTTTTGTAAAGTTTTATGAAAACCATGATTTTGACCAACTTTGGTGGAGCATAACTTGATCTTTCAACCTTCGATTTGTATCTGAGATGTTTACGCCGTTTGAGGAACAGAGGAAAAATGCTTTAAAACGAGAAAGTTATGCAGGATCAAAGTTACACTGAAAATTCTAGACTTAGCAGCTTTTTGAACTTCTGCTATGCATGCGTACGCGAGGAAAACACGTGACCCGGCCATTGAACATGGTCCAGAAGGATTGCATACGTGAGATGTCTGTCGCGTACGTAGACATGGTAATTTTTCTTGGCTGCGTACGCGACCACATGGCACGCAACGCGAGAAGTGCCTTTGGATAGAGGGGCTCGCCTACGCGAACAAGTGCCACATATGCGAGGGGTCCAGTTTTGCTAGGGTGTATATGAAAAAGGTAGCTTGCAACGTGAGCATACGCTATGGGCTATGCTCCTCGCATACACGAGCAAGGGGTCGGGTACGCGAGCTCCTATTTTTCTAAAACTATGATTTTAATTTTTAACACATTCCTCCAACTTTCAAAATCCTAATTTTCTCTTGTTTGAAGTCTAGTAAGTAGTTTTTGGGAAATGAAATATGATTAGGGATGTGAGGAAGGTAACTTATTGATGAAGAAAGAGTTGATATGATGATAAATCATGCCTGGTAATGATTATATGAGTTTATTGATGATGATGGTGGAAGTGCTGATTATAGTATGAGCCGGATGGCTATATTGATAATGAGTTGCAGCTGATTATGAATATATGATTATTGGTTGAGTAAGTGACTGTTGCACTTCCAAATATCTGAGATATAAGTTTCCCTGTGCGAAAGCAGTGGCTTGCCACCATGTGCTCTGAGTTGAGACTCAACACTTTGCTGACCCTATGTTGTAAGTGTGGTCGGACACTATGAAACTTCCAGATGAGCGCGCCCCCGTGGATAAGCAGTGGTGTGTGTGTTATATGATTATGATTAAGAATGACTTAAGTTTTGGGGATGCATGACAGAGCGACAGTCCAATGGTTAGCTACCAGGACTTGTCGGGTTGGATATATAACCGACAGATGGGATTCATCAACTATAGGACAGGCATGCATCAGATGCAACTATGTGTTTATTTTGTATGCCTTGTTTAAATAGCCTAACTGATTGCATAAACTACTTGCTACTGTATTTGAATCCTAACTGTGATTCCCTTGCATGTAAAAATTGTATTTGAACCGAACGATTCTTGTGGTGGATGGGAGGTTCGGAGGACTTGGAAAGGGGATTATTAGATATTATGAAGATCCTTAGTTAGCAACCTAATTTACTTTTGGTTTAGTTATTTTATAAGTTTATATTATATGTTGGAAGTTCTAGGATTGCCTTCAGCTTTCCCGGGACATTATATGTTAGATATGTGGGCACTATTACTATGCTGAGAACCTCTGGTTCTCACCCTATACATATTTTATGGTTTTCAAAGGCAGGACGTGAGGTACCTCGTTGAGGCATTCTGAGAGCTTCCCACAAATACTTTCATCTCCACTACTTATGTATAAGTTGTTTGTCCCTCTTAGAGGTGATTTTGGAGAAACAGGTTTTGTAAAACCATGTCTTTTGGGTTCTTATGGGTTCCGAGCCAAGTCTTAAGCTTTGCTATTTGACTCTTGGAACTCTTTTGTATATAGCCATGTATAGCTTACTCTTACCTTGTTTCATTTACGTTATCGCTTCGGGAGTGTTGCGCTTTTCATTTTAACGCTTTTGTTTTAACTTTTCTTCAAAGGCTCCTAGTTATAAATCTTTTTCAAACTATATTATAAATACAATTTTATTTTTATAGGTCGTAATACCTCACCACCTCTATTTTATGACTTAAGCATAAGACTCCTTGTGGAAGGATGTTACATTATGGAATCAGAGCAGTTCGTTCCTATAGAGCTTGAGGGATGGACTGACTATGCTTCTGTGAATTCTGTGTGTGTTTTTGTCCTATTAGGATATCTAACTGATATATGTGGCACAAACATTCATGACTATGCATTTGGGACTTTGAAGCACTAGACTTATGATATTGAGACTGATCACCTTGATATCGATTGTTTGGTGTATATAGGAACCAAATGTCGCCTCGTGGATGCAGTTGAGGTTGTGGGAGAGGTCGAACTAGTAATGAAGAACTGGAACTCAATATGAATAACCCAGTGAACTTCATGGCTGCACTGGAGAATATGGCTGCTACGATGCAGGCCACTGCAAAGGAGCTTGGCCAATATATGAATAATGGTAATGGGGAAAAAGACGGAAACGCGCCGATGACACTGTCAGCATTTCTAAAGTATAACCCGCCAGTTTTTAGGGGAACCACTAATCCAACTGAAGCTAATAACTGGTTTCAGGCAATGGAGCGAGCACTACAAGCCCAATTGGTGCATGAAGATCAATGCATCGAATATGCTACTTATCAGCTTACGGGGGAAGCACTGCATTAGTGGCAGGGAACACTACGCCTCCTGCAACAGGGTAATGATCCTATTTCCTAGGATGCCTTCCAGGTTGAATTTTATAAAAAGTACTTCTCGAATTCAGTCAGGACAGCAAATAAACTTGAATTACTTCAGCTGAAGCAAGGTTCCATATCAGTGGATGAATATACGAACAAATTTGAAGAACTATGCTGATTTTCTCGTATTTGTCACGGAGCTCCTAGAGACTTCGAGGAGTCAAAGTTTATTAAGTTTGAGGGAGGACTCCAGAGCGATATCTTAAGTTCAGTGGGACCAACGGAGATTAAAACTTTCTTAGAGCTGGTAAATAAGAGCAAGGATACTGAAGACTATATGAGAAAGGCAACTGCAGATAGAGAAAGCCATAGGATGTCTTTTCAGCAGAACCGAGGAAGAAGTTTTGCTTCTAGGGGTCATACTTCAAGTGTGGAGGCTTTATACCACAACACACTAAAAGTCATACTAATTTTA
This sequence comes from Arachis duranensis, assembly GCF_000817695.3. Lineage (NCBI taxonomy): Eukaryota > Viridiplantae > Streptophyta > Magnoliopsida > Fabales > Fabaceae > Arachis > Arachis duranensis. Next base: position 39,309,387 of record NC_029781.3, read on the forward strand.
GAAGGCCTAGCAATAACAATTATCAAGGGAGAAGATTAAGGAAACAACCTCAGAACGAGCAGGCTTATGTTATTCATGTGGAAGGGCTGGATATAAAGCCTCAAACTTTCTAGAGAAATAGAGGCAAGGTAATGGGAGGCCACAGCAACCAGAACGGGTGTTCACTATATCAGCTGCGAGTGCCGAGGGGTCTGATACACTGATCCGAGGTAAATGTGAAATAGATGGTAAAACTTTGAATGCTTTATTTGATTCCAGAGCTACTCATTCATTCATAGCATTTGAGAAGGCAAGTGAATTTGAATTGAAGATAGTTGTGTTGAATTATGATCTGAATGTGCATAATGCTACTTCTGAAGCTATTGTGACTAGATTAGGTTGTCCACAAGTTTCTTTCTAAATACAACAATGGGATTCTGTTCATGACTTGATTTGTTTGCTGATGGCCGGTCTTGATCTCATCTTGGGATTGGATTTGCTATCTAAAAACCGTGTTCTTCTTGATTGTTCCAAAAAATCTTTGCATTTCGTGTCAAAGGGGTCAAAAGGGCCGATTGTGGCAAAAGGGTGTTATTTGAACTATATAGTAGTAAACTGTAGTGGAAGTGAATGCCAGTGTATAATGTTATTAGTTGTAAAGTGTTGGGAGAGGAGTAAAGTTTAGAACAGATTCTAGTTGTGAGTGAATTTCCAGAAGTATTTCCAGAACACATTCCCGAATTTCCTTCTGCTTGGGAAACCGAGTTTGTGGTTGAGTTGGTGCTTGGAGCAGGACTAATATTGATTGCGCTATATAGAATGTCTCCTTTGGAGTTAACAGAACATAAATCTCAGCTTGTGGAGTTGATGAGCAAAAGCTTCATTCGTCCGAGCATTTCACCGTGGGGAGCACCGGTGCAATAGTTTTCGCCCTGAAAAATTGTTACAATAGAATAAGTTCAAACTCTACTTAAAAAAAATAGGATTCATGAAGAATGAAACAAGCAACGCCAAGAATGAATGTTCAAAAAAGATTCAAGTGAACAGATAGGTGATAATCGGATTTTTGTGTGGTATAGAATTTCACTAATGAATTCTCGTAGCAAGTATAGTTTCTAAACCAACAAAATCCTTTCATACAAAAAATTGTTTGTCACAAGCAACAAACCCCTAATAATCCTAATAACCGAAGTATTTAAACCTCGGGTCGTCTTCTCAAAGGAATTGCAGGATAGTGTTCTTGTTATTGGTTATGAGTTGTATATTTTGGAGTTTTGGATGAGAATTAAGAAAAGTAAATTGTAATGGAAATCAAATGATAAAGTGATCTCACTACAACAAATATGGCCTTTAGTAACGCCAAATTTTGCAACGCCTTAAAACTGTTCTCTTAGATAGTTTTAGACAGTTTTTTGTAGTGTTACTGTTGAATTCAATATTTCATTATTTTATAGCAACAAATTAAAACCGTTCTCTTTGACTATTTTAAAGAATGGTTTTATAACCGTTACCATGATTTAGTTTTAAACAACGGTTTGTTTTTGGTTGTTTAAAGAATTGTACAAAAGAAACGCATTAAAACCGTTGCCGAAATGCTACACTTAAAAATTGTTCTATTAGATGGTCTTAGACAACGATTCTTACAATGTTGCTATTGAAGTTCATTTTTTCATTACACTATAGTAACAAAATAAAACCGTTCTCTTTGACTATTTTAAAGAACGGTTTTACAACCATTACAACAATTGTTTATGAAACAACCATTTTCTAATATTATTTAAATAATTATACAAATTAAACAATACCAATAAAAATAATTTTAGATAATTATATAAACTTAAACTATTTTTTCTATAAATACTAAATTTATAAAATACTAAAAAACTATTGTTATAAATATATAACAAATATTACCTTTGAAAAAAATAAATTAAAATAAATTAAAATAAATTTATA
>NC_029781.3:39311329-39321834 GCF_000817695.3 Arachis duranensis
TATCAATAAATATTATAAATTACTTTAGACTAATAACTTTACAAAATTTTTATAACAAAAATTATTATACATATTTTTATTTAAAAAATATAAAAAATATATTCTATATATTTTTGTATATTATTTCCTATCGAGCATGAATACATATGCTGATTGTAATAACGATCTACAATTAATAAAATTATTAAGCGATATCTTTAAAATAAGTTAATTCACAATAAATACATAACGCGTAATTAATTAAAAGTTAAAACCTCTTGTTGACTAGAAAATAATTAAAAAGAAAATCCTCTTGGTAAACTTAATCACACTTTTCCTCTGTCACCAAAAAATCAGACTCTTCCTCTTCTGTTCGAAACTGCAAAGAACGTTCTTCCTCCCTCCACCGTAGCATCAACCCTAACCCATGCGACATCATCAAACCGTAGCTCACCGGGAAGTCTGAAATCGTACCATCATTGCAAGTCACCAGGAAGCCCTAAATCACAACTCACCATCATCGCACCATCATTGTCACTGCGTCCTTCACAAAATCGTCGATGCCTCTTCCTTCCCGGCGTCACTAAGTCTCTCCTCTCTGCGGCGTCGCTGAGTTTCTCCTCTCCGTGGCGTCGCTGCTTCTCCCCTCTCCACGGCTTCTGTGCTTCTCCATTTTCCGTGACGTCCTTGTGTCTTCTGCTTCGCTACTTCTCCCCTATTCTACTTCGCTGCTTCTGCTTCACTGGGTTGTGCTTCGCTACTTTTGCTTTGCTGCTGTTGCTTCACTACATCTGCGGTTTGTGGGTTGTCATTTGTGGTAAGTGTTTTTCTTATCTGATTTGCTGTTGATTAGTTAGGGCTTGATTGCCTGTTGGGACTTGGGTATTTTTGTTGGATTTAAGAAGAAGAAAGGAATGTGGTAATATTTGTGAACATGAGAAAGATGAGTGTTGAATGTTGACTAAGTTTCTGTTCTGGTTTGAATTTGGACTGCATAATTGTGAATTGAGAATTTTATTTTTTATCCTTTTCTACTTCCCTGGTATATCCCATTTATTAAAGTTGCAGCCATTCCTTGTGCATAGTTTAGTTAAAACTCAACAAGCTAGCGATGTGTAAGCACTTATTTTACGTTAGCTTTTAAAAATTCATATGCAGGTGTGGAGATAACACTCATTTAAAAAAAGGTACAGAAATAGCAGATCTATTTTTTTATAGCACTTGATGATTTTCATAATAATTCAAATAAGTTAATAAGTTAATTCAACGTTATTAGCAATCTCCCATTCCCTTTGGAATATTCTAAATTTTTCTTATACACATGTATGATATAATAATAATAATTCATTAATAATTTATAAGTGAAGAATATAGTATGAAAATAAAGTCCTTTTTTTTGTTGGGGAAATGTAAACAAAGACTGAACAATGGGGCATAAGTTTCTAGAAACAGTGGGTTCTTAACAGGAATTATAAATATAAATGTGAAGGAAGCGAAGAAGAAAATGCAATGGTTGATGAATATGTTGCTTTGCACAGTTGAGCAATAAAATAGGGTTTGCAACATAGCAATGTATAAAGCTGAATATGCTATTGCTTAGTCGTTTTCCTCTATTGAGTCTTTAATTAGAACTTTCTTCTCTTGATTTGGTAATTATCCTTTTTCCCGCTTTTGTAAAATATTTTATTTCTTCCTTTAACTTACTCACTTTTTACTTCTTCCTCTTGTCTCAAGAAATCTATTAAACAAACTGGCTAAATTCACATACATTTTATGAGATAAATTTTAAAGGTGTTACCACAGGTGTTAATCAATTAATTCAATCAATAGCAAATTTTTAATATACGAGGATATTTTTTCAGAACACAACTAGATTATTGGTCCCACATTTAAAGCAGTTTGGCCTTTGGTACAAGTCCACTAATGTTGTGTTAGGAGCTTAGCTATGGTTTTTGTTTTAATTTTTTAACCCAATTTTGGCTACTTGGGTACTATTTGATTTATCAGTTATATATCACTTTTGAAAATAAGATTTCTAAAAACTGGTTTTAAAAGTGAATTTTTTGTTAAAAAATCTAGTTATAAATTACTTATATTTTTATTCTTTGTTGCTGTTTTAGTTTGTCTCTTTAAAACCAGAAAAAGGGACTCAAATAGCGGGTCTTTCTGTAGCTGCGACTACCTTAGACATTGAGCTACACTACAGGTAAATCATTTAGTATATTATCTTTTTATATTTGTTTGAACATTTAATTATTAAGAATATTTACTGATTAATTGATTGCTTAAGCTTCTTTGCATAATTTGTTAGATACAAATTATTTGTCTCATGATTGGTTAGAAAGTTATATCTGATTTGTAGTGGATTTAGGTTAAACTTTTTGGTTGCTGCTGATGCCTGGAATGAACGGTTTCAAAGTGTATAGTGCTATTTTATCCTTGTTAATGGCTGATTTCATGCCTTGTTTTGATTGAGCAATGATGATGATGGCCTTATTATGCTAACTTTTTATATTGCTGCTGATTGCCATTTTCGCTTGCTACCGTTTGATTTTAGTGCTGATTAGTGCTGATTTGATTTTAGTGAGTTCATATGGGTTGATTTTGCTATTTGTTTAAATTCAGAAATGTCCTATTTACTACCAGAGTGCTGTCGAAATTTCTAAAAATTTATGTGTTAATTGAATTCCAATTTGTGAATCAAATTCGGTAATTTGCTACTTTAGTTTTGTTTCGTGACCAAATTCAACTCAAAATGTTACTTTAATTTATTCTTTTTTTTCAACTAAATATCTTATAAATTAAATCAATAAGAGGGATGGTATATAATTAGTATCTTTGTATAGAGACAACAGTGAAGAAAACACCTCCTTCTTTCCCTTTTTCCTCTTTTCTTCTTCTTCTTCAATTTTTGCCCTCCCCTGTCTTTGCAATCGGAACAAAAATGCCACTGTTACCCTGTTTCTGTGCTCATCCTCCACTGTGCGCCACCAGTAGCCGCCTCTGGGTCGACACTGCTCTGCCTCCATTCTCCCTCCCCTTGCCATTTTCCATTTCTGCTTCTTCTGTAGGTTCTCAATTTTTTTCCCTGTTTACATTTTCTTAGTTTAATTAGTTTGTTCAGTTTTTGTTAAATTAGTAGGTTTAGTTATGCATGCTTAGTGGATTATAGGTGGTTAGGAAGTTATATCTGATTTGTAGTGGATTTAGGTTGAACTTTTTGGTTGCTACTGATGCCTAAAATGAATAGTTTCAAATTGTATAGTGCTATTTTATCCTTGTTAATGGCTGATTTCATGCCTTTTTTTTGATTGAGAAATGATTATGATGGCCTTATTATGCTAACTTTTTATATTTCTGATGATTGCCATTTTCGCTTGCCGCCGTTTGATTTTAGTGTTGATTTGATTTTAGTGAGTTCATATGGGTTGATTTTGCTGTTTGTTTAAATTCATAAATGTCTTATTTACTGCCAGAGTGCTGTCAAAATTTCTAAAAATTTGTGTGTTAATTGAATTCCAATTTGTGAATTGAATTTGGTAATTTGTTACTTTAGTTTTGTTTCGTGACCAAATTCAACTCAAAAGGATACTTTAATTTGTTCTTTTCTTTTTCAACTAAATATCTTATAAATTAAATCAATAAGAGGGATGGTATATAATTAGTATCTTTGTGTAGAGACAACAGTGAAGAAAACACCTCATTCTTTCTATTTCTCCTCGTTTCTTCTTCTTCTTCTATTTTTGCCATCCCCTGTCTTCGCAACCAGAACAAAAATGCCACTGTTCTCCTATTTTTGCGCTCATCCTTCACCGTGCGCCACCAGTAGCCGCCTCTGGGTCGACACTGCTCTGCCTCCATTTTCCCTCCCCTTGTTGCTTCTTCTGTAGGTTCTAAATTTTTTCCCTGTTTACATTTTCTTAGTTTAAGTAGTTTGTTCTGTTTTTGTTAAATTAGTCAGTTTAGTTATGCATGCTTAGTGGATTAAAGGTGGTTAGGAAGTTATATCTTGTTTGTTGTGGATTTAGGTTGAACTTTTTGGTTGCTGCTGATGCCTGGAATGAACGGTTTCTAATTGTATAGTGCTGTTTTATCCTTGTTAATGGCTGATTTCATGCCATATTTTGATTGAGCATTGATGATGATGGCATTATTATGCTAACTTTTTATATTGCTGCTAATTGCCATTTTTGCTTGCTGCCGTTTAATTTTAGTGCTGATTAGTGCTGATTTTATTTTAGTGAGTTCATATGGGTTGATTTTACGGTTTGTTTAAATTCAGAAACGTCCTATTTACTGCTAGAGTGCTGTCGAAATTTCTAAAAATGGTTGATTATGATGATGTTGATTTAATTGTTTTGTGTATCTAAATAGAAGAATGTTATCATATATATGTTTGTCCTCTCTCTCTCAAACATTTTTGTTTAACATTATTAGTATTAAAGATGTGTAGTTTTATATTTGATTTTTTTGTTTACAGGAAAACTATGTTGAAAGGGAAATCATACTTGATTAAGGTCAAATTTTTAAAAGCAAATGTTACAGAGTAAAAGTCATGAACTTGTGGACATGATGACTATTTGCTACTTAGCTATTTTAACTCTCTTTTGTTATTATATTTTTTGCAAACTTAGATGATATTGTGGATGTTACAACAATTTTTATAAGTTAAATTTGATGGGAAATGTTCAATTATTTTTCTTTAGTGACTTGATTCAAGTAGTTTAGATTTTTTATTGACATAAATAATTAAAAAAACTGAAAATAATTTTATTCACGAGAAAACTATTGTAAATAAAAATTATGTATTACAAAAAAACTGTGGTCAAAAGTTACAAAAGACAATGGTGTTAAAACCGTTGTCAAAGATGACTACATAATAAAATTGTTGCCAAAACATGACTCCAATGGTAACGCTTTAAAACCGTTGTCTTAGATAACTATAAAATGGCAATGGTATTAAAACCGTTGCCGAAAAACGAAATCAACGGTAACACTTTAAGACCGTTGTCCTATATGACTATAAACTGGCAATGGTTTTAAAATCATTGCCAAAACCTGGCACCAACGGTAACGATTTAAAACCGTTGGCTATGTGAATAATAAAATCAAAACAGTTTAGAACCGTTGCCTATCCAGTTACGGTATTAAACCATTGTCATATTAATAGGAACGGTTCTAAACGGTTGCTTATTGAGCAATGAATCAAAAACGTTGTTTAAAATTTTCCCGTCAAAACCATTGTCTATGCCACTAACTATGGCAATGGTTTTTCTGTTACCGTTGCCTTTGAGCATTGGTAACGGCCGCATATACACAAGTCGAAAACCGTTTCCAAAGGTTGCCTAAAGTTTTGGGAACGGTTTTTCAATCTACGGCAACGTTTTTTTACCGTTGCAAAAAGCCTTATTTGTTGTAGATCTTGACAAAATTTGGTGGTCAAGGATCTCTATCCTTATTACTAAATACATCATGATAATTGCAAGGATCAATCCCATTAAATCATCCTCTAACTAGTAAAGGGAGGTTAAAGGAGCTATATCAATCCAAGTCCATAGGTCCTAACTATTCACTAATTGAATTAATAAGAGCTAGAGTCAATTGCTATCAATCATCAATCACTTGGATATTAGTGACTCAAGAGTTCCTAAATTACCATCTCAAGCCAAGAACCTAAAATTCTACTCTAACATCCTTCCAAGCATTTTATTAAACACTTGAAAGGCATAAAAGGAAAGTATAGTAAATTGATAACAAGAATGAATTCTAATAACAATCAATTGCAAGAATTAACAACAACAATCAAAGAAAATACAATTAACATGAATTATCTCAAATTGCATTAAAAGAAAATAAGAAGAACAAGAGTAGATCAACTACAAAGTATGGAAACAAAATAGAGGAAATTGCAGCAAGAGATTAGCGGAACAAGATGTAGCAACATAGAATTGAAAGGTAGAAGTAAATGAAAGCAAAGATTAAAACCTAGATCTAAGAAATTCTAACCTAAACCTAATCATAATTCTAGAGAGAAGTGAGAGCTTCTCTCTCTAGAAACCAACTCTAAAACGAGATCTAAAACTAACTAATGTGTTGAATGATGCAATGGTGTATTCCCCTTCAATCCTTGATGCTTTTAAGCATTTTGGCATCAAAGTTCGTTCAGATTGGGCCCCACAGCTCCTGTGAAGTTGCTGGGAATGATTTCACTTAAAAAACACGTGCCAGCACTGACGCGTATGCGTACCGCATGCGTACGTGTCCCTGGAGCATTGCGCGATCCACGCGTAAGCATCTAGTGCGCGCGCGTGTCCATGGGCGCATCCCAAATCTTTGGCTTTTCATGATTTCTCCACTTTGCATGCTTTCTTGTCACACCTTTGATCCATTCCTAGCCCTTTTCAGTCTGAAATCACTAGGAAACACATCAAGACATCTAATGGAATCAAAGGAAGATTAAAATTATCAAATCAAAGGTTAACAAAACTAAAGATTAAAATTAAAAGCATGTTTTCACACTTAAGCACAATTAAAGGAGGAATCACAAAACTATGCTATTTCATTGAATAAATGTGAGAAAAGGTTAACAAAATGCTCTAAATTCATCACAAAAACCCTAAACACGGGGTTTATCAACCTCCCCACACTTAAACCTTAGCATGTCCTTATGCTAATTATTCAATGTAACTAAACTATATGCAACCTATCTTAAATGCATCTATCTATATGAATGCAAATGCTTAGGTCAAAACAAATCAACTTCCAAGAGAACATATGTAAGCACAAGGGCTAAAGCAATAGGATTTACAAACTTGCATGAATAAGAATGATTATGGTGAATACATGTAATTGAGCAATTGAACCCTCACCGGATGTGTATCCGTTCTAGTCACTCAGGTGTTTAGGGGTTGATTTACTCAATTCGCCCCTAATCATGCTTTCCAAAATTTGTTCTTCATCTAACAATCAACAATCATTCAATGCATGCATACAAATATCATGAGGTCTTTCTCAAAGGTTGTAATGGGGCTAGGGTCAAGGTAGGATCATATATGGTTAAATGGACTAAAATTTGAATCTTGGATTAGCCTAGACTTTTCCACCTAATCTATATAATGATCTATACAAATTGAAAACTATCCTAACTACCCATTCTTCACTTTTTCGTATACTCGTGCATTTTCCTTTTCATTTTACAACACCTATGTATTGACTCCTTTATTTGGACTTTACTTTGGGGTATTTTGTCCCCTTTTTATTGTTTTTCCTCTTTTTTTTCTTTTTCCATATTTTTTTCGTATATATTTTCTTCTTTTCTTTTTTTCTTCTTTTATTTTTCACATTTTTCTTTCTTTCAAGCTTTGTACAAGAATGTCAATGCATAAGGTCTATACATTTAATCAATACATGAGTGTGCATCCAATTCCCAAATATAGAAATAGAAAACACCCTTATTCCCAACCAATGTTCCTAAATCTTCCCAAACTTGAATAATAGAACTCTCTGGTGCATGAAATTGTGATCATCAATGGCGCCATCAACATGGTACGCTCAATTACAATCTCAACTCTTTATCACAACTTCGCACAACTAACTAGCAAGTGCACTGGGTCGTCCAAGTAATAAACCTTACGTGAGTAAGGGTCGATCCCACGGAGATTGTTGGTATGAAGCAAGCTATGGTCATCTTGTAAATCTCAGTCAGGCAGATTCAAATGGTTATGGATGATATATGAATAAATCATAAAGTAAAGTTAGAGATACTTATGTAATTCATTGGTGAGAATTTCAGATAAGCGTATGGAGATGCTCAGTCCCTTCCGTCTCTCTGCTTTCCTACTGTCTTCATCCAATCCTTCTTACTCCTTTCCATGGCAAGCTGTATGTTGGGCATCACCGTTGTTAGTGGCTACAGTCCCGTCCTCTCAGTGAAAATGTTCAACGCGCTCTGTCACAGCACGGCTAATCATCTGTCGGTTCTCAATCAGGTTGGAATAGAATCCATTGATTCTTTTGCGTCTGTCACTAACGCCCAGCCTTCAGGAGTTTGAAGCTCGTCACAGGCATTCAATCATTGAATCCTACTCAGAATACCGCAGACAAGGTTTAGACCTTCTGGATCCTCTTGAATGCAACCATCAATTCTAGCTTATACCACGAAGATTCCAATTAAGGGATCCAAGATATATCTACTCAATCTAAGGTAGAACAGAGATGGTTGTCAGGCACACGTTCATAGGTGAGAATGATGATGAGTGTCACGGATCATCACATTCGTCAAGTTGAGGAACAAGTGATATCTTAGAACAAGAACAAGCTGAATTGAATAGAAGAACAATAGTAATTGCATTAATACTCGAGGTACAGCAGAGCTCCACACCTTAATCTCTGGTGTGTAGAAACTCCACCATTGAAAATACATAAGAACAAGGTCTAGGCATCGCCGTGAGGCCAGCCCCTAAAACGATCAAAAGATTTAAAGATCTAAAGATGTGAAATACAATAGCAAAACGTCTTATTTGTAGAGAACTAGTAGCTTAGGGTTTACAAAGATGAGTAAGTGACATAAAAATCCACTTCCGGGCCCACTTGGTGTGTGCTTGGGCTGAGCATTGAAGCTTTCATGTGTAGAGACTTTTCTTGGAGTTAAATGCCAGCTTTTGTGCCAGTTTGGGCGTTTAACTCCCATTCTTGTGCCAGTTCCGGCGTTTAACACCGGGCAGTTTTGAGCTGATTTGGAACGCCGGTTTGGGCCATCAAATCTCGGGCAAAGTATGGACTATTATACATTACTGAAAAGCCCAGGATGTCTACTTTTCAACGCAGTTGAATCCACTTTGAGTGCAAGGAGATGTCAAAATCCAACAGCATCTGCAGTCCTTTTCAGCCTCTAAATCAGATTTTTGCTCAGGTCCCTCAATTTTAGCCAGAAAATACCTGAAATCACAGAAAAACACACAAACTCATAGTAAAGTCTAAAAAAGTGAATTTTAACTAAAAACTAATAAAAATATAATAAAAACTAACTAAAACATACTAAAAACAATGCCAAAAATCGTATAAATTATCCGCTCATCACTCTCCCTAGCCTAAGCTAATCAAAGATCCAAACAAGGGACTTTCGTTGTTTTTTATTTTAGGCTTGTAATGTGCTTAAATGAAGAACAATTGGATTAAGCATAAGCTCAAAGTTGGTTAACAATGAAGAGTAAAAGGTAGGCTATTTGGGTAAGTGAGCTAAGGAAATAATGGCCTCAATCATATAAATGCATGAATACAAGGAATAATTGGACATATAGAATTAAGCAAGTCAAGGATCACAATTATAGAGAGAGAACATTTGCACACAAGAAGGAAAATAAGTGATCATAAGATGTAACCACACCATTAGGCTCAAATCTCACCTGCTTGTGTTCTTAGCTTAAAACATGCTTCACAAAATATATAATTCAAGCAAGTTCCACAAAAATTTTCCAGTCAATTGGGGAGATGCTCTATAGATGAATTCCTTGGAAAAATCTCATTATTTTGACTAATGTTATTACCTAAATGCAATGTTGTGATTGAGAAATTCTAAAAATTCATTAGTTTATCCCTTTTTCTATCAAAACAAATTTGATATGCAGCAAGGGTCAACTAGGTTTCAACAATCCAAAATATTTTTCTACATATAACCAAAAAGCTAAAATCCAACTAAAAGTATCTAAGGTGTGGTGGACGAAATTGTGATACAATAGTTCTAGGCACTGTTAGAGAAGCTTTTTCTTTCCACAACTCCGTTCAACTTAACCAGCAAGTGTACTGGTCATCCAAGTAATACCTTACGTGAGTAAGGGTCGATCCCACAGAGATTGTTGGTATGAAGCAAGCTATGGTTACCTTGTAAATCTCAGTTAGGCAGATTAAATAGTTTTGGGTTTCGAAAATTAATAACAAAAAGAAAATAAAAAGGGATAGAAATACTTATGTAAATTAATAGTGGGAATTTCAGATAAGTGTATGGAGATGCTGTGCTCCTATTGTATCTCTATTTTCCTATTACATTCATCCAATCCTTCTTACTCCTTTCCATGGCAAGCTGTATGTAGGGCATCACCGTTGTCAATGGCTACATCCCATCCTCTCAGTGAAAACGTTCCTATGCTCTGTCGCAGTACGGCTAATCATCTGTCGGTTCTCAATCAGGTTGGAATAGAATCCCTTGATTCTTTTGCGCTTGTCATCACGCCTAGCCTTCAGGAGTTTGAAGCTCGTCACAGTCATTCAATCCCAGAATCCTACTCAGAATACCATAGACAAGGTTTAGACTTTCCGGATCCTCATGAATGCCGTCATCTATCTAGCTTATACCACGAAGATTCTGTTGGGGAATCTAAGAGATATGCACCCTGCCTAAAGTAGAACGGAAGTGGTTGTCAATCACGCGCGTTCATAGGTGAGAATGATGATGAGTGTCACGGATCATCACATTCATCAAAGTTAAGTGCAACGTATATCTTGGAATAAGAATAAAAGAGAATTGAATA
>NC_029781.3:39322445-39323634 GCF_000817695.3 Arachis duranensis
AGAAGGTGATGATCTGTGACACTCATCACCTTCCTCAATCTATGAACGTGTGCCTGACAACCACCTCCGTTCTACATCAGATTGAATGAGTATCTCTTAGATTCCTTAATCAGAATCTTCGTGGTATAAGCCGGATTGATGGCGGCATTCATGAGAATCCGGAAAGTCTAAACCTTGTCTGTGGTATTTCGAGTAGGATTCTGGGATTGAATGGCTATGACGAGCTTCAAACTCCTGAAGGCTGGGCGTTAGTGACAGACGCAAAAGAATTCAAACTCCTGAGGGCTGGGCGTTAGTGACAGACACAAAAGAATCAATGGATTCTATTCCAACCTGATTGAGAACCGACAGATGATTAGCCGTGCTGTGACAGAGCATAGGAACGTTTTCACTGAGAGGATGGGAAGTAGCCATTGACAACGGTGACACCCTACATAGAGCTTGCCATGGAAGGAACCTTGCGTGTGGGAAAGGATTTCAAGGAAGAGTTGAAGTTCAGAGGACAAAGCATCTCCAAAACTCCAACATATTTCTTATTACTGCACAACAAGGAACGCTTTTATTCTCCATTATTAAAGTAATAACTATTTATTTTATACCCTTTTCTCTATTAAAATACGAGGCTAAAGAATCCTATTGGTATCCTGACTAAGACAAATAAAATAAACATAGCTTGCTTCAATCCAACAATCTCCGTAGAATTCGACCCTTACTCACGTAAGGTATTACTTGGATGACCCAGTGCACTTGCTGGTTAGTTGTGCGGATTACAAATTCGTGCACCAGATGTCTAATACAATAGTAACTTATCCTATTTATACTAGACTAGCTACTAGGGTTTACATGAGTAAGTATTTGATGCATAAATCCACTTCCGGAGCCCACTTAGTGTATGCTTGGGCTGAGCTTGATCTATCCACGAGCTGAGACTTTTCTTGGAGTTGAACTCCAAGTTATAACGTGTTTTGGGCGTTCAACTCCGGATCATGACGTTTTTCTGGCGTTTAACTCCGGACAGCAGCATGTACTTGGCGTTCAACGCCAAGTTACGTCGTTAATTCCCGAATAAAGTATAGACTATTATATATTGCTGGAAAGCTCTGGATGTCTACTTTCCAAAGCCATTGAGAACGCGCCAATTGGAGTTATGTAGCTCCAGAAAATCCATTTCGAGTGCAGGGAGGTCAGA
>NC_029781.3:39326403-39327274 GCF_000817695.3 Arachis duranensis
GAAATGGAGGAGCACAAGAGTGCAACTTTCATTCTAGGAAGACCTTTCCTAGCAACTGGCCGAACCCTCATTGACGTCCAAAAAGGGGATTTAACCCTGAGAGTCAATGAGGACGAGTTTAAGTTGAATGTTATTAAAGCTATGCAGCATCCAGACATCCCAAATGACTGCATGAGTGTTGATATTATCGATTCTCTGGTAAGAGAGGTCAATATGGCTGAGAGTCTCGAATCAGAGCTAGAAGACATCTTTAAAGATGTTCAGCCTGATTTGGAGGAATCAGAGAAGATAATAGAACCTCTGAAAATCCCTCAAGAAGAGGAGAAACCTCCAAAACCCGAACTCAAACCATTACCACCATCCCTGAAATATGCATTTCTGGGAGAAGGTGATACCTATCCTGTAATTATAAGCTCCAACTTAGAGCCACAGGAAGAGGAAGCACTAATTCAAGTGCTAAGGACACACAAGACAGCTCTTGGGTGGTCCATCAGTGATCTTAAGGGCATTAGCCCAGCCAGATGCATGCACAAGATCTTACTGGAGGATGACGCCAAGCCAGTGGTTCAACCACAAAGGCGGCTGAATCCAGCCATGAAAGAAGTGGTGCAGAAATAGGTCACTAAATTACTAGAGGCTGGGATTATTTATCCTATTTCTGACAGTCCCTGGGTGAGCCCTGTCCAAGTTGTCCCTAAGAAAGGTGGCATGACAGTGGTTCATAATGAAAAAAATGAACTGGTTCCTACAAGAACAGTTACAGGGTGGCGTATGTGTATTGATTATAGAAAGCTCAATACAGCCACCAGAAAGGATCATTTCCTTTACCATTCATAGACCAAATGCTAGAAAGACTAGCAGGTCATGAATA
>NC_029781.3:39327520-39328077 GCF_000817695.3 Arachis duranensis
TGAAGGAATTGTCCTTGGGCACAAAATTTCGAACAAAGGAATAGAGGTGGATCAAGCCAAGGTAGAGGTAATTAAAAAATTACCACCACCTGCTAATGTTAAGGCAATCAGAAGCTTTCTGGGGCATGTAGGATTCTATAGGAGGTTTATAAAGGATTTTTCAAAAATCGCCAAACCTCTGAGCAACGAGCAACCTGCTGACACACCATTTATCTTTGATAAAGAGTGTCTGCAGGCATTTGAGACTCTAAAAGCTAAATTGGTTACAGCACCAATCATCTCTGTACCAAACTAGACATTACCATTTGAACTGATGTGTGATGCCAGTGACCATGCCATTGGTGCAGTGTTGGGACAGAGGCATGACAAGCTTTTGCACGTCATTTACTATGCCAGTCGTGTTTTAAATGACGCACAGAAGAATTACACAACTACAGAAAAAGAGCTGCTTGCAATGGTTTACGCCATTGACAAATTCAGATCCTATTTAGTAGGATCAAAAGTGATTGTGTACACTGATCATGCTGCTCTTAAATATCTACTCACAAAGCAGGATT
>NC_029781.3:39328105-39328630 GCF_000817695.3 Arachis duranensis
ATTAAAACCCAGACTCATCAGATGGGTGTTGCTTCTGCAAGAGTTTGATATAGAAATAAGAGACAGAAAAGGGACAGAGAATCAAGTAGCAGATCACCTGTCCCGAATAGAACCAATAGAAGGGGCATCCTTCCCTCTCACTGAGATCTCTGAAACTTTTCCGGATGAGCAACTCTTTGCCATCCAGGAAGTGCCATGGTTTGCAGACATTGCAAACTACAAGGCAGTGAGATTCATACCCAAAGAGTACAGTAGGCTGTAATCAAAGAAATTGATCGCAGATGCAAAGTACTATCTTTGGGATGAACCATATCTCTTCAAGAGATGTGCAGACGGAGTAATCCGTAGATGTGTACCTAAGGAAGAAGCGCAAAAGATTCTATGGCACTGCCATGGATCACAGTATGGAGGACATTTTGGAAGTGAGCGAACAGCCACAAGAGTCCTCCAAAGTGGCTTCTACTGGCCTACTCTTTATAAAGATTCCCGAGCATTTGTGCTTAATTGTGACAGTTGCCAAAGATC
>NC_029781.3:39328701-39333741 GCF_000817695.3 Arachis duranensis
AGGGATATTGGAGATTGAGTTGTTTGATGTATGGGGCATTGACTTCATGGGACCTTTCCCACCATCATACTCAAACACTTATATTCTGTTGGCAGTGGATTATGTATCCAAATGGGTGGAGGCTATTGCAACACCCACTAATGATACTAAAACAGTGTTAAAATTCCTCCAGAAACACATCTTCAACAGATTTGGTATCCCTAGAGTATTAATCAGTGATGGGGGCACTCATTTCTGCAAGAAACAGCTTTACTCTGCTCTGGTACGTTATGGAGTTAGCCACAGGGTAGCTACTCCATATCACCCACAAACTAATGGGCAAGCTGAAGTCTCAAATAGAGAACTCAAAAGAATCCTGGAACGGACTGTAATTAACCGTAGAAGGGATTGGGCAAGAAGCTTGGATGATGCTCCATATGTGATTACAAGCGTGTCACCATATGGATACATAGAGCTTCAGGATAATGACTCTAATAAAAAGTTCATTGTTAATGGACAAAGAGTTAAACATTATCTTGAAGGTAACTTTGAGCAAGACTGCTCAAAACTGAGACTTAATTAAAGCTCAGTAATAGTCCAGCTAATGACATTAAAGAAGCGCTTGCTGGGAGGCAACCCAGCCAATCACAAAATTTAATTTTATTTGTTTCTGTTGATTTTTACAGGTATAGGTCACATATCATCAAGGTAAAAAAGCAATTAATCGATTTCACAAAGTTACAGGGGAATTTGGAAGTTCACTGGCGAAAAAAGCCAGTAAGAAACACTTTGGGCGTTGAACGCCCAAAAGAAGCACCAACTGGGCGTTCAACGCCAGTAAGGGTAGCCATCTGGGCGTTAAACGCCAGAAAGGAGCATCTTCTGGGTGTTGAACACCAGAAAGAAGCACCTTCTTGGCGTTTAACGCCAGATTGATAGCATCCTGGGCGTTCAGAAAAATGCCCAGTGACAAAGGACTTCAATGTTAGCATCCTGGGTGTTCAGAAAAACGCCCAGTGACAAAGGACCTCCTGGCATTCAACGCCAGAAAGAAGCATCAGCTGGGCGTTGAACGCCCAGGAGAAGCAGCATTTAGGCGTTAAACGCCCAAACGATGCATCGTTTGGGCGTTTAACGCCAGGATGGTGGGAGGAGGTAAAAATTCGTTTTTCTTTATAATTTTTCTAAATTTTTATGTTTCAAGTCATGATTTCTTACATAAACATGTTTCAAATTGTCATCCCTCATATCAAATTAGTTTTCTAAAAATCCTGATTTCTAAAAATCCAAGTTTCAAAAATTTCAAATATATCTTAATCCATAAAGACAAATTGTTTTCCAATCCAATCCAACTCTTTTAAGTTTGTTTTCAAAACTCAATTTATATTTTTAAAATCTTTTTCAAAATAAAAAATTCAGATCTATCTTTTAATTATTATTCAGATCTTTCTCTTTTTAAACTATATCTTTTTCTTATCATATCTATCTTTTACAAATCATATGTTCTATCTTATCTTTTTCTTATTTTCGAAAATTTCCCACCCCCTCCCTATATATTGAATTCGGCGCCCCTCTCATCATCACCATGCCACACTTGCTCTCCTTCTATCCCTCTTCTTTCTTCTCTTTTGCTTGAGGACAAACAAAGCTCTAAGTTTGGTGTGTTTATCCGTGATCACAAAAACATACTTATTAAGATCATGGCTCCTAAAGGAAAACAACCCACCCCAAGAGGCAAGAAAGAGAACACTCCAAAACCACTTTGGAATCAAGGGAAGTTCTTAACTAAAGAACATTCAGACCATTACTACAAAATAATGAGTCACAGATCAGTGATCCCGGAAGTCAAATTTGATCTGAAAGAAGATGAATATCCGGAGATCCAAGAGCAAATTCGAAACAGGAACTGGGAAATTCTGGCCAATCCTGAAACGAAAGTGGGAAGGAACATGGTGCAGGAGTTCTATGCTAATCTATGGCAGACAGACAGGCAAAGAATAATTGGAGCTGCTCTCTATGACCATCGGACCTTAGTCAGAGGAAAGATTGTTCATACCCATCCTGACAAGATCAGGGAGATATTTAAGCTTCCCCAACTGAAAGATGACCCAGACTCCTTTAATAGGAGAATGATGAGGGTAAATAAAGGTCTGGACAAGATTCTAGAGGATATATGCATCCCTGAAGCCAGGTGGACCACCAGCACGACTGGCATCCCAAATCAACTCAAAAGAGAAGATCTCAAACCAGCTGCCAGAGGCTGGCTGGATTTCATTGGGCGTTCTATATTGCCCACCAGCAACCGTTCTGAAGTTACATCAAAAGAGCTGTCATGATTCACTGCATCATGTTGGGAAAAGAGGTAGAAGTCCATCAACTGATCTCATGTGAGCTATATAAAATAGCAAACAGGAATTCCAAGGACGTCAAATTGGCCTATCCAAGCTTAATTTCTATGCTCTGCAAAGATGCCGGAGTGAAGATGGGAATAACAGAGTATATCCCAGTTGAGAGGCCAATCACTGGAATATCAATGGTCAGACAACAGCAACAAGATGATTCAGCCAAGAGGAGAGCACAGGAAGCCCTCCCAGAACTGCCGCAATTCGAATATTGGGGACATCTTGAGGCTTCTATTTCCAAATTGCAAGAAGCTATGGACCAAATAAGGGAAGAACAAAGCAATCAAAGTAGCATGCTTTGCAAACTACTTAAGGAACAGGAAGAGCAAGGGCGTGATCTAAGGGAGCTGAAGCGCCAAAAATTAATCCTTGAACAACACCCCACAGATTAGAGGAACATCTACTCCTCAAAACAACAGGTTGCTGAGTTCCAATTTTTCTGCTTTAACTTAGTGATAGTGTTATTATAGAAATTTACCTTAGGAGATATATAGTTGTTATTATGAAAATATACCTTAGGAGATATATAGTGGTAGTAGTAGTAGTAATTAGTATATCTATTTTGATTTTATTTCCAATTAAGCTATAATTTATTTTTCTCATCATCATCAGGCATGAATAATGTAGTAGATCTTTTTATAATAAAGAAGTAATCTATATTTTTCGAGTTCTTAATAATAAAAATTATAATTAACTATGTGTGGTGGCAATATTTTTTGTTCTCTGAATGAATGCTTAAACAGTGCATAACTTGTACTTTGAATTTGATGAATATTGGCTCCTGAAAGAATGAGGAACACGAAAAATATTATTGATGATCTGAAAAATCATGAAATTGATTCTTGAAGCAAGAAAAAGTAGCAAAAAAAAATTTTTTTTTTGATAAAAAGGAATAAAAGCCAAACAGCCCTTAAAACCAAAAGGCAAGGGTGAAAAGGATCCAAGGCTTTGAGCATCAGTGGATAGGAGGGTCTAAGGAAATAGTTTCAGGCCTAAGCGGCTAAACCAAGTTGTCCCTAACCATGTGCTTGTGGCATGCAGGTCCAAGTTACAAACTTGAGATTGAGTGGTTAAAGTCGTGATCCAAGGCAAAAAGAGTGTGCTCAAGAGCTCTGGACACTTCTGACTGGGGACTCTAGCAAAGCTGAGTCACAATCTGAAAAGGTTCACCTAGTCATGTGTCTGTGGCATTTATGTATCTGGTGGTAATACTGGAAAACAAAGTGCTTAGGGCCACAGCCAAGACTCATAAAATAACTGTGTTCAAGAATCAACATACTACACTAGGAGAATCAATAATACTATCTAAATTCTGAGTTCCTATGGATGCCAATCATTCTGAAATTCAAAGGATAAAGGGAGATGCCAAAACTATTCAGAAACAAAAAGCTACAAGCCCCGCTCATCTAATAAGAATCTGAGCTTCATTTAAAACTCTAAAATATTATTACTTCTTAATTTCTGTTAAAACCTATTTTATTTATCTGGTTGCTTGAGGACAAGCAACAATTTAAGTTTGGTGTTGTGATGAGCGGATATTTTATACGCTTTTTGGGGGTAATTTCAGGTAGATTTTAGTATGTTTTAACTAGTTTGTAGTAGAATATTATTAGTTTTTAGGCAAAAATCATATTTCTGGACTTTACTATGAGTTTGTGTGTTTTTCTGTGATTTCAGGTATTTTCTGGCTGAAATTGAGGGAGCTGAGCAAAAATCTGAGTTACACTGAAAAAGGACTGCTGATGCTGTTGGATCGTAACCTCCCTGCACTCGGAATGCATTTTTTGGAGCTACAGGAGTCCAATTGGCGCGCTCGCAACGGCGTTGGAAATTAGACATCCAGGGCTTTCCAGCAATATATAATAGTTTATACTTTACGTGAAGATAAACGACGTAACATGGCGTTGAACGCCAAGTACAAGCTGTTGTCTGGAGTTAAACGCCAGAAAAACGTCATGATCCGGAGTTGAATGCCCAAAACACGTTATAACTTGGAGTTCAACTCCAAGAGAAGCCTCAGCTTGTGGATAGATCAAGCTCAGCCCAAACATACACCAAGTGGGCCGCTTCAAACTCGTGATTGCTGGGCGTGATGACAAACGCAAAGGGATCAATGGATCCTATTCCAACATGATCGAGAACCAACAGCTGATTAGACGTGCTGTGACAGAGCATCTGGACCATTTTCACTGAGAGGATGGGAGGTAGCCACTGACAATGGTGACAGCCTACATACAGCTTGCCATGGAAGGAGCCTTGCGTGTGGGAAAGGATTTCAAGGAAGAGTTGAAGTTCAGAGGACAAAGCATCTCCAAAACTCCAACATATTTCTCATTACTGCACAACAACGAACACTTTTATTCTCCATTATTAAAGTAATAACTATTTATTTTATACCCTTTTCTCTATTAAAATACGAGGCTAAAGAATCCTATTGGTATCCTGACTAAGACAAATAAAATAAACATAGCTTGCTTCAATCCAACAATCTCCGTAGAATTCGACCCTTACTCACGTAAGGTATTACTTGGATGACCCAGTGCACTTGCTGGTTAGTTGTGCGGATTACAAATTCGTGCACCAGATGTCTAATACAATAGTAACTTATCCTATTTATACTAGACTAGCTACTAGGGTTTACATGAGTAAGTATTTGATG
>NC_029781.3:39333917-39334309 GCF_000817695.3 Arachis duranensis
TGGCGTTTTACTCCAGACAGCAACATGGAACTGGCATTGAGCGCCGGTTTACGTTGTTAATTCCCGAATAAAGTATAGACTATTATATATTGCTGGAAAGCTCTGGATGTCTACTTTCCAAAGCCATTGAGAACGCGCCAATTGGAGTTATGTAGCTCCAGAAAATCCATTTCGAGTGCAGGGAGGTCAGATTCCAACAGCATCAGCAGTCCTTTTGTCAGCCTTTTTCAGAGTTTTGCTCAAATCCCTCAATTTCAGTCAGAAATTACCTGAAATCATAGAAAAATACACAAACTCATAGTAAAGTCCAAAAATGTGAATTTAACATAAAAATTAATGAAAACATCCCTAAAAGTAGCTTGAACTTACTAAAAACTACCTAAAAACAATGC
>NC_029781.3:39334479-39344242 GCF_000817695.3 Arachis duranensis
TCAAAATATCAATGAATATTAATTCTAATTAGATGAGCGGGACTTGTAGCTTTTTGCTTCTGAATAGTTTTGGCATCTCACTTTTTCCTTTGAAGTTTAGAATGATTGGCTTCTCTAGGAACTTAGAATTTCGGATAGTGTTATTGAATTTTCTAGTTAAGCATGTTGATTCTTGAACACAGCTACTTATGAGTCTTGGCCGTGGCCCTAAGCATTTTATTTTCCAGTATTACCACCGGATACATAAATGCCACAGACACATGACTGGGTGAACCTTTTCAGATTGTGACTCAGCTTTGCTAGAGTCCCCAGTTAGAGGTGTCCAGAGCTTTTAACCACACTCTTTTTGCTTTGGATCACGACTTTAACCACTCAGTCTCAAGCTTTTCACTTGGACCCTCATGACACAAGCACATGGTTAGGGACAGCTTGATTTAGCCGCTTAGGCCTGGATTTAATTTCCTTGGGCCCTCCTATCCATTGATGCTCAAAGCCTTGGATCCTTTTTACCCTTGTCTTTTGGTTTTAAGGGCTATTGGCTTTTTCTGCTTTCTTTTTCTTTTTCTTTTACCCTTGACTTGGTCCAACCTTTGATTAAAGTTGGCCCTTCTAGTGTAGGGGCGTTCATCTCCTTGCATCATGGGCAAGTGAAATGCCAACCTCACATTTTCCGGACTAAAATCTAAGTATTTCCCCCGAACCATCGTAAGATAATTCTTTGGATTCGGGTTCATACTTTGATCATGGTTCCTAGTGATCCATGCATTGGCATAGAACTCTTGAACCATTAAGATTCCGACTTGTTGCATGGGGTTGGTTAAGACTTCCCAACCTCTTCTTCGGATTTCATGTCGGATCTCCGGATAGTCATTTTTCTTGAGCTTGAAAAGGACCTCAGGGATCACCTTCTTCTTTGCCACAACATCATAGAAGTGGTCTTGATGGCTTTTGGAGATGAATCTTTCCATCTCCCATGACTCGGAGGTGGAAGCTTTTGTCTTCCTTTTTCCTTTTCCGGCCTTAGGTGCCATTGATGGTAGTGGAAAACAAAAAAGATTGTGCTTTGACCACACACCAAACTTAAAATATTGCTCGTCCTCGAGCAATAGAAGAAAGAAGAGAAGAAGAAGAAGAAGAAGAAGAAGAAGAAGAAGAGAATATGGTAGAGGGGAAGAGATGTAGGTTCGGCCTAGGTGAAGAAGAAGGGGTTGTGTTGTGTGAAAATGAAGTAGAATGGAAGGGTATATATAGGGAGGGGGTAGTGTGTATTTGGCCATGTAGGGTGGGAATGGGTGGGAAAATGGTTTTGAATTTTTAAAGGTAGGTGGGGTTTATGGGGAAGAGTGGATGGATGTGAGTGGTGAAGGGGGTGATTGGGAAGAGGAATTGAGGTGATTGGTGAAGGGTGTTGGGAAGTGTGGCATGGGGAAGAGTAATCACAAAAATAGGATTAGGAGGTAAGGTGGGAATATAGTAGGTGGGGATCCTGTGGGGTCCACAGATCCTGAGGTGTTAAGGAATTCCATCCCTACACCAAATAGGCATGTAAAATGCCTTTGCACCCCATTCTGGCGTTTAAACGCCCATTGGTGCACGTTCTGGGCGTTCAACGCCCATGTGAAGCATGTTTCTAGCGTTGAACGCCAGTTTCATGCTTGTTACTGGCGTTCGGCGCCAGTTTTTCTTCTCTAGGCACATTCCTGGCGTTCAGCGCCAGAATGTAGCTTGTTTCTGGCATTCAGCGCCAGAATGATGCTCTGTTCTGGCGTTGAACGCCGGCCAGATGCATCTTACTAGCGTTGAACGCCAGCCTGTGCGTCCTCCAGGGTGTAAATTTTTTCTTCTGCTGTTTTTGATTCTGTTTTTAATTTTTCTGATTTTTTGTGACTCCTCATGATCATGTACCTAATAAAACACAAAATAACAATAAAATAAAAATTAGATAAATAAAATTGGGTTGCCTCCCAATAAGTGCTTCTTTAGTGTCAATAGCTTGACAGTGGCTCTCATGGAGCCACAAAGGTGATCAGGTCAATGTTGTATAGTCCCAACACCAAACTTAGAGTTTGGATATGGGATCTTAACACCAAACTTAGAGTTTGGTTGTGGCCTCACAACACCAAACTTAGAGTTTGACTGTGGGGGCTCTTCTTGACTCTGAACTGAGAGAAGCTCTTCATGCTTACTCTCTTTTGTCACAGAGGGATGGCCATGTGCCTTAAACACAAGGTAGTCCCCATTCAATTGAAGGACTAATTCACCTTTGTTGACATCTATCACAACTCCTGATGTGGCTAGGAAAGGTCTTCCAAGGATGATGCATTCATCCTCTTCCTTCCTAGTGTCTAAGATTATGAAATCAGTAGGGATGTAAAGGCCTTCAACCTTTACTAAAACATCCTCTACTATTCCATAAGCTTGTCTCAATGACTTGTCTGCCAATTGTAATGAGAACAAGGCAGGTTGTACCTCAATGATCCCCAGCTTCTCCATTACAGAGAGTGGCATAAGATTTATCCCTGATCCCCAGATCACATAGAGCCTTTTCAAAGGTCATGGTGCCTATGGTACAAGGTATTAAGAACTTGCCAGGATCTTGTTTCTTTTGAGGTAGAGTTTTCTGAATCCAAGAATCTAGTTCACTAATGAGCAAGGGATGTTCACTTTCCCAAGTCTCATTACCAAACAACTTGGCATTCAGCTTCATAATAGCTCCTAAATACTGAGCAACTTGCTCCCCAGTTACATCTTCATCCTCTTCAGAGGAAGAATAGTCTTCAGAGCTCATGAATGGCAGAAGGAGATTTAATAGAATCTCTATGGTTTCTGTATGAGCCTCAGATTCCTTTGGATCCTTAATAGGAAACTCCTTCTTGTTTGAAGGACGTCCCAGGAGGTCTTCCTCACTAGGATTTTCATCCTCCTCCTCCCTTGTGCATTCGGCCACATTGATCAAATCAATGGCCTTGCACTCTCCTTTTGGATTCTCTTCTGTATTGCTTGGGAGAATACTAGGAGGAGTTTCAATGACTTTCTTACTCAGATAGCCCACTTGTGCCTCCAGATTTCTGATGGAGGATCTTGTTTTATTCATGAAACTGAAAGTGGCCTTTGACAGATCAGAGACTATATTGGCTAAATTAGAAGTGTTTTGTTCAGAATTCTCTGTCTGTTGCTGAGAAGATGATGGATATGGCTTGCTATTGTTCAGCCTATTACGTCCACCATTGTTAAAGCCTTGTTGAGGCTTTTGTTTATCCTTCCATGAGAAATTTGAATGATTTCTCCATGATGGATTATAGGTGTTTCCATAAGGTTCACCCATGTAATTAACCTCTGCCATGGCAGGGTTCTCAGGATCATAAGCTTCTTCAGAAGCTGCCTCTTTAGTACTGTTGGATGCATGTTGCCATCCATTCAGACTTTGAGAGATCATATTGACCTGTTGAGTCAACACTTTGTTCTGAGCTAATATGGCATTCAGAGCATCAATTTCAAGAACTCCTTTCTTCTGAGGTATTCCACTATTCACGGAATTTCTCTCAGAAGTGTACATGAATTGGTTGTTTGCAACCATGTCAATGAGTTGTTGAGCCTCTTCAGGCATTTTCTTTAGGTGAATAGATCCACCTGCTGAATGATCCAATGACATTTTCGAAAATTCAGATAGACCATAATAGAATATATCTAATATGGTCCATTCTGAAAACATATCAGATAGACATCTTTTGGTCAGCTGTTTGTATCTTTCCCAAGATTCATAGAGGGATTCACCATCTTTTTGCTTGAAGGTTTGAACATCCACTCTCAGCTTGCTCAGCTTTTGAGGAGGAAGGAATTTATCCAAGAAGGAAGTGACCAGCTTATCCCAGGAGTCCAGGCTATCCTTAGGTTGTGAATCCAACCATATTCTAGCTTTGTCTCTTACAGCAAAAGGGAAAAGCATGAGTCTGTAGACTTTAGGATCAACTCCATTCGTCTTTATAGTCTCACAGATCTGCAAGAACTCAGTTAAAAACTGATAAGGATCTTCAGATGGAAGTCCATAAAACTTGCAGTTTTGTTGCATTAAGGCAACTAGCTGAGGTTTCAGCTCAAAATTATTGGCTCCAATGGCAGGAATGGAAATGCTTCTCCCATCAAACTTGGACGTTGGCTTTGTGAAGTCACCAAGCATTCTCCTTGCATTATTATTATTATCGGCTGCCATCTCCTTCTCTTGTTTGAAATTTTCTGAAAGGTTACTTCTGGATTGTTGTAACTTAGCTTTTCTTAATTTTCTCTTCAGAGTCCTTTCAGGTTCTGGATCAATTTCAAGAAGAGTGCCTTTATCCTTGTTCCTGCTCATATGAAAGAGAAGAAAACAAGAAAAGAAAGAGGGATCCTCTATGTCACATTATAGAGATTCCTTTATGTTAGTAGAAAAAGAAAGGGGTAGAAGAAAGAAAGGTGAAGAATCCAAACACAAGGGATATATCGGGTTCGGATTTTTAGATGAAGAGAGGTGAAGAGAAGTGTTAGTAAATAAATAATTAAATAGAATAAGAGAAGAGAAGGGAAATTTCGAAAATAATTTTGAAAAAGGGGTTAGTAATTTTCGAAAATTAAAGATAAGTTTAAAATTAAAATTTAAAACAAAAAGAATTTTTGAAAAAGGGATGAGATATTTTCGAAAATTAGAGAAGGAAAAGTAGTTAGGTGGTTTTGAAAAAGATAAGAAACAAACAAAAAGTTAGTTAGTTGATTGAAAAAGATATTAAAATCAAATTTTGAAAAGATAAGAAGATAAAAAGTTAGATAAGATATTTTGAAATCAAATTTTGAAAAAGATAAAATTTTTGAAAAAGATAAGATAAAAAGATATGATTAAAAAGATAAAAAAGATATTTTGAAAAAGATTTGATTTTAAAATTAAAATTAATTACTTGACTAACAAGAAACTAAAAGATAAGATTCTAGAACTTAAAGATTGAACCTTTCTTAACAAGAAAGTAACAAACTTTAAATTTTTTAATCAATCACATTACTTGTTAGCTAATTTTCGAAAATATGATGTAAAAGATAAGAAAAAGATTTTGAAAAATATTTTAAAAAAAAAAATTCGAAAATTAATAAGAAAAAAGGAAAAGATTTAATTTTTGAAAAAG
Organism: Arachis duranensis; assembly: GCF_000817695.3. Classification (NCBI taxonomy): domain Eukaryota; kingdom Viridiplantae; phylum Streptophyta; class Magnoliopsida; order Fabales; family Fabaceae; genus Arachis; species Arachis duranensis. The sequence goes on from NC_029781.3 coordinate 39,339,627, forward strand.
TTTTGAAAAGATAAGATTTTTAAAATTGAAAATTTGACTTGACTTGTAAGAAACAACTAATTTTTAAAATTTTTGACTAAGTCAACTCAAATTTTCGAAAATTAGGAGATAAAAAAAAGGAAAAGATATTTTTTTGATTTTTGAATTTTTTTATGATGAGAGAGAAAAACACAAAAATGACCCAAATCATGAAAATTTTGGATCAAAACACAAGATGCATGCAAGAACACTATGAATGTCAAGATGAACACCAAGAACACTATGAAGATCATGATGAACATCAAGAACATAATTTTGAAAAATTTTTGATGCAAAGAAAACATGCTAGACACCAAACTTAGAAATCTTTAATACATGGACTCTAACAAACGAAAAATGCATATGAAAAACAACAAACAACACAAAACAAGAAATCATCAAGATCAAACAAGAAGACTTGTCAAGAACAACTTGAAGATCATGAAGAACACTATGAATGCATGGAATTTTCAAAAAATGCAAGAAAAAATTTTTAAAGCATGCAATTGACACCAAACTTAAAACATGACTCAAGACTCAAACAAGAAACACAAAATATTTTTGATTTTTATGATTTTATGAATTTTTTTGGATTTTTATTAATTTTTTTTCGAAAATAAATTTTAGAAAAATGAAAAAGAAAAGAAAAATTTTGAAAAAGATTTTTGAAAAGAGAATTACCTAATCTGAGCAACAAGATGAACCGTCAGTTGTCCATACTCGAACAATCCCCGGTAACGGCGCCAAAAACTTGGTGGACGAAATTGTGATCACATCAATGTAGTATTCTTTGTTGTTGTATGGAATCATTATTATGGCATTTATGTGTGGACACAACTCCGTTCAACTAACCAGCAAGTGTACTGGGTCGTCCAAGTAATACCTTACGTGAGTAAGGGTCGATCCCATAGAGATTGTTGGTATGAAGCAAGCTATGGTCACCTTGTAAATCTCAGTTAGGCAGATTAATTGGTTATGGGTTTTGAAAATTAATAAATAAATAGAAAATAAAAAGGGATAGAGATACTTATGTAAAGCAATGGTGGGAATTTCAGATAAGTGTGTGGAGATGCTGTGCTCCTCTCGTATCTCTATTTTCTTTTACATTCATCCAATCCTTCCTACTCCTTTCCATGGCAAGCTGTATGTAGGGCATCACCGTTGTCAATGGCTACATCCCATCCTCTCAGTGAAAACATTCTTATGCTCTGTCACAGCACGGCTAATCATCTGTCGGTTCTCAATCAGGATGGAATAGAATCCCTTGATTCTTTTGCGTTTGTCATCACGCCCAGCCTTCAGGAGTTTGAAGCTCGTCACAGTCATTCAATCCCAGAATCCTACTCAGAATACCATAGACAAGGTTTAGACTTTCCGGATCCTCATGAATGCCGCCATCTATCTAACTTATACCACGAAGATTCTGTCGAGGAATCTAAGAGATATGCGCCCGGCCTAAAGTAGAACGGAAGTGGTCGTCAATCACGCGCGTTCATAGGTGAGAATGATGATGAGTGTCACAGATCATCACATTCATCAAGTTGAAGTGCAACGTATATCTTGGAATAAGGATAGAAGAGAATTGAATAGGAAGTAATAATAATTGTATTGAAACTTGAGGTACAGCAAAGCTCCACACCCTTAATCTATGGTGTGTAGAAACTCTACCGTTGAAAATACATAAGTGAAAGGTTCAGGCATGGCCGAATGGCCAGCCCCCTGAATGTGATCAATAGCCTCCTAAGATGAAGAATAAAACAAAACTGAGACCAAAGATGTCTAATACAATAGTAACTTATCCTATTTATACTATACTAGCTACTAGGGTTTACATGAGTAAGTATTTGATGCATAAATTCACTTCCGGGGCCCACTTGGTGTATGTTTGGGCTGAGCTTGATCTATCCACGAGCTGAGGCTTTTCTTGGAGTTGAACTCCAAGTTATAACGTGTTTTGGGCGTTCAACTCCGGATCATGACGTTTTTCTGGCGTTTAACTCCGGACAGCAGCATGTACGCGGCGTTCAATGCCAAGTTACGTCGTCAATTTCCGAATAAAGTATGGACTATTATATATTGCTGGAAAGCTCTGGCTGTCTACTTTCCAACGCTGTTGATAGCGCGCCAATTAGTGTTCTGTAGCTCTAGAAAAATCATTTCGAGTGTAGGGAGGTCAGATTCCAACAGCATCAGCAGTCCATTTGTCAGCCTTTTTCAGAGTTTTGCTCAAATCCCTCAATTTCAGCCAGAAATTACCTGAAATCACAGAAAAACACAAAAACTTATAGTAAAGTCCAGAAATGTGAATTTAACATAAAAACTAATGAAAACATCCCTAAAAGTAGCTTGAACTTACTAAAAACTACCTAAAAACAATGCCAAAAAGCATATAAATTATCCGCTCATCAAAGTCACAAAGCATTCTCCTTGCATTATTATTATTTTTGGCTGCCATCTCCTTCTCTTGTTCAAAATTTTTTGAAAGGTTACTTCTGGATTGTTGTAACTTAGCTTCTCTTAATTTTCTCTTCAGAGTCCTTTCAAGTTCTGGATCAATTTCAACAAGAGTGCCTTTACCCTTGTTCCTGCTCATATGAAAGAGAAGAAAACAAGAAAAGAAAGAGGAATCCTCTATGTCACAGTATAGAGATTCCGTTATGTTAGTAGAAAGATAACGGGGTAGAAGAAAGAAAGGTGAAGAATCCAAACACAAGGGATATATCGGGTTCGGATTTTTAGATGAAGAGAGGTGAAGAGAAGTGTTAGTAAATAAATAATTAAATAGAATAAGAGAAGAGAAGGGAAATTTCAAAAATAATTTTGAAAAAGGGGTTAGTAATTTTCGAAAATTAAAGATAAGATAAGTTTAAAATTAAAATTTAAAACAAAAAGAATTTTTGAAAAAGGGATGAGATATTTTCCAAAATTAGAGAAGGAAAAGTAGTTAGGTGGTTTTGAAAAAGATAAGAAACAAACAAAAAGTTAGTTATTTGATTGAAAAAGATATTAAAATCAAATTTTGAAAAGATAAGAAGATAAGAAGTTAGATAAGATATTTTGAAATCAAATTTTGAAAAAGATAAATTTTTTGAAAAAGATAAGATAAAAGATAAGATAAAAAGATATGATTAAAAAGATAAAAAAGATATTTTGAAAAAATAGAAAAAATGAAAAAGATATAATTTTTGAAAAAGATTTTGAAAAGATAAGATTTTTAAAATTGAAATTTTGACTTGACTTGTGAAAAACAACTAATTTTAAAAATTTTTGACCAAGTCAACCCAAAATTTCGAAAATTAGGAGATAAAAAAGGAAAAGATATTTTTTTTTATTTTTGAAATTTTTTTTTATGAGAAAGAAAAACACAAACATGACCCAAAACATGAAAATTTTAGATCAAAACACAAGATGCATGCAAGAACACTATGAATGTCAAGATGAACACCAAGAACACTTTGAGAATCATGATGAACATCAAGAACATAATTTTGAAAAATTTTTGATGCAAAGAAAACATGCAAGACACCAAACTTAGAAATCTTTAATGCATGGAAAATATGAATGCAAAAGTGCACATGAAAAACAACAAACAACACAAAACTAGAAATCATCAAGATCAAACAAGAAGACTTGTCAAGAACAACTTGAAGATCATGAAGAACATTATGAATGCATGAGATTTTTGAAAAATGCAAGAAACATTTTTAAAGCATGCAATTGACACCAAACATAAAAATTGACTCAAGACTCAAACAAGAAACACCAAATATTTTTTTATTTTTATGATTTTATGATTTTTTTGGATTTTTATTAAATTTTTTTTTCGAAAAAAAAGTTGGGAAAAAACGAAAAAGAAAAGAAAAATTTTGAAAAAGATTTTTGAAAAGAAAATTACCTAATCTGAGCAACAAGATGAACCGTCAGTTGTCCATACTCGAACAATCCCCGACAACGGCGCCAAAAACTTGGTGGACGAAATTGTGATACAATAGTTCTAGGCACTGTTAGAGAAGCTTTTTCTTTCCACAACTCCGTTCAACTTAACCAGCAAGTGTACTGGGTCATCCAAGTAATACCTTACGTGAGTAAGGGTCGATCCCACAGAGATTGTTGGTATGAAGCAAGCTATGGTTACCTTGTAAATCTGAGTTAGGCAGATTAAATAGTTTTGGGTTTCGAAAATTAATAATAAAAAGAAAATAAAAAGGGATAGAAATACTTATGTAAATTAATAGTGGGAATTTCAGATAAGTGTATGGAGATGTTGTGCTCCTCTTGAATCTCTACTTTCCTATTACAGTCATCCAATCCTTCCTACTCCTTTCCATGGCAAGCTGTATGTAGGGCATCACTGTTGTCAATGGCTACATCCCAGCCTCTCAGTGAAAACGTTCCTATGCTCTGCCACAGCACGGCTAATCATCTGTCGGTTCTCAATCAGGTTGGAATAGAATCCCTTGATTCTTTTGCGCTTGTCATCACGCCCAGCCTTCAGGAGTTTGAAGCTCGTCACAGTCATTCAATCCCAGAATCCTACTCGGAATACCATAGACAAGGTTTAGACTTTCCGGATCCTCATGAATGCCGCCATCTATCTA